>NC_044982.1:122276158-122576158 GCF_008728515.1 Papio anubis | reverse complement strand
ACAGCCCTGGCCAGGCCTTGCCCTGCAGCCTGAGTGTTAGCACCAGCAGTGGTGTGCTAGGACTGGGAGGCTCTGCCATCTATTATCCAATCAACTCACTTCTCAGAGCCTCAGTTTCTTTATTAGTCAAATGGGACCATAGCTAGCTAATACTGGGTTAATGGGAGGGTTAAATACAATAATGTGTGCAGTGAGCCAGGCCCCATAGTCAGAGCTCAGCTATTGTTCTTGCCTCCTCAGGCAGCCCTGCCCAATTTCAGGAAGTCCTTTTTGGCTGGAAGCTTCTTAGGATGAAAGAATGTTGGAGAGAGAAGGCCATTAGAAAGAAAGCAGAGCCCGCCTCTCACAAGGGAGGGTGACTTCTGAAACTCAGGAGGCCCCAGGCCTTCAGCTCTGTCCCCACTGCCATTCTCTGCCTACACTCTGCCCTTCCAGCTTCACTTTTCCAGCCTCGGGCTTTGATTGAGTGCATGGCCTTCCCACTACCCCCTCACCCCCAACCCCCACCCTCTGATCCCACCAGAGTGCTGGCAGCAGATTCCAGGTCAGGCCTATCTCTGTATTTCTTTTTTTCATTAAACAAAAACAAAAACAAAAAATAGCTCTGTTGAGGTGTGGTTGGCATACGGTAAACTCCACATACTTAAAGTGCACAATGTGATAAGTTCTGACATATGTTTACACTCATGAAACCATCATCATAATCAAAATGATCATGCCCACCACTGCCAAACGTCTCCTCATGCCACTTATAATCCTTGCCTCCCTTTCTGCAAACTCACCTCCACTCCAACTCAGTCCCCAGGTGACCACTGATCTGCGTTACATTACTATACATTCGTTGGTTTATTTAAAATTATTTTTTTGAGACAGGGTCTTCTGTGTCCAGACTGGAGTGCAGTGGAACAATCACAGCTCACTGCACCCTTCACCTCCCAGGCTCAAGCCATACTCCCACATCAGCCTCCCAAGTAGCTGAAGCTGCTGGTGATTTTGTGGGTGTGTGTGTGTGTGTGTGTGTGTAGACAGTGTTTCACCATGTTGCCCAGCCTGATCCCAAACTCCTGGGATCAAGTGATCCACCTGCCTCAGCCTCTCAAAATGTTCGGATTACAGGCATGAGCCATTGCACCTGACCTGCGTACAAGTCTTTACATGAACATAAGCTTTCGTTTCTCCGGGGTAAATACCTAGGAATTGAAGGCTGGATCACAGAGTAGATATGCTTTAACTTTCCAAAGAAACTGCTAAGCTGTTTGACAATGTGGTTGTACCATTTTCATTCCAACCAGCAGTGTAATAGAATCCCAGTTGCTCTGTAGCCTTGCCAGCACTTGGTATGATCAGTCCTTTTGGTTTAGGTATTCTAACAGGTATGTAGTGATATCTCATTGTGGTTTTAATTTACATTTCCCTAATGATTAATGATATTGGGCATCTTTGTATTTGCTTACCTTGTACATGCATATCTTCTTTGGTGAAGTGTCTGTTCAAATTTTTTGCCTTTAAAAATAACCGGGGCTGGGCATGGTGGCTCACGCCTGTAATCCCAGCACTTTAGGAGGCCAAGGTGGGTGGATCACCTGAGGTCAGGAGTTCAAGGCCAGCCTGGCCAACTTGGTGAAACTCTGTTGCTACTAAAAATACAAAAATTAGCCGGGTGTGGTAGCAGGTGGCTGTAATCCCAGCTACTTGGGAGGCTAAGGCAGGAGAATTGCTTGAACGGAGGCGGAGGTTACAGTGAGCTGATATTGTGCCACTGCACTCCAGCCTGGGTGACAGAGCGAGACTCTGTCTCAAAAAAATTCTGTTTATTTTTATTTTTAATTTTTATCTTATTTTTATTTTTTGTAGAGATGGGGTCTCCCTATGTTGCCCAGGCTGAACTCCAACTCCTGCGCTCAAGCAATCCTCCCATCTCAGCCTCCCAAAGTGCTGAGATTACAGGTATGAGTCACTGTGCCCAGCCTTACTTATTTTTTTATTATTGTGTTTTAAGAGTTCTTTATATGTTCTGGGTATAAGTTATCAAATATCTGATTTGCCAGCATTTTCTCCCAGTCTGTGGCTTGTCTTTTTATTTTCTTAACTATGTGTTCAAAGAGCAGAAGTTCTACATTGATAAAATCCAACTTATCATTTGTTTTCTTGTATTGACTGTGCTTTTGTGGTGTATCTGAGAAATCTTTGCCTAATCTGAAGTTACAATGATTTTTTCTTCCAAATTTTATGGTATTAGGTTTTACATTTAGGTGTATTATCTATTTTGAGTTAAATTTTATATATGGTGCAAGATTACATCAGGTTGTTTTTTTTTTTTTTTTTTTTTTTGCATATGGATATCCAATTATTCAGCACCACCCCGCCACCTCCCTTTTTTGCGGAACAGGGTTTTGCTCTGCTGCCCAGGCTGGAGTGCAGTGGTGCTATCATAGCTCACTGCAGCTTCTAACTCCTGGGCTCAACTGATCCTCCCACCTCTGTCTTCTGAATAGCTGGGACTACAGGTACACCATACCTGGATAATTTTCTCCTCCTTCTCCTTCTTCTTCATTAAGAGGGAATCTGACTATGTTGCCTAGGCTGGTCTCAAACTTGGGCTCAAGTGATCCTCTTGCCTTGGCCTCCCAAAGTCCTGGAATTACAGGTGTGAACCACCATGCCTGGTCAGCACTATTTATTGAAAAGACTATCCTTTTCCCCATTGAATTATCTTGGAAACTTTGTCAAAAATCAATTGGCCATTTATGTGTAGATCAATTTCTGGACTCTCTATTCTGCTTCATTGGTCTACTTGTCTATCTTGAGGGCAATGCCACACTGTTTTGATTATTATAGCTTTATAATAAGTCAAACTTGTTTTGGCTATTTTAGAGTTTGCATTTCCATATGGATTATATAATTAGCTGGTCAATTTCAAGAAAAAAAATGCCTGCTGAGATTTTGATTGGGATTGCATTGAATCTATGTGTCAATTTGAAAAGAATTGACATTTTAGTAATATTGAGTCTTCTGGTACATGAAGACAGTATATCTCCCCATTTATTTATTTATGATTTCTTTACATATGCTTTAATTTTCTATTCACAGGGTTTTTTTTTTACATTTCACTGTACAGGCCTTGCACATCTCTTGTCAGATTTATCTGTTTTTAACATTTTAAATGCTATTGTAAATACTACTGTTTTTGTTATACATTTAGATTTCTGATTATTGACAGTTTCGGGTAACAGGAACTGGATTTACCCTGTCACCTGAAACAACTGAAGAAACAGACAAGGGCTGGGTGCGGTGGCTCACACCTGTAATCCCAGAATTTTGGGAGGCCGAGGCAGGCAGATCACGAAGTCAGGAGTTTGAGACTAGCCTGACCAACATGGTGAAACCCCATCTCTACTAAAAATACAAAAATTAGCCAGGCATGGTGGCATGTGTCTGTAATCCCAGCTACTCAGGAGGCTGAGGCAGGAGAATTGCTTGAACCTGGGAGGCGGAGCTTGCAGTGAGCTGAGATTGCACCACTGCACTCCAGCCTGGGTGACAGAGCAAGACTCCATCTCAAAAAAAAAAAACAAAAAAAACAAAAAAAACAAAAAAAACAAAAACAAAACAAAACAAAACAAAACAGAAAAACCCTGACAAAGTAAAAGAAATAAGGACTCTAAAAACACTGTATGTCAGGCAATGGAGGATAGTGATACCTGGATGATAGAAAAAAAAGATGAGATGAGCTATCATTACCCCAGCTTACTGCCAGGAGAGCATTTGCAGGCCAGAGCAAAGGGATAGTGAACCCAGGCAGAGCCCAGCAGTTGCCCTGAGTTGAGAAGATGGAGCTGAAAGTCCAAGGAAGTCAAGGTAGCTAGGATTCACAGGGAACGGTACTGGAGAGAAGAGATAGAGAGAACTATATAGGAAGAGAAAGTCAGAGTCTCTTCTAGTATTCAGCTGAGTAATGACCAGCAAACACGTGTGAGAAAACTACTTGAGGCCAGGAAAGAACTCTAAAAGATTAGAGGGAGCAGTGCTTAGAGCTCTCATAGGACTCAGAATAGTGCCTGTTCCCAACAGCCAGAATGTAAAATAGCATAACTCATGGGACATCAGTTAGAGTCCCACAAAAGGTCTCATCTCAGTAGTAGGGACACAACCCTAAACTAAATGCTACTCTTGTCCTGCCAAATAAAGCTTAAAATCAAGACCTTAAAGGATCAAACTCTTTCCAAGTGACTTAACCGCATCTCAGAATTAATCTTAAAAACAATTTTAGGCCCTGTGTGGTGGTGGCTCATGTCTGTAATCCCAGCGCTTTGGGAAGCTGAGGCAGGCAGATCGTGAGGTCAAGGGTTCGAGAGCAGTCTGGCCAGCATGGTGAAATCCCATCTCTGCTAAAAATACAAAAATTAGCTGGGCGTGGTGGTGCACACCTGTAATCCCGGCTACTTGGGAGGCTGAGGCAAGAGACTGGCTTGAATACAGGAGGCAGAGGTTGCAGTGAGCTGAGATCATGCCACTATACTCTAGCCTGGATGACAAGCAAGACTCCATCTCAAAAAAAAAAAAAAAAATAGAAAACAAAAGAATTTCACTTAACAAGGTAATATCCATAATGCCTGGAATCTAATCAAAATTATCAAGCATTCAAAGGAGAAGGAAAATAAGGCACACAATGAAAAGAGGGTCATTAATACACAATAAAGAAAAGGCATTAAAACAGCTTTTATAACTGGATCCCATAAATTCAGGAAGCTAAAGGAAAGACTGAACTTGTTAAAGTGGAGATACAGAAAACATTAACAAATTAAAAGGAAACTTCTAGAGATGAAAACTATAATATCTGAGATTTAAAATATACTGAATAAATGACAGATTCAACATACAGAAGAGAAGAATAGTGAACTTGAAAACAGTAAAATAAACTATCCAAAAAGAAACACAGCAAGATAAAAAGAATTAAGAAAAATAAAGCATCAGTGAACTGTGGGACAACTTTATCAGGCCAAATGTATGTGTAATTGGAATCCTTGCAGAAAATGAGAAAAAGGGTGGAACCAACAAAATATTTAAAGAAATAATGACTGAAAAATGTTCAAATTTGATGAGAACTAGAAACCCACAGATCCAAGAAGTTCAACAAATTCCAGCAAAAGAAATAGAAAACTCCACCCTGGGCAACATGGTAAAACCCCATCTCTACCAAAACAAAACACACACACACACACACACACACACACCCCAAAAATTAGCTGGGTGTGGTGATGCATGCCTGTGGTCCCAGCTATTTGGGAGGCTGAGGTGGGAGGATCACTGGAGCCTCGGAGGCGGAGAATGCGGTGAGCCAAGATTGTGCCACTGTACTCGCCACTGCATTCCATCCTGGACGACAGAGTGCGACCCCATCTCAAAAAAAGAAAAGAAAAAGGAAAGAAATTGAAAACTATATCACATCACATCATAATAAATTACTTGAAACCAAGAATTAACCAAAAAATTTAGAAGCAGCCAGGAGGTGGGACACACATTCCATACAGAGAAACAAAGCTAAAGATGATAGCAGATTTCTCATCATAACCAATGCAAAATAAAAGATAGTGGAACAACTTACTTAAAGTATCAAAAGAACAAGACTAGGCCGGGTGCAGTGGCTCATGCGTGTAATCCCAGCACTTTGGGAGGCTGAGGCGGGTGGATCACCTGAGGTCAGGAGTTTGAGACCAGCCTGGCCAACATGGTGAAACCCTGTCTATACTAAAAATATAAAAATTAGCTGGGCATGGTGGCGGGTGCCTGTAATCCCAGCTACTAGGGGGGCTAAGGCAGGAGGATTGCTTGAACCTGGGACGTGGAGGTTTCAGTGAGCCAAGAACATGCCACTGCACTCCAACCTGGGCAACAAAGCAAGACTCCATCTCAAAAAAAAGGAACAAGACTAGAATTCTCTATCCAGTGAAAACATCTTTTAAAAATAAAGGGGAAAATAAAGAAAAATCAGACTTTTTCTGACATACAAAAATGGATGGAATTAATCACCAGAATACCTGGACTACAAAAATTATTAAAGGAAGTTTTTCAAGCAAAAGAAATATAATGCCTGATGAAAATGTAGGTCTACTCAAAGGATAAAAACTACTGGTGCAGGTGCAGTGGCTCGTGCCTGTAATCCCTACACTTTGGGAGGCCAAGGCAGGAGAATAGCTTGAGCCCAGGAATTCAAGACCAGTCTAAGCAACAAAAAACAAGACCCATTTCTAAAATAAAAAAATTAAGAAATTAATTAATTAAAAAAAATTAGCCAGCCACGGTGACGCATCTGTACTCCTAGCTACTCAGAAGGCTGAGGCAGGAGGACTCCTTGAACCCAGGAGTTCAAGGCTGTAGTAAGCTAGGATCACATCACTGTACTCTAGCTTGGGCAACAGAGCAATACCCTGTCTCTGAAAAACAAACAAAAACTGGTAATGAGGCATTTGAGACCATCTTGGAAAACATAGTGAGGCCCCACCTCTACAAATTTTTTTTTAAAAAGAATTAGATGGGCATGGCATCGTGCATCTGTACTCACAGTTACTCAGGAGACTGAAGAGGGAAGATTGCTCGAGCTCAGAAGTTTGAGGCTGCAGTGAGCTGTGATTAAGCCACTGCTCCAACCTGGGCAAAAGAGCAAGACTCTATCTCTAATACATATATAATACGATATATATGTATTAGATCTATCTCTATTATACATATGATATTATATAATATGTATGTTACATAATATGTATGTTACATATACATATTATATATGTATTAGAGATAGAGTCTTGCTCTTTTGCCCAGGCTGTATGTGTGTGTATGTGTGTGTATATATATACACAGTATATATACATAAAAAATAAATACATACATATATATGTATATATGTATTTTATATATATTTATAAATGTGTGTGTATGTGTGTATGCATATGTGTGTGTGTATGTGTGTGTATATATGTATATATGTATACACACACATATATATACACACACATTTATAAATATATATAAAATACATATATACATATATATGTATGTATTTTTTATGTATATATACTGGTAGTGGTAACTACCTGGGTAAACATTAAGACTATTTTTCTTATTGCTTAATATAATTTACTATTAAAAGGAAAATAATAACAATGTGTTATTGAGTTTATAACAATTTTAAATGTGAAATGCTTGATGGCAATAGCATAAAGGCTGGGAGGAGACAAATGTAAGAATACTATTATAAGATTCTTGTATACTACGTGAAGTGGTATAGTATCAGTTGAAGGTAAACTGCGATAAATTAAACAGGCATAATAAAGAAACAACAAACTAAAACAATGCAAAAAGGAATTATAATTAATAAACCAGCAAAGAAAATAAAATAGAATCATAAAAAACTATTCAGTTAATAACAAAAAGGCAGACAAAGAGGAAAATGGAATGAATAGCAGATGGGACAGATAGAAAACAAATAGCAAAATAATAGATTTAAACCCAACCATATCAATAATCACATTAATTGTTATTAAATGTGAACACCCTGATTAAAAATCAGAGATTTTTGGTACCTGCAAGAAATTTAATTTAAATATCAAGAAAAAATAGGTTACAAGTAAAAAATAGACAAATATACACTATACTAATACTAATCAAAAGAAAGCTGAAGTAGCTGTGTTAATATTAGAAAAGGTAGATATCAGACAAAACATATTACCAAGAATAAGCAAGGTCATTTCATAACGATAAGGAAGTCAACTTATCAAGGTGATTTAAAAATCCTAAATGTTTATGCACTTACTGACCACCCTTCAAAATACATGAAGCAAAAAGTAATAGTACTGCACAAAGAAATATACAAATCCACAACTCTAGATACAACGTTCCTCTCTCAATAATTCATAGAACAAGCAGATAGAAAATCAGGAATGATGTAGAAGATTTCAACAGCACTACCAACCAACTTAACCTAATTGACATTTCTAGAACATTACATCCATTAACTGCAGAGTGTACATTCTTTTCAAGTGCATACAGAACCTTTATCAAGAAAGACCACACTTCAGGACATTAAACGAGTCTCACTGAATTTAAAGTAATTCAAGTCGTGCCAAGTATATTCTCTGATCACAATGGAAGTAATTAGAAATCAACAACAAAGATCTCTGGAAAATCCCCAAATATGTGGAAACTAAGTAACATACTTCTAAGTAAACTATGGGTTAAAGAAGAAATCAAAGGCAAATTAGAAAGTATTTTGAAATGAATGTAAAAGAAAACAAAATATATCCAAATGTGTAGGATCTCGCTAGAGTAGTATTTAGAGAAAAAATGACAGCACCAAAATGCCTACATTAAAAAGATAAAGGCTTTCGCTCTGTTACCTCAGTGTCTACCCTGAGGAACTAGAAGAGAAGAGCAAATGAAACACAAAATAAGTAGAAGAAGAAAAATAATAAAGATCAGAGCAAAACTCAATACAATAAAAAACGGAGAAATAATACTAGGAATGAGAGATGTCACTACAAATTCTACCTGCATTAAAAGCATAATAAGGGACTGTTGTGTACAAAATATGCCAATACATTTGACAAGTTAGATGAAATGGACAAATTCCTTGAAAGACTCAAACTTCCAAAACGCACTCAAGAAGAAATAGACAGTCTGAATAGCCCAATGTCTATTAAAGACATTGAATTTGTAGTGAAAAACTTTTCCACAAAGAAGATTCTAGGCTCAGACAGCTTCACTGAAGAATTCTATCAGACATCGGCCAGGCGCGGTGGCTCAAGCCTGTAATCCAACACTTTGAGAGGCCAAGGTGGGCGGATCACCTGAGGTCGGGAGTCTCAAACCTGACCAGCCTGACCAACATGGAGAAACCCTGACTCTACTGAAAATACAAAATTAGGCGGGCGTGGTGGCACATGCCTGTAATCCCAGCTACTCGGGAGGCTGAGGCAGGAGAATCACTTGAACCCAGGAAGCGGAGGTTACAGTGAGCCGACATTGCATCATTGCATTCCAGCCTGGGCAAAAAGAGTGAAACTCCATCTCAAAACAAAAAACAAAAAACAAAAAAAGAGAATTCTACCAGACATTTAAGGAAGAAAGCATATCAATTATATGCAAAATCTTCTAGAAAATTGAAAGGGAGGGAATAATTCCTAACCCATTCTATTAGGCCAGCATTACTCTCATACCAAAACCAGACACATATATCACAAGGAAAGAAAACAACAGACCAACATCTCTCATGAATATAGATGCAAAAATTCATAACGACATTTTAGCAAATTGAATCCAGTAGTACATAAAGAGGATAATGCTTTATAGCAAGTGGGGTTTAATCCCAGGAATGCAAGGTTGGTATAATAAACAAAATCAATCAATGTAATTTACAATGTAATCAAATTGTAATTTAGCCTGTAGTAACATACTAAAAATGAAAAATCATATAATCATGTTAATAAGTACAGAAAAATCATTTGACAAATATGACTTTCATTCCTGATAAAAACTCCCAATAAATTAGGAGTAGAAGGGAACTTCTCAACCTGATCAAGGCATTTATGAAAAATTCAAAGCTAATATCTTAGTGGTGAGAGACTGAATGTTTTCCTCCTAAGGTCAGAAACAGAACAAGGCTGCCTACTTTCACCGCTTCTATCAACATTGTATCTATCAGAGGTTCTAGCTGCGGAAGTCAGATGAGAAAAACAAATTTTAAAACATCCATGTTGGAATGGAAGAATTCGTTTGGCTGTGGCTGAACCACAGACTTTTCTGGGTCTCTGGGGAAGATGGTAACATGTGAGTGCACACACACACACACATGCATGCATGCAGTGTTGTGTTAGTGCATGTGGTGCCTTCTCTGAAATGCCCCTCAAGATTGGGAAGCAGAAACATGTCCTGAGATATGGCAGGCATGACCCATGCAACCCCCACAGTCTGTTTTAGGTCTTAGGTTTTTGCTTAAAAATTCAAATGGCTTTAGCATTTTACTTTATAATATTTCTGCTATTTTAATGAAGAAGGACTATTCTAGGTAACCTATTCTTGAGGAAAAGTTACAGTGAGGAAGATGGGTCATTTATCTGACGTCCAGGACCCTGGCCAGCTGGGTGATACAAATACCTCACTGTGAGAAGCAGGGTGGCAGGAGAATGAGTGCATAATTCAGAGCATGTGCATGTAGGCTACATGTGAGACATTGGGCAGGCAACCCCACCCCTCCAAAACTCACTTCCCTGCATTTTAAAATGCGGGGGAGAACCTCTCTATGACCTTGCGCTCAGGATGAGTGGGATGTTGGTAATGGGTGACAATGCTCTGAGGGATCACTTCCTTCTTGCCAAATGGTCAACTGCAAGTCCTTGGCAGGCCCCCATGTGCTGTCCTCCTGGAGGGCTGAGGGGAACTTCTCTGATGGAGGCATGTTCCTCCTACCTGCCCCAACGCTGGAGACTTTGAGGCAACTGAGACGCAGGCTGTCCCACTGTGCAAGTTTGAGACTGTTCCAATGATTTCACAGATATTTTGGGATGGGGAGGTTTGAGTAACAATCTAAGAAACACCTGTGGGGTGGTCAGAATAATGCCCCTGCAGCTGGTCTACATCCTAATCCCTGGAACCTATGGAACCGTTCAGTTACGTGGAAATAGATAATTAAGGTTGTGGATGGAATTAAGGTTGCTAATCAGTGGACCTTAGGTTGGGAAGATTATTCTGAATTATCTGTGTGGATCCAATGTAATCACACAGATCCTGAAAAATGGAAGAGGGAGGCAGAAGAAGAGTCAGAGAAAGGGATAGGATAAGGGAAGCAGAGTCTGGGTGATGCCATATGAGAGGGCTTGGTTCCCTATCACAGACTTTGAAGATGGAGGAAGGGCCCACAAGCCAAGGAAAGCAGTCAGTCTCCAGCAGCTGGAAAAGACAAGGAAATGGATTCTCCCTTACAGTGCCCAGAAGATATAGAAGCCTACTGACACCTTGTTAGAGACTCATGTCCGACTACTACTTCTTTTTTTTTCTGAGACAGTCTCACTCTGACGCCCAGTCTGGAGTACAGTGGTATGATCTCAGCTCACTGCAACTTCCGCCTCCCAGGTACAAGCAATTCTCCTGCCTCAGTCTCCCAAGTAGCTGGGATTATAGGCGCGTACTACCACGCCTGGCTAGTTTTTGTATTTTTAGTAGAGATGGGGTTTCACCATGTTGACCAGGCCGGTCTCGAACTCCTGACCTCAGATGATCCACCTACCTCGGCCTCCTAAAGTGTTGGGATTACAGGCTTAAGCCACAGAGCCCAGCCAGACTTCTGACCTATAGGACTGTAAGATGATACTTGCGTTATTTTAAGCCACTAAGTTTGGGGCAATTTGGTAGGGCAGCAATAGCAAACTAACATATTCCAGAAGCTACTGCCCTGCCAGCTCTCTCCCTGTGCTGGAAGCCCCAGCAGATTCAGGGATTTCATGGGCTTTGGTTCCATAGGCTTTCATTCAGTTGTCGGGCTTCAGGTCCACTGATGCGCCATCTGGGCATGCTGGCTGTGAGGCCCTGCGGGACTGTGTGTGATCAGAAAGAGTTGCTGGCCAGCCCATGAGAAGGCCAGAGCTTGTCCCAGGCCTCAATTCCACCCAGGGGCCCATTTGGGAGCAGTCCTGCCAGTGGCGGCATGGAGGAAAGAACACTGGCTTTCGAGTCTCAAGGGCCTGAATCTAAATTTTGGATTTGCCCTCTACCAGGTGTGTGACCAAGGGCAAGTTACGTAACCTCTCTGTGCCTCAGTGTCCTTGGCTGCAAAATGGGGATAATGGTACGCACCTCACAAAGTTTTTAGAAAGACTAAATGAGTTCATACATGTAAAATGTTTAGAACAGGCCCTGAGACTTTTTTTTTTTTTTTTTTTTTTTTTTTTTTGAGACGGAGTCTTGGTCTGTTGCTCAGGCTGGAGTGCAATGGAGTGATCTTGGCTCACTGCAACCTCTGCCTCCTGGGTTCAAGCGATTCTCCTGCCTCAGCCTCCCGAGTAGCTGGGACTACAGGCATGCGCCACCATGTCTGGCTAATTTTTTTTGTATTTTTGGTAGAGAGGGGTTTCACCAGGTTGGTCAGGCTGGTGAGACTTAGTGAATGCCTAAAATGTGTACATTGTGACTGGTATTATCTGTATTAAGATGACCACGTCATAGTTGCTGTCTTTAGGTGGTGAACCATCTAGCCAGGAGTCATACTTGCATGGAGTAATAAGTGCAGAGGCGGGACGGGCAGCATACCATGGAAAACAAGGATCATTCTTCTTGAAGTTGGGGATTCAGGAAAGGCTATAGATCCAGTGAGGCTTAAGCTCAGCCTTGGGAGGTGAGCACATCTCTGCTGGACAGGTTGTGGGGCGGTATAGGAGCACTCCTGGCAGAAAATGCATCTTGGGCTAAGCTCAGGGCAGGTGAGAAATTGCCTGGTCTGCTGGCAGCACGGTATTGCTGGAAGTTGGGGTGTGTAGGGGAGATGCAGAGGCTTGTGGGAGAAGAATGAGAAGAAGGGCTGGAGCCGGCTCATCATGCGGCTAGTAGGCCCGCTGAGGAGTGTGGACTTTATCATGGCAGTAGTGGAAACCTCTGAAAGTCCCCTCTGAATATGGAGTGGGCGGTGGGTTGGAGACAATGTGCAGGCTGGAGGCAAGCGTGTCTGTGAAAAGGCCAAGGCTGTGTCCTGGGATTGGAGGATGGGCCCTGGGTCTGGGGATTGGGGATGGGGAATGGGACGACTCAAGGCTACTTAGGAAAGAGTCTCAGTGGGCCTTGGTGGCTCCCTGGTTGTGGAGAGGAGGGGCAGAGAGGGCTCTGAGTGGCTCCTGGTAGCCAGTGGCCGGCTGATTGCCTGGCATTTCTCTTGCCCTAGCAATGGAGGCCATATTTGGTTCTGTCAAAACCTCTCTAGGCTGAAACCATTTGATCTTCCTCCCAGCTTCCAGCCCCACTCCCTCCCCACCACGTCTGGCTATGAAGTCTGCCTCCCCATCTTACGCCCATATTCCTATTTCTTTAGCCAGTCACTCAACACACTTTCAACAAACTTTCCCTACTATGTGCCAGGCGCTGTGCTGGAACCTAAGGGATACAGTTATGAACAAGACAATCCTGCTCACAATCTGAAGAACAATCCTGATAACAGTGACCAACGAAGATGTGCAAAATGTCAGAGGGCCACAAACCGCAGAGGGTAAGGGGTAGTGGGAGGCAGGCGGGAGAGCATTGCATACATTGTACATGACATGGTCATCTTAATACAGACAATACCAGCCACAACTTACACTTTTTAGGCATTCATTAAGTCTCAGGTACTGTTCTAAGCATTTTACATGTGTGATCTCATTTTACACTGCCACTCGAATGAGGGAAAAGTGGAATCCCAGAGTTTCAAATCCCAGCTCTGCCACTGCCGTGAGGTCTTGTGCAAATTGCTTCTCTCTGTGCCTCCGTTTGCTCATTTGCATGGTAGGGATGGTGACTGTTTCTACCTGCAGGGTTGTGGAGAGGATGAAATGAGTGAATGTATGTGAAGCGCTAAGACAGTGCCTGGCACATTAGTAAGTGCTGGACGTGTTTGCTCCTTCTAGGTCTACATTTTTAGCAGAGGGAATAGCAAGGGCAAAGGCCCTGAGGTGGGAAAGGACTTGGCACATTCCAGGAATGGGAAGAAGGTCAGGACGACACAAGGGGAATGTGGCAAGGGCTGAAGTTAGGAAGGCAGGGCCTGGGCAGGTTGTGGCTGCCCCTCCCCTGAGTCCTCTTCCTGACTCAGGTGTGTCTGCCCCTCTTCTGCCCTGCCCCTCCTCATCCCGACCTTCCTCTGCTCCGCCCCCCTCCTCTGCTCCGCCCCCCTCATGGCTTCCCGGTGCCAGCCCCAGCCACTCCCGCCTCCTGGCTTGGTTTTCCAGGATGTCCACTGTGCAGCTGCTCCTCCTCTGTTCTTCAGTCCAATGTGCCCGCCTCCCACCGCACCGCCTGCTGTGATCAGCCAGAACCTCCCGTCTTTCCCCAGAATTGCCTGGTGTCTGCTCATCTAGACCCTTGCTTTCACAAGGGAGCCTGGAGCCCAGAGAGGGGTGTGACTAAACCAGGGCCACACAGCGGTTCAGAGGCCAAGACTGGAGCCCGGATTTTCAGGACTCTGTGCACTATGGCTTCTAGTTTCCCAGGTCAGACACTTCTGCCGATGTTGCTGTATCACAAATGTGACTTGAGTTGAGGAAGGCAGGAAGAGGCAGGGAACGAGGAAAGCACAGTCGACCAACTAGAAATTACTTCCGTGAGCACATTGGTGTCTGAGCCTTTTTAATGCTAAGCACACTGTTCCTCAAAGAGAAACCGTGTGTGAGGCTGGGACACAGAGTGAGTAGGTGCTGTCTGTTCGCCTTTGCTGTGTCCCTCCATAACTACCCTGGGAGAGCCGGGGATCCCATCTACTAAAGGCATGTCATGCAGGGCCCCAGGGTCACACAAGGGAGTGATGGCAGAGCCTGCCTCTGCAGCCCCAGGAGGAGTGAGACTGAGAAAGGGGAGGCAGAGACCTCAGGAAAAACATGATGAACTTCTAGGAAATCTGTATCTGGCCAAGCACGGTGGCTCACACCTGTAATCCCAGCACTTTGGGAGGCCAAGGCAGGTGAATCACCTGAGGTCAGGAGTTCAAGACCAGCCTAGCCAATATGGTGAGACCCCCGTCTCTATAAAAATACAAAAAAATTTAGCCGGGCATGATAGTGGGTGCCATAATTCCAGCTATTTAGGAGGCTGAGGTGGGAGAATTGCTTGAATCCAGGAGGCGGACATTGCAGTGAGCCAGGATTGCGCCATTGTACTCCAGCCTGGGCAACAGAGCAAGACTCCGTCACACACACAAAAAAATCTGTATTCATTTGCCAGGGCTGCCATAACAAAACCACAGACTGGGGGCTTAACCAGAGGTAATTTCCTCAAAGTGCTAGAGGCTGGAAGTCCAAGATCAAGGCACCAGCAGGGGTGGTTTCCTCCAAGGCCTTTCTCCTTGGCTCACAGATGGCCACCCTCTTGCGGCCTCTTCACAGGGTCACCCCTCTGTGGGTGCACAGCCCTGGTGTTTTCTGTGAATTCAAATTTCCCCTTCTTATGAGGGACACCAGCCAGATTGGCTAATGGCCTCACTTTAACTCATTTTAACCCCTAAAGGCTCTATCTCCAAATACAGTCACACTCTCAGGTACTGGGGATTGGGGCTTCAGCATATGAATTTTGGGAGGGTATAATTCAGCCCATAATGAAATCAAACACCAATCTATCAATGCTTATCCCTGGGCAGGAATGCAAAGACTCAGGACTCCTAGCAGGGAGGCACCCTCAAGGGTAGAAACATTCTGGGAATACTTCCTGGAAGAGAGAAACTTGAAGCTTTGGTCAAAAGGGGATTAGAAGGCATTCCAGGCCAAGGGAATAGCATTAACAAGCATCTAGAAACACATGCAGGCTGTGCTTTGGGGAACACAAGGATGCAGTTGTCTAGAGGAGTCACTGGGGCCAATTCTTCTGGGGGTGGAGTAGAAGGGGAGTTAAGTTGTGAAAGGCCTTGGATGTCAGGACGACTTGGGCTTGATTCCATGGCACCAGGGAGCCATGGATGGTATCTGAGCACAAGAAAGATAAGCGTTTTGCTTTAGGCCATAATTAGGGAAATGACAGGTTAGAGCAGTGGTTCTCCAGCTTGAGCATGCATGGGAATCCCGGGGATGGCTGGCTAAACCAGACGGCAGGACCTTATTTCCAGAGTTCCTGACCCAGTGGGTCTGAGGTAGGGCTGAGAGTTTTCATTTCTGACAAGTTCTCAGGGGCTGCTGTTGCTGCTGCTGTGTGTAATGTGAAAATCACCGGAGGTTTTGCTGGAAGGCAAGAGCAGGGGTGGGAGGTGAGAGGTACGGTTCCTCTCTGAGGCCTCTGAGGCACTAGCAGTGGAAAGGCCCCTAACTCCCAAATTTTAGACAGAGAACTGAAGCCCGGAAGGTGACGGCCATAGTTGGGATCGTTTCCAGGCCTTGAGCCTAGATTCTTGGGCCTAGGTTGCCATGGCACCAGGAGCCTGGAGCAGAAAGGCTCCTCAGGCACTCCCTCTGGGGTCCATTCGGCCCAGGCGCTTGCACGGGCACTGCGTTTTGCTTGAAAAACCGGTAGCAAGCCGCTAAGACTCCCAGAACGTGGGAAGCAACGAAGCCCAGCAGACAGGGCAGGAGGGCGGTGCTTTCCGGTCGGGCCCCGGATTTAACTCCCTTCACCTACAGAGGCCCCACCCCAACCCTCCCAACCCCGCCCCAACTACGCCCATCTCCGACTCAGCCCAATATAGCCAGGCCCCCTGCGCCAGCCCCGCTCTCCCGGTTAAGAGCGCAGTGCCTGAATCTCAGCTCTCCTTCCTACTGACTGGGTGACCTTGGGCCAGATACTCAACTTCTCTGTACTTCATTCTCCTCATCAGTAATTTGGGAAACACCTGTCTCATAGGGTTGTCATGAGGATTAAGAGTTTATATTTGTGAAGTCCTAGGAATACTGCCTATTAAGCCCTGTTACTAAGTGCGTAAGCTTTGTCATTAGTGGTAATTATTGTTATCTTTGCCCTGTTGGAGCTTTGATTCACTTAGTAACAGTGCTATTAATTTTATTATTAAATTTTTATTTATTTTATTAAATGTTTAATTATCTATTTCAGACATTAAAAAAGAGCATAAAAATATAAAAACTGTATCTCCATCACCCAGTTTAAGAATGAAAGCATTATAAATGTTTTCTCGACCTGGCGCGGTGGCTCATGTCTATAATCCCAGCAATTTGGAAGGCCTAGGCGGGTGAATCACTTGAGGTCAGGAGTTCAAGACCAGCCTGGCCAACATAGTGAAATCCCCCCTCTACTAAAAATACAAACAATAGCCTGGCATGATGGTGGGCACCTGTAATCCCAGCTACTCGGGTGGCTGAGGTAGGAGAATCGTTTGAACCCAAGAGGCAGAGGATGTAGTGAGCCGAGATCGTACCACTGCCCTCCAGCTTGGGCAACAGAATGAAACTCTGTCTCCAAAATAAATAAATAAATAAATAAATAAATAAATAAATAAATGCTTTCTCTCTACTCAACTTTAGTCAGAGTCTTCTGCCTCCAACCCATCCCCTGCACTGCTCACCAGTTGTGAGAGATCCAGAGAAAATACAAGTCGAATCCTGCCACAACCCTGCTTGAAAATCCCCACCTATAAGATAAAATCAGACACATCCCTTGACATCCAGGCCCTTCACATCTGACCTGCGCTGAACCTTCTGTTTGGTCTCTGCCACCCAAGACTACAGTCCCCCTTAACATTTTTTAAGCATCCCCAGCTCTTTGCATATGCTGACCCCTCTGCCTGGGGTCTTGTATATCCTTTCTTCTCTCTCTTTTACTCACTTGATGGGGAGCACCCATTCTTTGGTCCCCCAAGGCTCCCTAGCCTGCCCACTGGGAATTAATTGTGTTTGTGTGTCCCCTCCCCTAGACTGTAAGCACCTGGCAGCAGGCCCATGGTGACTCTTGATCTGCTCCTGGGGCAGGGAAGGCACTCATTACACTACACAGTTGTAGTTGAGTGTGTTTGGGGTACTGTACTGGGATGTAGAAGGGGTGGTCATCTGCTGATTCAAGCCCCATTCTTTTCATGGGGAACTTGCAGTCTGTCAGCTGTAAAACTGTGGAGGAAGAAAATAAAAGAAGGGTGGGTGTGGTGGCTCACACCTGTAATCCCAGCACTTTGGGAGGCCAAGGCAGGTGGATTACCTGAGGTCAGGAGTTCAAGACAAGACTGGCCAACATGGTGAAACCCCGTCTGTACTAAAAATACAAAAATTAGCCGGGCGTGGTGGTGGGTCCCTGTAATCCCAGCTACTCGGCAGGCTGAGGCAGGAGAACTGCTTGAACCCGGGAGGCGGGGGTTTCAGTGAGCCGAGATCACACCACTGTACTCCAACCTGGGCGACAGAACGGACTCTGTGTCAAAAAAAAAAAAAAAAAAAAAGGAAAAGAAAAAAGAAAATGAAGTAATTCAATGGGGTCTTCATTTTAAAGAAACTCCAGAAAGTGTGATTTCCCCTAAAGTGTCCAGTTTCCGCCTCTGAAACCCCCTCCTGCTTCTTCCCCCTTCTTCCTTAGTCCCTATCTCCTCCCTCTGAGGACAGCGGGTTCCTCATGATCAGTGGATCTTCCCCAGGGACTTCTACGTGGGACATGCAGCGGCCATGTCCTGGATTCAAAAGGCTTGTGGTTTTGGAGAAATCGAATGGATGCCAAGCCTGGCCCCAGACAGCCTGGGTACTAGGAGCAAAGAGGATGTGCTTCCAGACCAGAGGCTCCTGGCCTGTTTTCATTCTGTCAAATGTATTTGCAAAGCAGAATCTCTTTGAAGAGAGAAGAGAGCCTAGGTCTTCATTTAGGTAAAGGAGAAATAAACTGGTGAGTGCACTCAGACCCTGTGGTGGGAGCCGGGTGCTGGGGTGGAGTAGGGCGGGACACTTGCCTCTAAGGACATTTTGAAATTTGTTCTATGTTCACATCCTATTTTTAAAAAATGAACACAAATTGGAGCATAATCAGAAAAGCCGGGTTCCAGTATTGCACATACCAGTGACCAGCCTGTTCACCTTGGTCTCTCAGAGGCTCACTTTAATAACCACCCAGTTCTTAGGCTCCAAGAGTAGATACAAGAGGGACCTCTGTAAACTAGACGGGGCTGGGCACACTTAATTATTATTTACTCTTCCTTCAGTCCCTCTCAGGAGACAATAGCTGAGGCCTTCACTATTGGCCACAGTGTGAGGGTCTCTTTGTGTGAGTCTGGGTGTGTATGTCTGGACATGAGTGTGTGAGTCTAGGATGTGTGTGTGTCTCTGTGTGTGTCTAGACATGTTTGGGTGGGGTGTGTGTTGACTATGAAGTTGACCATTACAGGGTCTCTGCCCCAAGGAGCTCCTGGTGAAGCAGGATAGGAGGCCAAGTGAAAAACTTCCTCCAACACTCTTGAACTCCGACAAGCACCAAATAAAGGGCTGACAAATGTGAGCGCACAGAGAAGGGAACCCACCAACTCAAACAGGGGCCTTTGCACTGGCTCTTCCCTCTGCTTGAAGTGCTCTTCAAGGCCCACTCTTGCTTCCTCTAACTCTTTGAGCAAATGGCACCTTCTCACAAGGCCTACTTGGTCACCCCATTTAAATAGCAACTTTCAGGCTGGGTGCTGTGGCTCATGCTGTAATCTCAGCACTTTGGGAGTCTGAGGCAGTAGGATCGCTTGAGCCCAGGAGTTTGAGACCAGCCTGGGCAACACAGTGAAACCGCATCTCTACAAGAAATATAAAAATTAGCTGGGCATGGTGGTACGTGCCTGTGGCCCAGCTACTTGGGAGGCTGAGGTGGGAGGATCACTGGAGCCCAAGGAGGTCAAGGCTGCAGTGAGCAGTGATCGTGCCACTCTACTCCAGCATGGGCAACAGAGTGAGACCCTGTCTCTAAATAAATAAATAAATAAATAAATAAATAAATAAATAAAAACTTCATCCCACACTCCCTAAACCCACCCCTGCTTTATTTATATATTTATAGCCAATGCATTTCTTTTCCTTCCTTTTTTTTTTTTTTTTTTTTGACAGTGTCTTGCTGTGTTGCTCAAGCTGGACTGCAGTGGCATGATCATGGCTTACGGCAGTCTTGACCTCCTGGGCTCAAGCGGTCCTCCCACCTCAACCTTCCTAGTAACTGGGACCACAGGCATATGCCACCGTCACCAGCTAAATTTTTGATTTTTTTGTAGGGAAGAGGTCTTGCCATGTTGCCCAGGCTGGTCTCAAACTCCTGAACTCAAGCAATCTTCCTGCCTCAGCATCCCAAAGTGTTAGGATTACAAGTGTGAGCCACTATGCCCCACTGCATTTATTTTCAAAGACAGCAAAGTTAGCTATATGCAACTAACTTAAAATGCTGTATGTTTTACTCACTTATTTTGTTTTATTATCTGTTTTCCTCATTTCCTACATTAGAATGAAAGCTCCATGAGGGAAGCTACCATGTCTGCTTTGTTCACAGCCTGTGTCTCTAGTGCCTAGAACAGTACCTGGCACATAGTAGGCACGCAGGAGGTATTTGTGGCTATGGTGGTAATCGGGTGGGTGTTTGGGGTAGATGGTAGCAAGGCCACGGGCATGCCTCTCTATTCTGGAGGGGTGGCTGGAGGTCTGAGGTGGCAGCAGTGGACTGAAGGGGCACCTGTGGTGTGTATCTGATGTGGAATCTGATGCAGATGGGGTGATGGAGGCAGAAGCAGTCCAACAGGCACAGGGAAGAAGATGTGGCCTGAGAGAACCTGAGACATTTTGGAGGCCATTCTGGATGCCCCAAATTCTAACTCAGTGCCCATTTCCTCCCTCTGCCACCCTGAGGATCCAGAGCCTATTGATATCAGGGAAGGAATAGTCAGGGGACACATTTGGAGGTCGGGGAAGGTGCTGGTGGACCCATTTATGAGAACCGAAGGCCACTTGAGGGTGTCTTGGCTAGGGGAAAGTACCTGGCTGGGTAGAGGCATTTGGAAGGGAGGAGGTAGAGGGCATTTGGAAGGGAGGAGGCAAAGGAAAGCCTGCAGTGGTGGCTGGATTGTAGGCTTGGTGAGAACAGACATGTTTCTCTGAGCATTAGAGAATACAAGCAAGGCCCAGGACCGGAGAGTGCTCACCAGACCAGGGGCCAGAGAAGAGGCCTGGCTGGGAAGGGCTTCAAAGACCAGGCCAGGGAGTCAGGATAGAATCCCGGGGGGCCCCGGGAGTCCCTGACGATCTGGAGCCAAGCATAGGAGGTGGCAATGAAAGGAAGTTGTATTCACGAAGAACTGCCACTCAGGGGTCTTTCCCGATGCCAGCTGCCCAAAGAGGAGGAAGAGACATGCTCTGTAAGCCTTCTTATAGACAGAGAAGGGGGATAGAGAGGCTGTTTCCCTTTGGCAGTTCATTCATTCACTCTGTCACTCATTCGCTTTATTAAGCACGTAATGTGTACTGGACTCTATTCTGGAATCGGGGAATGTCACCAGAAATTAGCCCTGAATTTTGACCCCATGCAAGGCAGAGAGTGCCCCAGAAGAGGCATGCCAGCTCTGAGGAGGCTGTGGTTGTGCCCAGCTGAAAGACCGGAGAGGGCTCCCTGGAAGGGGAAGCATCTGAGCTGGGCCCTCCATCATGGTCAGCAGTTTGAAAGTCAGTTGTTCAGGAAGAGAGGATGGTTCTACGCCGGAGCGCCTCACCAAGAGGTTTTACCATATATCGCTTCATTTAATTCACCGAGCAACCTTGGAGATGGTGAAGGCAGAGGAAGTGACTTATTTTACAAGATGAGGAAATAGGATCTTGGGACCAAGCCCAGACAGGGTAACTGTTCGGCCCCAGGTCACCAGGCTGACAGCAGCAGGGTTGGGACTAGAACCCAGAGCTGTTGGACTCCTGGCCAAGTGCTCATCCTGTGGGTTCACAGAAGTCACTGGTTTGCTTTCCAAGATGCTGTGGAGAAGCTGTCAGCAGATTTCTAACATGAGGGATCTTGCTCTGTCCCCTCCCTGACTCTAGAGAGGGCTCAGGACAGGGACCAGTGACTCACTCCAGGCTCCTCTCTCGTTGGTCAACAGTAGGCAGTGCCCAGAATAGAAAAAAAAAAAGAAAGAAAGCCTCAGACTTTGAGTTTGAGGACTTGGGGCTGATCCCAGCTGGTCCCATGTCCTGGCTGTACAGCCTTGGGCAAAGCACTTCACCTCTCTGGGCCCTTCAGTTTCCTGCTCTGTCAAATAGGACACTGTTCACTCCAGTACTCCCCATCTCCAGGGAGTTGAGAAACTGAAGCCATAATGGGCATGACCCACATAAACATTAGCTAGTATTATTTATAAGAAACTGGGGGTTGGCCATACCACCAGAATGATGACAAGGACACTAGGACACTGCTACTACTGCAAGCTAACTTAAACTGAGCCCTCACCAGGCCCAGTGGGAAGTGCTTTACATACATTAATATCATCCAGTAAAGCGAGGACTTGAAAACATTAGCAGTAAAAGCATCATCAATATGTAAAGAAAATGATGATGATAAAGGTATCTTGCAAAGCAAAGTAATTAAGAGATTCACAAGTCTTTAAGAGCAATTGAGGGCCATGCACACTCTGTCCCCTGGCCTCTTGACACAACTCTGGGCCTTTACTTCCTTCATCCTCCGGGTATAGGCAGCCAGCCCCTCACTCTCAGCCCCCTAGTCCGTGGAGGTTGTTCAGGCCCCAAGCCAGGCCAGCCTGAAGATTCCTATTCCCAGGCAGCTGGGCTGTGGCCCCAGGAGGGCGGCCAACAAGGGGCCTAGTGGCTTATCGCTCTGCAGTGACTCCCCAGCGGGCAGACTGTCTCCGCTGCTGCAGAGCAAAGCTGATAAAGAGGACAGAGGCTTGTGTTTACTGGGGCCGAGTCTGGGGAGAGTCGGGCCTCCCAGGGGCGGCCCTGTCTCCTCTGGGAACAGACTGTCTATTCGCGGAGATACCATCACATTCCTGCAGCTTCGGCCACCCCAGGATGGACTGGGGGAGGGAGTGGCGGAGATGGGTGGGGAGGATGCAATATGACAGCTGCGGCCCTCTGTTTCTCTGGGGCCAATGCTGAGGAGGCCTGAACTGGGTCCTCCAGGGGGATTCAGGTTTCCCAGCCTGATTGCCAAGTACTTTCGATCATTAATAGCCAACACGGGTACAGTACTCTACAGTTTACAAAGTATTTTCTCAACATTTACCTTTGTGGGTCTTCCAGATAGCCTTCCATTCACACAGTCTGGGGTAATGTTTCATAGAAGGGAAATGCCCAGCAAGACTGGGGCAGGGGAACTGAGTGACCCACAGCTGACCAGGCCAACTCATATTCATAGCTAACACTTTTGAGTACTTACCATGTGGCATGACTGCAGAGGCACTTAAGGCATATTAACTCATTTAATCTTTGCAACAGCCCTTATGAGGTAGGTGCTATCATTATATCCATTTTCCAGACGAGGACATTGAATCAGACATAGGTTAAGTAGCTTGCCTAAAGTCACACAAACAGAAAATGGGAGTGCTGGGAGTTGAACCCCAGCAGCATGGCTCCAGAATCCCCACTGTACCCAATGTCCTACACAACCATCTTGAAGCAAGCTTGTGATGTATTTCTATTCTGTGTGCAAAGGCCGTGGGCATTTGCAGCTGCAGGAGGTGGCCTAGCTGGCTTTGGAATTAGAGCTGCATTCTACTTCCAGCAGTGACACTAATGAATGCTGTGGCAGAATCAGAACTCTGTGAGTCTATTTTCTCACCTGGAAAGTGAAAATAGCACCTGCCTTAGCAGAGAGTGTGAGATGTTGTATGTGAAAGATCTGGTACATAGGAGATTTTCATTAAAGAAGTACTATGACTACTTTGACAGAGGCACTGGGGAGGTGGCCTGTCCAAAATGGAAACTTCAGAAGAGTATCTCTTAAAAGACAGGCCCAATTACTCAGTTATGGGAGCGCAGAGGAGGGGTGACTTCTAATAGGAGGGATCAGGGTGTCCTCAAAGTAGGCAGCATGAGCAAGTGGTTGGGACTCTGGCTTCAGAGTTGGGCAGACTTGAGTTCAAATTCCAATATCCAGTCCTTACTTACTGTGTGACCTTGGGGAGTTACTTCTTTGAGTATGTAAAATGAGAACACTAAAAAAAACCTGTCCATAGGGTTGTGAGGAATGGATGAGACCATTCAAAGGTCAAAGAGACCTTCTGGGAAGAAGCTCTGGGCACAATGGCAGGCACCTAGTAAGTACTCAATAAATGCTTCTGCTATTGTTGTTTACAGGGGGTTAAGGAGGTGGCAGTGAGGTAGGGTGGTGGGCAGAATAACAGCCCCCTAAAGATGTCGTGTCCTAATCCCTGGAACCTGTGAATGTGTTAGGTTACATGGCAAAGGGGAATTAAGGTTGCAGGTGGAATTAAGGTTGCTAATGAGCTGACTTTGAGATGGGGGAAATTGTCTTGGGTTATCTGATGGGGCCCTGCCTAATTGCAAGAGTCCTTATAAGTGGCAGAGAGGCAGAAGAGGCAGTGTCAGAGTGATATGAGTGAGAAAGCCTCTACCAGCCATTCCTGTCTTTGAATTGGAGGAAGGGGGCACAAGCCAAGGAATGCAGGCTGCCTCTGGAAGCTGGACAAGGCAAGAAAATGGATTCTCTCCTAGAGCCTCCTGAAAGGCAGGAAGCCCTGCCAGTGCTCTGATTTTAACCCAGTGACACCCATTTTGGACTTCAGACTCCCAGAACTATAAGAAAGATAATAAATACGTGTTGTTTGAAACCACTAAGTTCATAGTAATTTGTTATAGGAGAAAAAGGAAAGTGATATAGAGTGCGAGTTGGTCCTTGAAGACTGGCAGGATGGTCACAGGCCAAGGTGGGACAGAACAGCACAGGAGGAGGAAACTGAGCCTTCAAAGGCCTGTGGGTGGCCGGGAGCACTGCATCATGCCTATAATCCCAGCATTTTTGGAGGCCAAAGCAGGTGGATCACCTGAGGTCAGGAGTTTGAGACCAACCTGGGCAACATGGTGAAACCCCGTTGCTACTAAAAATACAAAAATTAGTCAGGCATGGTGGCCTGACTATAGTCCCAGCTACTAAGAAGGCTGAGGCAGGAGAATGGCATGAACCCGGGAGGAGGAGGTTTCAGTGAGCCGAGATCGCGCCACTGCACTCCAGCCTGGGCGACAGTGTGAGACTCAGTCTCAAAAAAAAAAAAGGCCTGTGGGCTTGAAAGCACACTTGGCTTTTCCAAGTGGGGAACACTTGGGAAAGCTCATGTGGTTCTTTGCAAAAATGGACATAATTTTCCATTATTCTCCATGCCTGCCAGTACTTATGCTCATTTGCAATGTAACTTGGTAACTCTTCCCATCAAGAGATAGAGTCTATTTCTCCACATCTTGAATCTGGGTTTGGCCCTATGACTTGCCTTGGCTAACCGTATGCAAATTCCAAGCTTGGGCCTCAGGAGACTGCACACTTTTGCATTCACTCTTGCTGTTCTTAGGTGGAACACTGCCACTGCCTAAAATCAAGCCCAGTGTAACCAGCAGCCTTGAAAATGGCTCCTGGCGTGAATGCCCTGTGTGATCCTCTCCCATTGAGTATGGGCTGGACCTAGAGACTCGCTTCTCACCAACAGAACACTGGTAAAGCGATAGGTTGGCTCCTATGATATTGGGTTTTAAAAGGCTGTGTGACATCCATCTTGTGGTCCGTTTTTTGTTCCCTTGCTGAAGGGGTCACTGTTCCCTGGCCGAGGGGGTCCACTGCCATGTTGTGAGCTGCCCTATGGAGAAGCCCAAATGGCAAGGAAATGATGTCTCTCCCCAGCAGCCAGTGAGGACCTGAGAGCTACCAAAAGGCACATAAGTGAACTTGGAAACAGACCCTCCCCATCTGATACCTTGACTGTAGCCTTGTGAGAGAGGCTGAGCCAGAGTATGCAGCTCAGCAGCACTTGAGTTCCTGACCCACAGAAACTGTGAGAAAATAAATGTGTATTATTTTTAGCTGTCTAATTTGTTACACAGCAACAGATAACGAATATACTTCTAGGCTAGTCTGCTGGATGATGAGTGACATATGGCCTAGTCACTTCCTTTCACCCAGCCAACACCCAGACAACCACCAGGCAAGTGAGTGAGACATCCTAGACCAGCCTGCTGTCAGCTGCTTGCAGACATGTGAGTGAGCCAAGCCTGGCCCAGATCAGCAGAACTGGGCAATAACAGAAGTTGTTGTTTTAAGCCACTGAGTTTTGGGGGTGATTATTTTTCCCAGCAATAGCTGACCTCTATAGCCCAAGGGTTATGCATGTAGCAGGAACTGAAACCAGGAATCTGGGTAGGGGGCTAAGCATGGAGGGCTTTGATGATGGAATAAGGCATTTGGAATGGGGGCAGGTTTTTGAGCAGGAGAATAACATCGTGATCAGAGCTGTGGTTAAGGAAGTTTCTTGCAGCAGCAGGGAGTGGCATGAATCACAGGCAGGGTAATCACTTAGAAGGCTGCTATCATGAGGCAGATGAGCAGTGATGGAGGCCTGAAATTGAGTAAAGGGTTGAGGTGTGGAGACAGTTAGAAGTGGAACCAATAGATCCTATTCTGTGTGGAACGGGGGACAGGGCAGTGGGAGAGGAGAAGTTGATACCCAGGTTTTGACTCTGGGATACTGAGTGGTTGGTGGTACTATTGACAGAGATGGGGAAGTCAAGATGGGGGATAGGGAGATGCATGCTATTTGGTGGACTGAGGGTTAAGTGCCAAAGAGACCTTCTTGGAAGAGGCCCAAGAGACAGTGATTCAAGACTGCAAAGGGAGCTCTGTCCCAGTCCAGTGTATTGATCAGGTTTGAGGAAGGATAGAGAATAGCACCTTCTGGCTGGGTAACTGAGGGAGCTGGGCAAAGGATTATTGCAAAAGTATGGGAAGGGTTTGAGAATTGCATTAAGGGATGTTGAAGTATCCTGGGGCTGGAAATGATGGGGAGCTTGCTTCTTCTCCTAGGCCTGAGAAGGCAAGGGAGGGAGCAGGAACTGGAACTAGAGGAGGTAGAGTACGGAGAGTACAGGAGAGTGCTGCCTGATGGAAGCTGTGGCCTTTGGTTGAAGATACAGCAGACTTATGGCAACCCAGCAAGGAGGGCACCAGGAGAACAAACACTTTGACCTCTCCCTCTTCCCATTCTGTGAGGACTTCTTTGGCATTCCCCATTAGCTAAGTTCACCCTGAAGTCAGACAGCAAGGTTGCCTGTAGATGTGGACCATACACATCAGCCTTGCAGGACACAGAGAGGGTGGAGAAGGGGAGGGCCTCACAGAAGATACCTAGCCACCTAACACATGGTGAAATTCCTTTAGCCCGTGTTAGCTGATGACCCTGTTCTGGGAAATGAGATTTGAGGAGAAACGTAGTAGGCAGTTTCTGGGTAAAAGTTTTTTACTCTTAGAAAGAAGACAGCAGGAGAGATGTTCTTCAGGGTGTCTGACGTGATGCCTGGAACTGCAGCAGCCATTTTGCAACTGCAAGGGAAGCCAGTGGAGGCAAAACTGACCCACTGTGGATGGAAATACAAATAGAAAGAACTAGGTTCTTGATTACTTCGTGGAGCTTCTCTAAGAGCCTGTCCTACATCCAGGTTTTTTTTTTTTTTTTTTAATGAAATAATAAAGATTCTTATTGTTTGAACCACTTTGAGTTGGATTTCCAGTTACTTGCAGCCCAAAGCCTTCTTTTTAAATTTTTTTTTTTTTTTTTTTTACCCAAACAAAAGCACCAAAGCATTCTAATGGACATAGCTGCCATCCACCACATTCAAGCCCCTGTGCAAGCTCTATTAGCTTCCACAGAGTACAGGTCAAGCCCTCCTGTTTCTTCTGCTGACCACAGATTTGCACTAACTGCATCAGATTCAGTGAGAATTTCAAATCCTTTTTCAATCTATGACAAAATAAGCAGACAGAAGTAGGTCATGGGAGTGCTCTTCCCTTAACTTAGGAGAAACTGAGGAGAAATCCAGCTAAAGGCAGTGGAGATAGTGAGGGCATTAATCTGAGTCTCTGGGATGGGCAGGAGAGAGAGCAGAGGTAGGAGACTCGTTCCCATTACCCACCTCCCTGAGACGTGTGGTGCATTCCCAGAGACCCAGGCTCTCAGTCTTTGTTTCCCTGTCCATCAGCTAAAGGCTAAAGTGGGCCCCACCCAGTCTGGACATGCATCATTAGCACAGACTCCCCACGTGGGGCCAGTGAATAGGCCTCTATTTTTCAGCATGGACTCCCCAACCTCAGTGCCGTTGTATCTTCCCCCACTCAGGTTTTGCAGGACTTGCCTATATCCATGTGTCAGAGTGAGTTCAGGGAAGGCTGGCCATCACTTGGGAACTTTAGAGAGAGGCAGATGGAAATAGGAGAGGAAGCTGCTGTCACAGGGGCCACACTTGGCTCACCAGAGAAAGTCACTTGGCATCAGCAGCTAGTATGATGGATTTACCATGCCCGCCTTGCCCACAGTGGAGTCCCAAAAGGTGGCCATTGTCAAATGACTGCACCCATAGTCTTCTGTGCTTCACCCTCTTCTGTGGGCTTCCCTGGCCTAGGGAAGTGAGCTCCCTACACCACTGGACTCTTCTCCATCTAAGTCATGTCATGGAAACCCCTCCAGAGCTGAAGACAGACAGATCTGGCTCTGAGTCTCTCTACTATCCCTTCTTAGATGTGGGGCAGGAAACTAGCCTCTGAGATTCATTTTTCTTATCTGTAAAGGAGGCTCTTACACTAATTACCTGAACAAATTTATTGTGAGTTTCATATGAGATAATGACTAATATTTTCAAAGCATAACCATCTAGCGTCCCATTCTTTCAATATCCTCTCCACTAGAGGTCAGCGGGGCAGGAAATCTGACAAAATCAACTGTTCATGAGGCATAAAGATAATAATAGTGTTAATAGCTAAAATTCAGTGGGCATATACTGTGTGCCAGGTACCATTCTAAGCACCTTATTTATATTGGCTCAAATAGACTCCAGTATTACCTCCATTTTACAGATGAGGAAACTGAGGTTAATTTGCCTACAGTAATACAGGTATGAGAGGGCAGAGCTGGGCTTTGACCCCAGGCAGTCTGTCTCCAGAGCCTGTGCATTTAGCTGCTGTGGGGCCTCAGAGCTACCAATGGTGTTTGAGGATGGTACTGACCCCGGTCGAGAGGCTTCTGTAGAGGCAGGTAGTATAGGGTAGTCAGGGTGCACAGGCCTGGCAAGTCGTCAGAACTGGCTTCAAGTCCAGGGCTCTGCTTCCTAACTGTGTAACACTGGGCAAGTTAGTTAACCTCTCTGAGCATTGATTTTCTAACTAGAAGTGGTAAGAGTTGAATTAAATTAAAAAATAAAAACAAAAACCCAACCCTGACACAAATCCTAGTCCTAAGAGGCTGTCCTCAAAGGACTCCACCCCACCTGCTCTGTTCCCCACTCATGGCTAGGTTGGTTGAGGGAGGCTGGGAAGGGTCCACAAGGATCCATAAGGGAAGACCACTCAATCAGAGGAGGCATGTGAGCTCCCTGAGAGCAGGGGCTTGACTTGCCACCTAGAAGCCTCCTCCCATGCCTCTGACATATGAATGTGTGAAAGAGTGAAATAATGCATGGAAAAAAGAATGAGTAGGAGGGCTAGAAAGAGGGGGAAATTTCACCCACAGAAAAAAACCCAAGGGAGGGTTTTGTGCAATTCCAGTGATAATATCCAGGATGCAAGATGGCAGGTCAGTCAGGATAAGCTAGGTAATGCTGTGGTAACAAACACCCCTCTAGTCCCAGCGGCTTTCCAACAAACATGTTTATTTCTTGTTTATGCACTATAAGACAGGTTATCAGGGTGCTCTGTTCTTCCAAGTTACTCGAAGATCCAGCTGAAGGAAGCTCCACGTTGACATACTTTTATAATGGTGGCTGCAGAGAAAAGAGGATGTGACAAACCCCACACTGGTTCTGAAGTTGTCTGCCCAGAAATGTCTTACATCCCTTCTGCTCATCCTTTCTGCTCATATTTCATCAGTCAAAACAAATTATATGGTCACACTTAAGTTCAAGTGGATGGGGAAGTACAATCCTTACAGAAATAACAGGACTGGCTGTTTTCTTTATTATTATTATTATTATTTTTTTGAGACAGAGTCTCACTCTGTTGCCAGGCTGGGGTACAGTGGCGCGATCTTGGCTCACTGCAACCTCCACCTTCCAGGTTCAAGCAATTCTCTTGCCTCAGCCTCCTGAGTAGCTGGGAGTACAGTCATGTACCACGATGCCCAGCTAATTTTTGGATTTTTAGTAGAGACGGGGTTTCACCATGTTGGCCAGGATGGTGTCGATTTCTTGACCTCGTGATCGGCCCACCTCAGCCTCCCAAAGTGCTGGGATTACAGGCGTGAGCCACCACGCCCAGCCAGGACTGGCTGTTTTTAACAGGCCTAATCACCACCATTCGTGGTATAGGCCAGAGGGCCACTTGGGCTGAATACAGCTCACAGACATGGTTTGTTTGGCCTGCTCAGTGTTTTAAATATTTTTATGTGGTTTCTAACATTTTTGACATCATAATATGTCATATACAAATCTGTATACCTGGCTACATTTGAAATTTGGACTATTAGGTGACAGAGAGTATCTTAGTCCATTCAGGCTGCTATAATAAAATACCATAGACGAGGTGGTTTATAAACAGCAGAAATTAATTTCTCACAGATCTGGGAAGTCCAAGATCAAGGCACCAGCAGATTTGGGGTCTGGTGAGGTCCTTCCTGGTTCACAGATGGTTGTCTTTTTGCTGTGTCCTTACTTGACAGAAGGTGGAGGGAGGTCTCTGGAGCCTTCTTTATAAGGTCACTAATCCCATTCAAGAGGGCTCTACCCTCGTGACCTAATCACCTCCCAATGCTCCACCTCCTAATATCATCACATTGGTGATTAGGTTTCAACATGTGAGTTTTGCAGGGACACAAACATTCAGTCCATTGCAGTGAGCCCGGTTACTCTGACATGAATTAAGTTGGGCCAATTATAACAGAAAAACTCAAAATAGCAGTAGCTTAAATGAGATGGATGCTTCTTTCTCATATAAAAGAAGTCAGAAGATTAATAGACAGCCCAGGCCTGGCATGGGAGACTCAAAAAGCCATCAGGGACTTATGCTCCTCTCTCTTTCTGTTCTTCCATCTTCAGTGTATGGCTTATTTTTTTGTCGTTGTTGAGATGGAGTCCCGCTCTGTCACCCAGGCATAATCTCGGCTCACTGCAACCTCTGCCTCCTGGGTTCAAGCAATTCTCCTGTCTCAGCCTCCTGAGTAGCTGGGATTACAGGTGCGCGCCACCACGTGCAGCTAATTTTTGCATTTTTAGTAGAGACAGGGTTTCACCATGTTGCCCAGGATGGTCTCGAACTCTTGACCTCAGGTGATCCACCCACCTCGGCCTCCCAAGGTGCTGGGATTACAGATATGAGCCATGGTGCCCAGCCCAGTGTATGGCTTTTCTCTGCAAAGGTCGCTTCATGGTCCCTGATGACTTCCAGGGCTCCAGCTGTCACATCTATAACCTAGGCCAAAGAAGGAAAGGTTGAAGGCAAAAAAAGGTGCTTCTCGGCTGAATCAGCAGCCTTTATGCAGTCTTTCCAGAAGTCTCACACAATGCTTCTCTTTACATCTTATTGGCCAGAAAGAGTCACATGGCTACACTGAGTGCAAGGGAGAGAGAAGGGGTAGTTATGTGACTGTGCTCAGGGCAAGGTAGTCTTTTTTTCCAGGACAAAATTTGCCCAGTTAAAAATAATTTAAATAAGAATAATCATTCTGCTATTAAGGAGAAAAGGGAGAATTGAGGTTGTCATTTGAGGTTGTCTCTGCCTTGGGCCTGCAGTCCTGATTGTGGAGAAGCATATGCTTCACTAATGCTGGGCCTGAGCTCACCATGGCTTTATACCTTTCTTTCTTTCTTTTTTTTTTTGAGACGAGTCTCGCTCTGTCGCCTGGCTGGAGTGCAGTGGTGCAATCTCTGCTCACTGCAAGCTCTGCCTCCCAGGTTCACGCCATTCTCCTGCCTCAGCCTCCTGAGTAGCTGGGACTACAGGCACCCACCACAACATCCAGCTAAGTTTTTGTATTTTTAGTAGAGACGGGGGTTTCACCGTTTTAGCCAGGATGGTCTTGATCCCCTGACTTCGTGATCCACCCACCTTGGCCTCCCAAAGTGCTGGGATTACAGGCGTGAGCCACTGCACCTGGTCGGCTTAATACCTTTCTAGAACTCAGTGTCAGTTACGATTCATCTTTGGGCTTATGTTGGCTTTTTTTTTTTTTTTTTTTAAGTGAAATAAGAGGAGAAAGAAATATTTCCTATTCTTATGTCTCTGTTAAAAATCAAAAGAGCAAAGGATATACCAAGAGAGTTATATATTTCAGGAAAAGCAAAAAAGGAAGCATATTTCTTTGGGGAAGGGAAAAATATTCCTAGCTGTGTATCACGCAAATAAGTTATGTTGAAAACATGCAACTTACCACATTATCATGAAACGGCTGACTTCCTTTCTGACCACTCTGGCCTGGCAGGCACTTTACTGGGTGGGTAGCTCCCTGGAAAGACGGGGGGCCTCAGCCTCCCTGGCTCTGCACAGTGCATCCCTCTTCCTGGGAGGAGGACAGCCCTGTTTTGTCCAACCCCTCTTACCCCTCATTTGGAATTATCTCACCCTTCTTTGTATTCAGGGCTTATTTTGAGCAAGTTCAAAACTGCCTTGCAAAGTTCAAGATCATTATGGCAGGCAAAAATGCAGTGAAATAGCACACCACTGTCAGTTAATTACTAAAAATCCTTTAATAGCTGACATTATTATAAATTATATACCCATGATGACAGGGACAATTGGGCTCTCTGTTTTTCTTGCCCTGCATTGGAACCCCAAACAATGCTGTCTTGTTGGGGAGAATGACCTGGATGCACTTGCAGGCAAGTTGGGAGTTTACATGGGCTACCTTTGCTGACCACACAGGCCCTGGTCCTCTGAGGACACCCTGCTCCTGGGTGGGGATGAGGCAGTTGCCTGACAAGGCCCCAGAACCAACCCTCCCTCCATTTCCACCCCCCTTCTCCACTGCTATTGCTACAGAAGTATCTTCTTCTTGAACCTCCCAACTCCCTCTGCTCTGCTCCCTGTTTTTCTGCCGATCTAGGCCCAGCTCAAAGAGCCCCTCTTCCAGGCAGCCTCTCCTTATTCTCCTTCCCAAAGCTGCAGACTCCTGGTAGGTAGATTCTCTTTTGTCTTTTGTGTCCAGTGTGTAAAGTATACATCTTAAATGTAAACCTTGATGATTTTTTTACATATGTATATACAATTTAACCTTTTTCCAGATCAAAATGTATATACTATTTAACCTTTTTCCAGATAGAAATGTATATACAATTTAACCTTTTTCCAGATCCAAATGTGCATCCTTTCTTAACTCAAAAATGTTACTGTGTGTAAGAATCCCCTCAGGAGCAGGTAAAAACTGCAACCTCTGGCCTAACCCAGAGGTGCTGGTTGAGTGGGCCTGTTGAGTGGGATGGCCTAGGAGTCAACAGGTTAGTTATACCCAGGCCTTCAGGTAGAGGCGCCTGTGGTCCACCCTTGCAGAAACCCACCCAATGCTTCCTGGGATAAGTCCTGTGTCTTCTTAGTTACTCCTCTGTTGGGGGGTGGGGCATGCTCTGGTCCCTTTTATCTGGGGGCCCAGAAAGGTTTTGGGTTGAAAGCAGCACCCACAGGGGTCGATCCAGGCTGGATGCAGCCTGAAACTGCAGTATGGGAAGCCGTCTTTAAGAAAATAATACTCTGTTGGGCACAGGGTCTTGTAAGGGCTTCCTACAACTGATGTTTGCCCACTTTCAATCCACTCAGGCAGCCACCAATAATTCACATGGTCTCTAGGAAGTGGCTGAGGGATACCGGGCCGCGGCCTCAAGCCTGTAACCCTGCTTACTTTGGGAGGCCAAGATGGGCATGGATCACAAGGCCGAGATTGAGACCATCCTGGCTAACCACAGTGAAACCCGCCTCTACTAAAAAACAAAACAAAAAAACTAGGCTGGCGAGGTGGCGGGCGCCCAGTCCCAGCCACTTGGGAGGCTGGAGGCAGGAGAAATGGCGACCTCGGGAGGCAGAGCTTGCAGTGAGCTTGCATCCGCCACTGCACTCCAGCCTGGCGCGACAGAGTGAGACTCCGTCTCAATGAAAAAAAAAAAAAGAAGTGGTTGAGGTGAGAAGTTGTTTGCCAGACAAGACAGATCCACTCTCCAGCTCACCCCTTCCATCCACAGGTATAGCCATGGAGATCTTGGGCCCTGCCCCATACTAGAATGACCTCAGGGAGCTAAAAAAGCAAAAATAACCAACACACTTGGGCCCCACACCAAATATTCTGATTAAATTGGTTTGGGATGGGGACTGGGCTTCAGTAGTTTTTTAAAACTCTCAGGTGACTCTAATACACAGCCAAAACTGAGACCCACTGAGCAGAGACTTGATTCTGAATTCTAATCTTTCCTTATTTGCTCCAGACTTATACTAAGAGAATGCCAAGTGAATGCACCTCCCACCACTACCTTCCACCTCTCCCTCTGAAGGGGCTGGGACTCCTGGCTGTGGTCAGTGTTCTCAACACCAACCATGTACCTGGCCCACCTCCAGTGCACCCCTTCCATTTTGGGGACAAATCAACCAGTAGTAATGGGCGTTATTAAGCATCATACATTATTTCTAATCCTCAGGGCAACCCTGCGTTTTAGCAGGGAGGATGCTGAGCTCAAGAAGCCTTAGTGATTGCTTTACAGTGGTCCAGAGGATAAGTGCTGGAGCTGGGATCAAATCCAGGTCTTCATGGCTCCGAAGCCAATGTGTATTTCCCTGAGCCAGGCCGCTCCTAGAAGCAGTGCCTGTTTACTGAATACAATTGCCCAAGGTACAGGCCCAGGGCTGGCTTATCCATTAGGTACAGCAGGTCCAGGGCCTAGGGCCCATGATATCTTAGGGGGCCTACAAAATGTTTTAATTTTAATTGTATTTAAAGCAATAATAATGGTAGTAATAAATATATAACAACTAATCCAGCCTGGATTTCATTTGTCTTGATGCCAATACACTAGTGAAATATAGTTTTTAAAAATGGCATGGGAGAAGGGGCCTGTGAAGACAGTGTCTAAGGCCCATGGAAGTCATAATACCCTGGAGGGCACTGGTGACTATGTCCTCCAGCCCCTTCCAGAGCATGGCTCAGGCTAGTGGGAATTAAGCAAGGAATGTTTATTACACACTTTCTGTGTGCCTCATTCTGGGAAGTAAATAAGAGCATAAAGCCTGTCCTGGTCTGCCTAGGAAGAGGAGATGTACACACAGGAAACTAAAAGCAAGACAAGACAGGATGCACGTTCTGACTGTCGGCAGTTCTTACTTAGATCTCTTCTTGTTTTTGTCGTTTCGTTTGTCAGTTAGTCAGTGTTCTGCTTTGCAGGTTACTGAATTGTTTTATGTACTTAATGATTTAATCAACAATTATTTTGTTGATTTCTTCCTTTCTTCAACAAATATTTACTATTTTAACAATATATTTATTATTTTAAAATACTTGTGTGTGTGTGTTTGTGTGTGTGTGTGTGTGTGTGTGTTTGAGGTTGGAGACAGGGTCTCACTTTGTTGCCAGGCTGGAGTGCAGTGGTTCTTCATAGGCATGGTCAGAGCACATTTTGGCCTCAAACTCCTGGCTTTAGGCAATCCTCATGCCTCAGCCTCCCGAGTAGCGGGGATTACCACTGTACCTGGCCCTGATTTAATTGTTTTTGAATGGGTAATTCAGCTCATGGTGCAAAAATTCAGGAGGTACGGAAGGATATATACCAAGAAGGCTGAGGGCAGGAGAGAGGTCTCTTTTGTACTGAATCTTTGGTCTGTCTTATATTTTGTACCAAGTTCAAGTATTACCTATTTATTAGAATAAAAATAAGCAAGCAAACAAAAAACCAGATGGGTATGGGTTGAAGAGTTTATTCACCCAGCTTTCCAGTCTTCTGGTTTCCTTCCCCAGAAGCAACCATTTATACCAACTTATCATGTATCTTTCCAACATTTCTGTGTATACAAGCCTTTATGCTTTTAAACATTTCAAGCAAATTGTAGCACACTGTATACATCGTTGTTAGTTAATGTCTGGATCTTTTTTTTTTTTTTTTTTTTTCGAGAGGGAGTTTCACTCTTGTCACCCAGGCTGGAGTGCAATGGTGTGATCTTGGCTCACTGTAACCTCTGCCTCCTGGGTTCAAGCGATTCTCCTGCCTCGGCCTCCTGAGTAGCTGGGATTATAGGCATGCGCCACCACGCCCGGCTAATTTTTGTATTTTTGGTAGAGATAGGGTTTCACCATGTTGGCCAGGCTAGTCTCGAACTCTTGACCTCAGGTGCTCTGCCCGCCTCAACCACCCACAGTGCTGGGATTACAGGCGTGAGACACCGCACCCAGCCTGTGTTGATCTTTTTATACAGGGGGGCCCCCTCCTTCTTCTTCAACAGTTGGGTGATATACCTTAATTTCTTTAACTACTGCTAATTTCTTTATCTTGTATTGATAAAGTTAAGGTTGTTTCCAATCTCTTTCTTTTTGCTATAAAGTAACCTTATGGAGCCTAACTCCCCGCTTTCAGTTACACAATACATGACCACATACATGTATCATTTCATTCATATGCAAGCACATCTCTATCGTATATGTATAAACTGGAATTGCAGGGTCAACATATGGGCATTGCTGCATGGGGGGAGAAATTGGTACAATTTCTCTAGAGTACCCAGTTTAACTTTTGATATCTATCAAAAGTTAAGATCTGTCTCCTCTCCCTAAAACAGAGCACCTACTGGGTGCTGGGTTAGGGGTGCAGAGATGAGGACTCAGGCTTTGCTCTTGAGGGTCTCTCCAATGTGGACAAATAATCTCCAGCTCTAGGAAGTAGGAATGTAAAATGCCAGGGCAGTGCAAGGAAGATAGCCTTGGGCTAGTCACTGGGGAGAAAGGGGGAAAAAAATTTGCCCAGAGGAAAGGGAGGAAGGACATTCCAGGCAGATGGACCAGCAAGTGCAAAGTTTGGGATATTAGAGAGCAGGTGGGGCACTTTGGGGTGTTCCAGAGAGCAGCCCTCACTTGTTCAGGATTCATGTAGTGGAGTGGCAGGGAGATGGAGTGGGTCCTGCTCCTAACAGGGCTGGGAGGTTACTCTTTAGCTTGCTAGCCACGGGGATCCACTAAAGCATTCTCAATCAGGAAGTCTGATAGTCAGAGAGGACTGCTGGAAGGCTCTCTCTGGCCATGTTATAAAAGAGTGATTGAATGCAGACATTTTTTCAAATAAACTCCTAGTACCTGAAGGGCAGGGCTCCCTGCACTAACTGCCTTTGGCCCATAGTAAGTGCCCAGTAGAAATGCTCTGTTGAATTATAGCCGAGCACCAAAATGTGACACATCTCTGGTTATCGTTTCTCAACTGAGGGCTTCTACAATCCCCCGAAGGTTAGAAAAGCGAACCTCCTCCAGGAGGGCGAGGTCAGGTCTGTGATCAGTCTGGGGTCAGAGTCTGATGCTGCTCACAGTGACCATGACATGCTTCAGAAGTCTCCCATCTCTGTTCAGAACTCATGAGAACTGTGCATTCTATTCCCTGATATATCTGGGTTAGCTTGAATATTAAAGATCAAATATACGACAAATGTAATATAAAAAATAAATTTCCGGGCCGGCCTCGGTGGCTCATGCCTGTAATCCCAGCACTTTGGAAGGCCAAGGCCAGTGGTTCACCTGAGGTCAGGAGTTCGAGACCAGCCTGGCCAACATGGCAAAACCCGTCTCTACTAAAAATACAAAAAATTAGCTGGGAATGGTGGGGGCACCTATAATCCCAGCTACTCGAGAGGCTGAGGCAGGAGAATCACTTGAACCCAGAAGGCGGATGCTGCAGTGAGCTGAGATCATGCCATTCCACTCCAACCTGGGCGACAAGAGTGAAACTCCGTATCAAAAATAAAATAAAATAAAATAAAATAAAATAAAATAAAATAAAATAAAATAAAAAAATGTCCCCAACATCTGTGAATGAAGTAAGCTCTCCAGAAAAATCCCTTGATTCCAAAAGGACCCACATTAGCCCAGTTTGAGGAGGATGGATTTAGGTAATGCAGGCTGACAGTGCTCACCCTGGCCTCTGTACAACTGCCTCCATCCCTTTTAACAACCATGAAACTCACTGCACTTTGCTCATTCATGCCTCCATCCATCCATTCATTCATTCATCCATGCAATATTTTTGAAGGCTGACAATGCCCAGGACATTGCCCTCCCCTGTGGGTACACAAGGAGCAGAATAACCGTGGCAGCTCTAAATGCTTTGTACATATTATCTCGGTCAACTCTCACAATGATCATATGAGGTAATAACCTTATTAATCAGCTTATTGAGCTGCTGAGTCCTACAGTGTGCCAGAACTTTATTCATTTAACTCCCACCTTGGTCAAGTTGGTACACTTTACAGGTGAGGGAATTGAGGGTCACAGAGGCTAAATAGTTTGCAGGGTTGCTATTAGTTCAGAGGCTTAACTTGGTAATGACTGACTCCATGCTCATTTCACTAATAAAAACTACTTTTGATTGAGCCCTTACTAGATGCCAGGCACTGCGCTAAGCATTTTGATCTTCAAAACAACCTCCTTATATTATTATTACTATTACCAGCAAAAGATTAAGCATCAATGACATGAGTATACTGTTCAGATGTTCTTTTATACTTTCAAAGATGTGACAGCAAATCATGCTGGCTCTATCTTTAGGATATATAAAATGTCTGGGATCCAACTGCTGCTCCCCCACATCCACTGCTCTCACCCTGGTCCAAGCCACCGTGGCCTCTGGCCTGGACCACTGCCACAGTCTCCTACCAGGCCCTTCTCCCACCCCGCCCTTGCAGTCAGTTCATAAGGCAGTTCAAGGGAGGCTCTTGAAACAGAAGGGAGATCCTATTCCTTCTCTGCCCAGAACCTCCAGGGGCTCCCAAGTCACTCAGATGACAAGCCAAAGATCCAACGCTAGCCTATATGAACTTACAATCTGCCCCCAATATTATTCCGATCTCATCACTTTTTTGATGGTCCTGGAATGGGCCAGGTCTGCTCCTATTTCAGGGCCCTTGTACTTGCTGTTCTCTGCGGCTGTGACATTCTTCCCCCAGATAGCATCATAGCTAATTTCCTCCCCACTCTACCCCCACCAGCAATACCTAGCTCAAATGTCACCTTCTCAGGGAGGCCTTCTCTGACCACTTTCTTTAAACCACAAACTGCCATCTCCCAACATTCCTTTCTCTTCTTCTCTGCTTTATTTTTGACCTCAGCACCTTTACCTTCAATACACTGGCTACCTGGTTATTTTGTTATGATCTTCCCCTTAGACTCCTTGAGCTAGGAATGTTTGTGTTTTGCTTACTGCAGGATGGCTAGCACCTAGAGGAGGGCCTGGCACCCAGTAGGAGCTCAGTAATTTGTGTTAAATGAATGAACACAAAGTTCCATTCATTCACATATGCATTTTCCAAGGGAGAGAGGGTCTAGAGCATTCATCAGCGCTTCAGAAGGGTTGTTTACTACTGCCCACAGGTGCCCAACTCTCCCATTTGGGGCTATGTTGACCAAGCAGATTTACCCTCCAAAGGGGGAGACAATACCACTTAGCCACTTGGGCCTATAGTTAGTCTATAAAATTTGGGCCATAGGAGTTAATAAGTGGGACCCTGGTTTATCCATCAGTTTCGTATGAAGTGGGTCATGATGACTCAGTCTCCCTGCCAATCCACCTGCCTATAGCAAGAGGTGGCCCTGATCCCCTCTGCGATGTCTCTGTTCATAAGTGGTAGCCCCTAAATACTGCCCCTTTCCCACCACCCAGAAGTAACCTTTCCCTTGCATGATTTCTGCTGTTTCATGCCTTGTGCCTTTCCAGTAGTGTGGGACATTTCCCAAGGGCAAGGGACTGGTTTTCTTTTCTAGGACTAGGTGTTAAGAAGATGCACACACATCTCAGGCAGCTCTGGGTTCAAGTTTCAACTCTGCTACCTACTTGGTGTGTGATCTGTAACAAATTATTTAACCTCTGTGTTTCCTCCTCTAAAAATATGGGTCTAGGAAGAACAAAACCTTCTTCACTATGTTGTTGGGGGGATATGATGAGATACTGATGTGCTTGGCACAGGGATAAGCATGGAGTTAAGTGGGATTTTATTTCAACCACCCTACAAATATTTATTGAGTGCCCACTATGTGACAGGCATTGAACTAGGGACCAGGAAGAAGAAATGGGGCAAGTGCTGTCTTATGTGATTTAGCTTTTCAATGGCACAGGCAGAATGGCATCAAATGGCCTATCTGTGACTCCACTGCCTCCACGCTGCTGTGGGTGGCCTGGGCCTGCTACTTTCACCATCTCATCCCTTGTGGAGCTTACATCCCAAAGGTAGAGGAGAAAGATAAAAGATTGTACGGTTTTGAACTAGGATAAGCCCAGTAAAGGGGAAGCATAGAGTTCTTTGGGGAAAATACTGGAATAAGAGAGTGGGGGCACATTTGAATCTGAAGGGGTCAGAGTTACTTGTGAGTTAATTTGTGAGTAACTCGGGTGCAGAGACCTGTGGATAAGCATTACGGACCCCACCTTCTTCCTTTCCTCTCTTTTCCCTGCATCCCCAGGGATTTGGAGCTTGCTCTCCAGTCTGGCAGTCTCGAGGGAGGGTGTTCTTGGGCTGTAGCATGTCCCTGCCCTGCTGGGCCCCGCCATACACACCCTCTAGTGGCCACAACGCATGCCAGGCACTAGGCTGAATGGGCCCTAGGAATCCAAGGACAGGAGCAGATGTCACTGCTCTTCCCATCCTGACATTCTCTCCACTCAGATGCAGTGGTCCTGTAAGGATGGCTGCTTCTAGGTCCTCTTGTCACTTAATTTTGTCAGTCACCTCCAGCATGATTCTTATTTCCACGGCACAGATGAGAATCCCAAGGCTCGTAGAGTTGAGGGAGGTAAGTAGGGTCAGTACTGAATTTAGGCCCACCAGACTCTGGTTTCCGTGAGCTTCAGGTGGCATCGCTCCTGAGCACATCAGGAACGATGCCACATCTCCCAGTGAGCAAGAGATGATGCCAGATTTTGCCCATTACTGCCCAGCAAAGAAGGCAGGTCTCCCCAGAAAGGTCACTGCTTCAATCTCTCCTTGGTCTGAGGCTGTTGGGGCATCTCTCAGGGCATTCCTCCAGGAACTCTGCAGATTGGGATGCCATGGTACCTCAGAGAGGCATGGGGGTGGAAGTGGGGAGAAGGGAGCCCCTAGGGGTATGTACGTGCTGAGCATCTGTGGAAGCACACACGTCCCTGCCCTCAGGAGGTCCTGCAGGTTACCTGCAGGTAATCCTTCCTGCCGGCTCATTTCCTTTGCTTCCCATTACACAAGCATACCCCTTCTTCAGCCAAACTGGCTGGGTTTTAAGACGGCATCGGCCACTAACAACAAGCTTGTGCAAGTTACTTTTGGCAAGCCTTTGTGCCTCAGTGTCTTTATCTATAAAATGGCCGTAACAGGCCGGGCGTGGTGGCTTGTGCCTATAATGCCAACACTTTGGGAGGCCAAGGCAGGCAGATCACTTCAGGCAGGTCAGGAGTTTGAGACCAGCCTGGCCAACATGGTAAAACCCCGTCTCTACTAAAAATGCAAAAATTAGCCAGGCATGGTGGTGCATACCTGTAGTTCCAGTTACTTGGGGGTGCTGAGGCAGGAGAATCACTTGAACCCGGGAGGTGGAGGTTGCAGTGAGCCAAGATTGCACCACTGCACTCTAGGCTGGGGACAGAGTGAGACTCCGTCTCAAAAACCAAATAAGAAATGGTGGTAACAGGCCAGGCGTGGTGGCTCACGCTTATAATCCCAACACTTTGGGAGGCCGAGGCAGGCGGATCACTTCAGGCAGGTCAGGAGTTCGAGACCAGCCTGGCCAACGTGGTGAAACCACATCTCTACTAAAAATACAAAAATTAGCGGGGCGTGGTGGTGCATGCTTGTAGTTCCAACTACTTGGGAGGCTGAGGCACGAGAATCACTTGAGCCCGGGAAGCAGAGGCTGCAGTGAGCTGAGATCACACCACTGCACTCCAGTCTGGGGACAGAGCAAGGCTCTGTCTCAAAAAAACAAATACATTAAATAAAAAATAAAAACAAAATAGTGGTAACAACCATACCTATCCCCAAAGTGTTGTTCTGGGGCCTCAACCCCTGACACTTTTGATTCAGCGGGTGGGCCTTTGAACCACATTTTGGAAATCCCTGCCTGAAGAGTACAGTCTGGCAACACAGACCTACACACCACTTCCAGCCAGAGGATGAGCAGGCGTGCTGGTTCACGCCTCTCTGGTTTCAGCATGTTAGCATTGTCAATGCCATCCTCGTTTTAGTGGCATGTTACACAAGTAAGTTCCTGTGCCTCAGTTTTCCTCATCTGTAAGTGGAGATAATAATAGTAACTATGCTAAGTTCTTATATATTAATAATAATAGTACCTATGTTAAGTGGTGTGAGAATTAACTAAGTCCTGGAACATTGCCTTGCCCATAGTAACGACTCAATACGCATGAACTATTATTATTGTAATCCACAGTCAAAGATAATCCACAAAGAGCAGACACGGGGATAAAAGAAAATACATTGAGTTTCTCTTTGTATTTGAAGATGTATTAATTTCCCCAGGGGCGAAAAGTGACTGAAAGGGGCCACAAGACGGGCTTCTGGGGTGCATTGCTTTTTGGGTTTTGGTGACATCTTGTGTGTTTGTTCACTTGTGAAAATTCATCCTGCTGTTCGCTTGAGATTTGTGCATTTAACGTGCACAATCTCCAGGGAGCTTCGTGGTTCTGTGAAGCCCGAAGGGCAAGCATCCTTATCCGCGGTTTCAAACAAGAAAATGAGGCTAGGACCGCTACTTTAATTTGGCCAAAGTAGGAGATGGGTGTGAGGAAGTGTCTCAGTCCCATCTTTCGTTCGGGGAGCAACCGCCACTCCCAGAGAGCGCAGCGCGAACAGTACCTGGCTCCAGGTAAAGCTCAGCAAATGGTTCTGAATCCTCCTTGCAAATGCCACCCTTCCCCCAGCGCACACAGCCTCTGGGCACGGCCGGGGGTTCGCACCGCCGCGCACGCCACAGACCAGCCCCACGCGTGGCCACCCTCCAGGGAGACCCGCTCGCCGGCGCCCCGCGGCCACCGCGGGAGAATGGCGCCCAGCCCCGGGCCAATGAGAGTAGCGGAATTTCTTTCATTCAGCGCGGGGCCAGGCTCCTGCCCGGAAAGGGGCGGGGCGCCGCGCCGGGGGTGGGGCCGCCGAGAGCGGGGGGAGAGGGCGGTGCCGGCCCCGCGGCCTGGCCAATCGGCGCCGCGCCCGGGGGGGGAGGGGGGCCCAGGCCTTTTTTCCCCTCCGCGCGGGACCAATCCCGACTTTACAAGCTTGAACTTTTGCCACCCTCGGACGAGCTAGCGCGCCCGAGGAGGTACCCCGCCGCGCCGGCTCCAGGGGCAGGAGCGGCCTTAACCCTTCCCGCGCCGGGCGTCAGGCTGCTGCCGCCGCGCCCCGGATCCCGCCCCCAACTCACCTTAATTTTCGCGTGGAAACCTCGCTAGGGAAAGCGTGATCCCTCACCTACAGCCCTCTCCGAGGTGCGGAGAGTAAACTGGAGAGGGGAGAGGAAGCACCCAGCCTGGAGGCGGCCCGGCCGGCCGGCGGCCCGCCTCGCTCCGAGGGAGGGCCGTGGCGACCGAGAGGAGCCAGCGAGTAGACACTCCCCACCTCTACACCACCCTCTCCATCTCTCCACTCGGGGCGAGCCTGGAGCCACCGTGCGCAAAGCGCCCTAAGTTCCCTGTTTGGCCCGGCAGAGCGACCCCCGACTTTGTGCAAGGAGCGTAGAGCCCCTCGTGTAGTCACGGAAGATCCGCTACCCCAACATATCCGCCGCCCCCTGCTCCTCAGGCTCAACCCAGGAAGGCACACACGCACACCCATTTTTATTAGCCTGCCCTGGGATGGGGGTTTGGAACAACTGTAAAGTGCAAAGTGTGTTTATAAGTTTGTGCACAAGCCAGGGAGAGGCAAAGCGCCCCGCTTGCGTCCGAGTCTCAGTGGGTCCGCCGAGCCTCGCGCGCTGCCCGTGGCTCATGTAACCCTGTGTGTATGTGTGTGTGTGTGTCCGCGGGCGCGTGTGTGCTCGCTCGCATCCGTGCCCTGGGCACAACGCGAGGCAGAAAGCGGGCCGCGGGAGCTGTCAGGCCCTGGGCGGGGGTGCCGGGGCGGTGTGGGGCGGGGGCCCGAGCTCGGCCCGCCCCAGGAGCCGGCCCCTTGGAGCCTCCGGCCCTGCAATGGGACGTGTTCTCCTTTAAGAGTTAAGAAACTTGAAACCTTGTTTGCGCAACAATCAGCGCCGCGGAGCCGCCAAAGTGTCTAGACTGGCATATGATGGGAGTCAGCCAATGACTCCGCGGCGCTCCTCCGGGGGCCCTCAGTGTGCGTTTGAGGAGAACAAAAAAGAGAGAGCGAGCGGAGCAGGGGAGCGATCGAGGGAGCCAAGCCGAGAGAAAGAGCCGCTGGGCGCTGCCTCGCCAGACCTCGCTGGGACCCCGGGGCCACCGGGAGGCACTTTTGTGGGGGGGGGGGGGGGGGGCGACCTCGGCAGCGTCGGCGCACGAAGCGTCCGAGGGCAGCGTGGGGCGGGCTGCGACCTCTGCCTCGGTGGACTGCATTTTTAATTAAGGATTCCCAGCAGCTCTTTGGGATTTTTACAGCTTCCACTCATGTGTTGACACCCGCGTCCAGGAGAAACTCGCTCCAAGTGCATCTAGCGCCTGGGACCTGAGACGGCGTTGGCCTTTCGTGCATGCAAATCCAGGGATTTAGGTTTTGTTTGGGATTTCCTTTTCTTTCTTTCCTTTTTTTTTTTTTTTTTTCTTTTTGCAGGGAGTAAGAAGGGAGCTGGGGTTATCAACAAGCCTGCCTTTCGGATCCTGCAGGAAAAGCCCATGTAGTTAAGCGCTTTGGTTTAAAATAAGGCAGGGGAAAGGGAGGGCTTTCCAAACACATTTGGGGGTTCGCGCGAGCGCTTTGTGCTCATGGACCAGCCGCGCAACTTTTGAAGGCTCGCCGGCCCATGTGGGGTCTTTCTGGCGGTGCGCCGCCTGCAGCCCCCTTAAAGCGCGGGGACTGGAGTTGTTGAGCAGCCCCGACGCTGCGGTCCATGTAGCCGCTGGCCGCGCGCGGACTGCGGCTCGGCGTGCGCGTGTTCCCGGCCGTCCCGCCTCGGCGAGCTCCCTCATGTTGTCGCCCTGCGGCGCCCCTTCGACGACAGGCTGTGCACGGTCTGCACGGCGCTCCGCGGCGGAGCTTCATGTGGGGCTGCGACCCGCGCAGCCGGCGCCTCGCTGAGGGAACGGACCCCCGGTAACCGGAGACCGCCTCCCCCCCACCCCTGGCGCCAAAGGATATCGTATGTTCAGGTCCAAACGCTCGGGGCTGGTGCGGCGACTTTGGCGAAGTCGTGTGGTCCCCGACCGGGAGGAAGGCGGCAGCGGCGGCGGTGGTGGCGGCGACGAGGATGGGAGCTTGGGCAGCCGAGCTGAGCCGGCCCCGCGGGCAAGAGAGGGGGGAGGCTGCGGCCGCTCCGAAGTCCGCCCGGTAGCCCCGCGGCGGCCCCGGGACGCAGTGGGACAGCGAGGCGCCCAGGGCGCGGGGAGGCGCCGGCGCGCAGGGGGCCCCCCGAGGCCCATGTCGGAGCCGGGGGCCGGTGCTGGGGGCTCCCTGCTGGACGTGGCGGAGTCGGGAGGCCCGGGCTGGCTGCCCGAGAGTGACTGCGAGACGGTGACCTGCTGTCTCTTTTCGGAGCGGGACGCCGCCGGCGCGCCCCGGGACGCCAGCGACCCCCTGGCCGGGGCGGCCCTGGAGCCGGCGGGCGGCGGGCGGAGTCGCGAAGCGCGCTCGCGGCTGCTGCTGTTGGAGCAGGAACTCAAAACGGTCACGTACTCGCTGCTGAAGCGGCTCAAGGAGCGCTCGCTGGACACGCTGCTGGAGGCGGTGGAGTCCCGCGGCGGCGTGCCGGGCGGCTGCGTGCTGGTGCCGCGAGCCGACCTCCGCCTGGGCGGCCAGCCCGCGCCGCCGCAGCTGCTGCTCGGCCGCCTCTTCCGCTGGCCCGACCTGCAGCACGCAGTGGAGCTGAAGCCACTGTGCGGCTGCCACAGCTTCGCCGCCGCCGCCGACGGCCCCACCGTGTGCTGCAACCCCTACCACTTCAGCCGGCTCTGCGGGCCAGGTGAGCGCGCTGCGCCGGCCGGCGGGGCCCCGGCTCCCGGTCCCCGTCCCCTTCCTTGCCCTTCTCTCTGTGACACTGCGGGTCGGCGCAGCTGCGGGTGCTCCCCCGGGTGCCCTTGGAGCACGGTAGCCACCAGGAGAGGCGCCTTAGCCCAGCCGAGGGGAGTGGGTATCCCAGCACACACCTCAAGTGGCAACTTTTTCTCAAGTCTGCGGTAAACTTAAAAGGGTACACGTCGTAGTTTTCTCTGTGCAGTTTCAGGGACATGATGTAGGCTCCAACTTCATAGGCAGTGAAAAGGGAGGGCAGGCCAAGGAGAGACCAAAGAAGTAGGTACTATTTCCTCCTACCTCAATTCCGGAATCTACCCCAGTCTGTACCCAGGCTTCTAGCATTTGTATGCACGTGCCCTTACCCATACTGTGCTTTTCTATGTCCAAGCAGCTGTAAGTTGTGAAATTGGGTGTACACAAATCATAGCTAGAATCAAAAGTCTTCGTCAAATGCCCAATTTGTGCCTTTGTATACTTTCGACAAAGCTTTGCAGGGTGATCCCTCTCTGGAGTAAAGAGCACCGTCTTTATTCCCCACGTATTATCATTCCCCACATCCCTTGGGTGTCAAGTGCCAGGGTCTTCCATAGTCCTTCTCAACTTTTGTTTTCAGCTTTTGTATAGAGTTTAGGGTCTTGGTGGCATCTGTGAGTAGTTGAAGAAGCCAGATACTCGATTACCTCTGAGAACTGCCCCCCTTCTTTGTTCTCCTCTTGGGATTTCCTGCACACACCCCACCCTTAGCCTTGCTTACCCGGCTAGGCCCTGGTGCTCAGGTGCAGACAGGCGGAGGCTCCAGCAGGTCAGGAGGCTCCAGCAGGCCAGGAGCTTGCACTTGCCTTGCTCTGACCTCTGCCTTGTGGGGAACACACATTTTAGCCTGTAGCTAGCCTCTGAGGGATGTATGGGAATCCATCAGGTGACACTGGGGTTTTGCAGGGGTGGGACTGGCAGGGAGTCACAGGCTCTTGAGCCTGGGAGGGCTATGAATCCCTCCATTCTGGCTTCCCTGGGGAGAGTCAGCACCCAGGCTGGGAGCACAGAGAGGGTCAGATCTTAGGTCTCCTGACTCTGTGTGGAAGAGGAAGATGGGCCTAGGATGGTGCATTTGTCCTAGGTGTCTTGTCTGTGTGTGGAGTAGTGTCTGGAGAGGAAAGGAAGTTTTCCCTCAGTGATGATTCCTGCATAGAGGGCATTGATGGGGGTGAGTGGGGAGGGGCATTGTTGATCAGGCACCTTACTCCCCTCATGGTAACTCCAGTCCTAATTTAGGATCTATGAGCAGTCCCTGATCTGTGGCCCATGCCAGGCTTTCTATGCACTCTTTTCCTCTTGCTGACAGCTTTCCCTGGAAGTGACTTTCTCCCCTCTGCGAACTCTGTCTCCTCCCTGCCTCTGGGGAAGGAGACCCCTATTTATGGTTGTCTTGTTCCTGGTCATTTTTTTTTTTTTAAGTGGGCCCATTCCACTCTTGTAGAAGCCCCTGGCAGGTATATTCTCTCTCGCCACTTCAGTGTGCCAGCAAATGTTTGTTGAGCAACTCTTCTGGGCCAGGCACTGTGCAGGGTGCTGTGGCTAGCAGAGTGGAAATATGAGTAGGATCTGTGCCCTCAAGAAACATAATCCCACGAGGGATTTATGGAGGAGAAATGGGGGAAGAAGGGAAGTGTGCAGGGCCAGGTCACTGGGTCTGAACTACCAGAAGGCTGTGGGGTGTATGTAATAGGATGGCCTGAAGGAGCTCCACAGCTCCAGCCTGGAGCAGGACCTTGGAGGATGGGTCGGAGGAGAGGGAGCCAGCCAGCTCAGAGTTAAGGTGCCAGCCATGCTCAGGTGGGTGGGCAGGGCGGGGAGGAGTGAAAAAGCTGGAGACAATGGACAGGACCGCTCCTGCTACTACTCCCGGGACTAGGAGCTGGCTTGGGTATTGGTTTACATTTAGTGGTTTTGGAGAGGTACAGGTCAAGAGATACCTGGCAAGCTGCAGTGGAACGGTTCTTGACCATGGACCTAGTCCTAGGCTCTGCCCAGCTCGTAACCTGCCGCTTGACTTTGGATGAGTTACCTCTCCTCAGCCACCGTGCTGGTCAGTGGGGGTGGCTCTAGGAACATTCTCCCCATCTAAATCTGGACTAAGCCTTGGGACTTGATTCCCCTCCTTCTCCCAGAAGGAGGCGCTGTTGCCAGGGCTGCAGCACCCCAAGTCTCCTCCCCTGTTCCTTTGCTAGCTGCTAGCAGGTGGGGCCCCCATTCAGCCACCCTGGGGACCGCTGGGAGGACCGATGGTCAGGGAAGAGTTTCCAGTATGTGCCAGGTTGACCCTCTTGCCCCTAGTCTGAGAGCTGGGGGAGCCCTGGGCTGCCCACCCCGCCTCTACCGCCTGGCCGCCAGCCTGGCTCCCATAACTGGGCGGGCGCATAGCTGGGGCTCAGCCGTGCGCGTCCTGATAAGGAGCCTGCGCCTTCCAGGGCTCTGGCGAGAGAGCCCGGGCACCGGGCAGACAGACGCGCTCGCACACACAGCGCAGGCACACAGCTAGCGAGCAAAGTACACTGGAACACCAGCACTGAGGGACTCCCACCTGGCAGCCGTCACCTCTGCACCTTCATGGACCACCGCAGGGAGCCCCCGTGACAGGAGACCCCTTCCTGGGCAGTGTGGACCCCTGCTGTTCGGAGCCCATTCTCCATCAACTTGAGTTGTGGCTTGGGGCTAGTTTCGCCTTTGGGCTTCTTTTCCCGTATCTAAAGTAAGGGATTGGAGGGAATCCCTGCGGGCTGACATGCAGATTCCAGGCCACACAGGCCTCCGTCCCCTCCCGCACTCTGCCCCAGGCTTGTCTCGGAAACAGGGGTCCTGAGGAGGGGACCCACCTCTGCTGGGCATGAGCTGGGGGCCTCCTGGCCTCCCAGCCCGTGGGAGTCAGGCCCAGCTCTGCCTCCCCCTTGGGTGTCTTTCTGTCCCAGGAAAAGCCAGTTCGCTGAGCTCGGTGGGTGCCTATGTGGACGGAAATGTGGAGAAATACTTTAATCACAGCTCTAACCTGTGTTTATAGAGCTCCTTTCTCCTGAAAGTATCCATTAACTTCGGAATAAATCTCCTGCTCTTTGCTTCCCCACTTTTTTTTTTTCTGTAATTATATTCAGTAAATTACTATTATCCAAATTGCGCCCGGGGAAGAGAGACAGAGCGAGAGAGAGAACTTCTAAACGACTGGAGGAGGCCGCCTAGGAAAACACAGGGTTCCCAGGCCAGGACTATAGGAATTAGAATGGGCTAGAAAGTTTTCCTTTTATTTGGCCTGGCATTATCCCTTTGAAATGAGATCAATTTCAAGTTGGGCTTCCAAGCCCCCGCCCTGCCCGGCTCAGCGGCCCCTAGCCCTGCTTGTCTGCTCCTCCTAGCTCCTCCTGGAGGTGAGGAAGGGGTGATAATGTGCAGTTTGCCTCTTGCTGGCGCCAGCCGGCTGCGCTGTTTATCTGGCTGCCAGGGGAATCTGGGCAATTAGGCTCAGCCAGCCTTAAAGTGCCAGGAGCTCCTTTTCTGCGTGTCCCATCATGGGGCTTAGGGTTGAGTCTTCGGCTTCTGGGGGCAGGAAGGATGGGCACTGAGGAGGCCCCCTCCCCACCCACAGCCCCTCTTTGGGAGCGGGGGAAACTTGGCAACCCAGGAGGCATGTGAATCTTTTCCTAAGCAAGATGCTGAGCTGCAAAGATCGGGGGTGGAAGGTAATGTCCCAAACTGAAACTTTTCCAGGCACTGGGAGAGGCTGTGAACTCTTCTGGCTTTAGAATTTAGGTCTAGATCCCAAAAGGCTAAGTACCCCCTGGGGGCTAACCAGAGGCATGCCTGGGCTGAGCTGAACCTTCTGGTGCACTGGCCCCTGGCTGACTGCTCTTGCTTCTGCAGGAAGTTGGAGGAGATTCCTGAAGTTGATGCCTCAGGCTGGATGTCCAAGGGGGTTGGAGTTGCTGATGTCTTTCTGTCTCCCTCTCTTTTCTTTTCCTCCCTACCAGGTCCACTTCTTTCAGAGGGGCCTGCAGTGCTCTAAAAGTTCTCCTGTTAAAGTTTAGAGCATATGGGTTATTATTTTAAAATCAACACAACTTTTAAAAGTACTAAGACAACTTCTAAGAGGGGAGTGGACAGAGGGCCTGGTGGCAGCTCACAGTTTCTTTTCTGATCTTTGGTCTCACCCACCAAGTGTCCCACCTGAGTGCCCACCTTGCCCACCTGAGGTAATGCCCTGGGGCTCCATCAGTCCAGATCCATAGGGTGCAGCTACGTGGGAATGGTGGCTGATTGTTACCCAGTAGTGTTCATAGCACATTATTCATAATAGCTAAAGAGAGGAAGCAACCCAAATGTCCATTAGCTGATGAATGGATAAATGAAATATGGTACATCCAAAAAATGGAATATCATTCACTCATGAAAAAGAACGGAGTACCGAAACATGTTACAACATGGATGAACCTCGACGACTTTGTGCCATATGAAAGAAGCAGCCAGCCACAAAAGGCCATATGTTGTATGAAATGAAATGTCCAGAATGGGCATGGGAATAGAGACAAAAAGTAGGTTAGTGGTTGCCCAGGGTTTTGGGGTTGGGGTCTAGGAAGTGACTGCCAGTGGGGATGGTGTTTCTTTTTGCGATGAAAAAAAAATGTCCTGTGTTTAGATTGTGGTTGATGGTTGCACAACATTGTAAATATACTAAAAAAACCCACTGAATGGTATATTTTAAAAAAGGATGAATCTTAGGGTATGTGAATTATATCTCAATTTTTGGAAAGGGTTACCTGATACTGGTCTCCAGCTGGCCTTCCCCATAATACCTGCAGCTACTTTCATATGTGGCCTTGGGCAGGTCCTTCAGCAAGTGGGACCTTACTTTTCATACCAGTGAAAAGAAGGAATTGAGTTGGGTGAACCCCAAGGCCTCTTCTGTCTCTGACACTCTAAATCCTTGTGTTGTGGGGTGGAGTCTAAAGCCTTCATACTTTTTTAGTTGCCTACAATGGAATCTAGTGATTAGCTTTCAGTCCATGCAGTTGTTAAACAGTTGGCTGGGTGCGGTGGCTCATGCCTATAATCCCAGCACTTTGGGAGGCCGAGGCGGGCGGATCACCTGAGGTCGGGAGTTCAAGACCAGCCTGACCAACGTGGAGAAACCCCATCTCTACTAAAAATACAAAATTAGCTGGGCGTGGTGGTGCATGCCTGTAATCCCAGCTACTAGGGAGGCTGAGGCAGGAGAATCGCTTGAACCTGTGAGGTGGAGGTTGCGGTGAGCCGAGATCACGCCATTGCACTCCAGCCTGGGCAACAAGAGCGAAACTCTGTCTCAAATAAATAAACAGTTGTGTGCATACCATTTTGCCAGAGCTAATGGGAGCCTGGTGAGGTCCCTCCTGAACACTTTGCAGTGCTCCACTACCTGGCATGTCTCCTGGTTCAGGTTCATAGATTTTCTTTCTATCTCACAACATTGAAACTCCCAACTCAGCTATGGCCGTGGGTAGTGGGTGTCACAACTCAAGGCTCAGGTAGCTCTTCCAGGTGGGACTTCATTAGCCTTTCCTGCCTTCCACCTTTTGATTCCCAGGTAAGCAGCCCCTGGAAGAGATGCTGGCATTGGTTACAGAGGCTTGACTCCAGCCACTACTGCCCATAGTTGTCAAGATTCACCTTTGGGGACAAATCTTGGGGGCGGATGTCCAGAGCTCCATGCCATGTGTGGCCTAGGCCTCAGCCAGTCAGATTTTTGCAAAAGTAACCCTAAGAAATTGCAGGCTTTCTGATAAGCTCTTGCGGGTAGTGGAAAGGGCATGGAGGTCAGGGACCTGGCATTGGTTCTGGCTCCATACCTAGCTCCTGAGGAAGTCACTTCCACTCACCAGGCCACAGCCTCCTCCTCTGTACAGTGGAAGCACTGGCCTCAATTCTCTTTTCCTGTGGAACTCCAGCCCTTCCTCTGCGCTGCCCCTTGTCCTGAGAGGCCGGTCCTCCTCAAGGCTGGCCTCTAGGCCTGAGAGCCCCCTAGATCCTCTTTCTGCACATCTTTGTCCACAGGTGCATTCAACTTTACCATTATCCTCATCCCAGTTGTCTATGTCCATATTTAGTGAGCATGTTCTGTGCAGGTGATGTCCCAGACCCAGCGGGGATGAAGCGGTATAAGAAAGGGCATCTCTTGATTCCACCTCATTGGGTGGCAGAGCAGAGTTAGGCCTGGACTGGAATCCCAGCTCCACCATGACTGGCTCAGGAGACATGCGCAAGTCAGTTTTCTCACCTGTAAAATGGGGATAATAATGTCATCTCATTTGTTTTTTGTATTTTGAGAAAGGATTAAATAAAAATAGGTGCCTGATGAGCATAATTAACTACTCTGTACCTGAGGTCTAAAATAATAAAATTGAAAGTGATTGGCATGGAGTGAGACACAAGGTAGGCACCGAGCAAATGTTCACGTCTCTCTCAGTGGCTACTCTGTGATTCACTTTTCCTTCTCCCTAATTTCTGTCCACAGAAAGTCTCTGTTTCTAAACCTCAGAGCTTTGACTTTGTTGGAAGTAACTTTGAGCTGGAAAAGCCAGGGTGGGGAAGAGGTGAGGCCTCATTGGGTGTATGGAGCAAAACAAGTGCTCCTATAACTAATTGTGCCTTATTACAATTGCGAAAAACACTTATTACCCCTTGTGTCATTACTGATACCCGCCTAATAATAGTTATTACCACTTTATTACCACTGAGAGTTTGTTTTAGTTTGCGATTTGATTGTGTTTAGTTTCATTTACCGAAAATGAAGGGTCATTTCATTCATGCAAATTGTTACTTAGTTTAGCAAATTGTTACTTCCCATAAAGCAAGAAGCTAAGGAATTCTTCTGAAGGCAAAGTATATGTTTTTAAGGAGGAGTATTTTAGGCAAATGAAAGGAAACCCAAAGAAAAATATCATAGACAATAAGGAATAATAGCATCTGAGCTGTAGAGAACTTGTGTTCCACCCCTGTCCTTTACAAAAGGGGAGACTGAGGCCAAGAGTGGAAGTGACTGGCTTTAAGACCTCCTATTGAGATAGCTGGGTTTGGCCCTTTGGGTCCTAACCCTTTCTACTGTCCTCCCCTGCACCTAGGAATGCTAGCCCTAATGCAGCTTGTTTGGACACGAGTTTCTGCATCTGGGCCTTTGCACTTACACTCAGCTCTGACTAGGCTTGCCAAATTTAGCAAGTAAAATGCAGGATGCCCAGTTAAATTAGAGTATCAGATAAACAACACACCATGTTTTAGTATAAGTACACCGCCAATATTGAAAGGGGCACACTTATACTACAAAATGATGCTATGTTTATCCAAAACTCAAATGTAACTGAGCATCTGGTATTTTATCCAGCAGCCCTGGTTCTGACTTTCCCTGCACTCACGTTTCTCTTGTTAAAGTAGTAACAGTTACTGTTTATGGAGGTGTTTTTCGATAGTGCCAAGAGCTGCACTAAGCATTTTACATACATTATCCCAGCAAACCTGGGAGGTCTAGATGATGATTATCCTCATTTTAGAGCTGAAGAAACAGGCTCAGAGAGGTGAAGTAAGTTGCTTGAGGTCACACAGCCAAATATGGCAGAGCTGGGATTGAGCCCGTATCTGTCTGTGCCCCAAGTCTGTGGCTTTAACTGTTTAGGGGATTTGGGCAGCAGAGGAGGTGGGACAAAGGGAGGGCTTTCTGGAGGCTGAGTTTATTATTTGCAGAAACCAGAAATTAAAAGCATGTAGAACCTGAGGTGTGAGCTCCCCGACCCTGGCAGTGACATGCTGTCTCCTGTCTTCCAGAATCTCCGCCACCTCCCTACTCTCGGCTGTCTCCTCGCGACGAGTACAAGCCACTGGGTAAGTGCACCCTCCTTCCTACCCTTGCAGAGGAGTGTCCCTCACTGGGTCCCCTTCAGCCCAGTGTCTGTCCAGCCTCAGGGCTGGAGGGCTGGAGGGGAGGGGTGAAAGCCAGACCGGTTGCTGTGAAATGGGGTGAAGTTGTGCAAACACTCCCACAGTTGGGCCAAAGCAGACCCAGCTTCTGCAGCAGGCTATTTACATCTCGAAATTCCACGGCTCATCGTTAACCTCTCCGTGACCTTTTAAACATGGGCCTTTCGAAGATGAATGGGTTTTGACTTACGCATCTCACTGGAGGTGCGTTGGTATTTCTGTGTCTCTTTCCTGTCTCTTGGGCCCCCCAGCCTTGGGTTATTCTCCTTTAGAGTGTATTAATTAGTAGTATGACAAATAGGTTGGGCATGAAGTCTTTGTTGAGAGGAGCTGTGTATTTTCCCCCTTTTTAAGCCAAGATGTTCACTTGAGCAGAAACAACAATTGGAGTATTAAAAAGGAATGTATATTGGTATACAAAGCCCCTGGCATGGACTGTCCCCTAGGTGAGCTTAGTGGAGTTGGTAATTTTAGACAACTCCCATTCAGAGGCAGAACATGTTTTCTGTAAAACCTTGAGCCTAGATGATCAGCCCATATTCTGGGGTAGATGTAAGTGGTTTCAAAAGCAGAGACTGTTGGCTCACGCCTGTAATCCCAGCACTTTGGGAGGCCAAGGGGGGCAGATCACTTGAGGTTAGGAGGTTGAGATCAGCCTAGCCAACATGGTGAAACCCCGTCTCTACTAAAAGTACAAAAATTAGCTGGGTGTGGTGGTGCACATGCTCCCGAGTAGCTGTAATCCCAGCTACTCGGGAGGCTGAGGCAGGAAAATTGCTTGAACCTGGGAGGTTGCAGTGAGCTGAGGTCACGCCACTGCACTCCAGCCTGGGTGACAGAGTGAGTGAAACTCTGTCTCAAAAAAAAAAAAAGAAAAAAAAAAAGAGTAGAGATTGTGGCTGGGAACGATGGCTCATGCTTGTAATCCCAGCATTTTAGGAGGCTGAGGTGGGAGGATCACTTAAGCCCAGGAGTTAGAGGCTGCAGTGAGGTATGACTGTGCCACTGCACTCCAGTCTGGGCGACAGAACAAGACCCCCTCTGTAAAATAAAATAAAAGTGGAGAGTGCTTGGCTCTCTGTTTCCTCTAGTGGGGTTTCAGGGCATGGGTTCTGAGGCAGAGAAGTGATGGAATCTGTAGGATCCTGACTGGGGCAAGTTAGTTTGGCCCTGACAGTGCCAGGAAAGCAACTTTGTGACCCAAGCAGTTCCCGTGGGACTCAAGCTTTAGAAGTCAGATGGCGTGGCAACGATGCTGAAACATTCCACCAAGTGACCGCAAAAAGTGGGTTTTGTTTGGTTTTTTTGTAAAGGCCTCCTCCCAGTAGCGTGTGTTAGCATCATCTGGGAGGTCACTTCTTTTTTTCTTTGTTTGAGATGGAGTCTCGCTCTGTCACCTAGGCTGGAGTGAAATGGCGTGAACTCGGCCCACTGCAACCTCCGCCTCCTGGGTTCAAACGATTCTTCTGCCTCAGCCTCCCGAGTAGCTGGGACTACAGGTGCCCGCCACCACGCCCGGCTAATTTTTGTAGAGACGGAGTTTTACCATATTGGCCAGGCTGGTCTCAATCTCCTGACCTCGTGATCTGCCCGCCTTGGCCTCCCAAAGTGCTGGGAATACAGGCGTGAGCCACTGCACCTGGCTGGGGAGGTCCCTTCTTAGTGTCGTAGACACTCAGGCATATCCACCCCAGTTTTCCTTCCAGACCCCTCACCTGCCGTGAAGTCAGAAGTGCCCACCAGGTCCCTTCAGAAGTGTGACCTTCTCAGGCTAGGTGGGCAGAGGCTGTCCCACGAGGGTGTGGGAGTCAGCGACCAAACTATGGTGGCCACCCTATTGTTGTTCCAGAAGTAGAATTGTCCCATTAATGGGGGAGCCTTAGTTTCTGGGGAACTGGAGAGATCTTCTGGTGGGAGCTTGTCACTTAAGAGATGAAGAATCAAACTGAGTGAGGGGGAGGAGCTGCCCAGCTAATGAGCTGCAGGGTTGAGGCACAAACTCAGAGCAGCCCCCACTCAGGTGGGTGGCTGGCTGTCCTTCCCTTGGAGGCCTGTCTCAGCATTTCCTAAGTCAGCATAATTGCACTAGTTGCTTGCAAGATCCTTAGTTCCATTAGAGAAAAAAACCTTCAAAAGTTCTTAGTGAAAGTTCTTAGCACCTCAGCTTGAATGTCAAGGATCATCGCCCTGAGGGTTTGTCAGTTAGCATGTGATAAAGCAGCAAAAATCAGGGCACTGCCCAGCCCTGCAGAGTGACCATGTGGAAATCAAACAGTTGTCCCCATGATTTTACAAATGAGATGACTGAGGCCCAGAAAGAGGAAGTGACACTTACTGGTGGTCAAATAGCTCAGCCCACCACCTGTTTTTATATGGCTTGCAAGCTAAGAATGGCTTTTATTTTTGAAGTGGTTAAAAAAGAAATCCAAAGAAGCCTAATATTTCGTGACACCTGAAAATTACGTGAAATTCAGATTTTGGTGTCCAGAAGTGGAGTTTTACTGGAACACAGCCAGGCTTGTCCATTTCCATTTTGTCCATGGCTGAGGCAGAGTTGAGTAGTTGCAGCGGAGACTGTATAGTTCACAAAGCTGAAAATATTAACCTCTGGTCCTTTATAGAAAAAGGTGGTGAGCCCTGATGTTGCTTGACTCATAGTGGAGGCGGGACCTGAACCTGGAGCTCCAACTTGCAGATGGAGTTCTTCCTCCTTGAGGCTTGAGCAGTGATGGAGGTTGGGAGCGTTCTTTTGCACAGCAGCCATTGAGACACTGTCCAGGGCCTCACTAGAAACACTAGATGTGAGGGTTTGGCAAGGGCGTGATAGGGACTTACTAGCTGTGAAAGGTGGAAACCGCCTGTCGTTCCCACTCTTCTGGAAACCTCACAATGCTGTCTGTGTTGGCTGTAAGGCAGTTCACTAAGAAATAGGACTCGGCTTGTGATGTTGCTACTTCAGATGAGAAGTGGCAGCAGGGCTCTGAGCACTAAGCACTTTGGGAACATTCGGTATTAAAAGCAAAACTCTTCTAAGAAGTTCCCAGTTGAGCATTGAGGGTTTTTTTTTTGTTTTCGTTTTTTGTTTTTTTTTTGTTTTTTTTTTTAAGATTTTTCCGTGTGTCGTTATTTTTCTCCTAACATATTTTTCCAGCAGATAACTTTTTCATTCCCTGATAAATAGTCCCGGGTTATTTTTTGGTATTATTTTCTCTTCCTTGCATTGTTGCTTTTTCATAAACAAAAAGCCAGTTCACTTCTAAGCCTCTGTGATCACATGAGACCAAAAAACAAAATAAAACCCAGAACACCCAGTCAGCATCTGGCAAGTGGGAAACTGGAGAGGAAAAAAAAAAAAACACAAAAAAACAGGCCAAATTGGTTAATGTTTTATCTTCCTGCTCCCCAAGCCATGTGGTAAAAGGAAAAAACTTCCTGCAGGATCAAATGGAATTCTAGCTAGTGAGGGCCTGGGCAAACGGTTTTATCCCAGGAATCCTTTGCCTGGAGTAGCTGTGCTGGACCGGGTGGGGCCAGGTGGGGCCACGCAAGCCAGTCCTGGATTGTGCTGGGTGAGAAGGTGAGTGTGCTGCAGGCGTTCCAACTCTGGACAGGCCTGTCCCTTAACGGGGGCAACACCCATTGCTGGTAGTAGAGGCACAGGCCCAGGAAAAATTTTCCAAGTCTGCCTGTCCCAAAAGGCATCGGCTTGTCACTGTTCAAGCAGCTCAGTATAGCAGCTCAGTGTTCTATAGAAAATGTGCAAAAGAATTTCTCTTTCTCATCTAACTGTTCTGCAGACAGAGGAAAACCAATAATGTACTTAAAGCTACTTAAAAATTAAAAAAGAACGCCTTAAGAAAAACAGTCCAGGCATTAAAAGTTGCTGTGTGAGCAGGTTTGGATGTTAGGGAGTGGGGGAGGGGAGAGAAAAAACAAAGTTAATCTGGGAGCAAATGCTTGAGCCCTTAATTAGAGGGGTGTAAGCGGGACAGAGTGAGGACGGCTGGTGACTTGTTAAAACAGTTTCCCCAGCTCCAGCGGGAGGGAGGAAGGAAGGAAGGAAGAAAGGAAGGAAGGAAGCAAGAAGGAACAACTTCAAGAATTTTAATGGTTGTAATTAAGTACGGCAACTATGGATTGTTTAGGGGCTTAATTTAACCTTACCCAGGGAGGCTCCAAGTTGCTACTTGCTCGGTCCCCTGAACTTGGGTTATTTCTGTGGTCAGGGCAGTACGTTTTCAGGTACCAGCTTCACAGTCAGCACTTTCCAGAAGAGTTCTTGGGCTGGGCTGGGCTGGTCTGGGGTGATCCTGAGAAGGGGTTACAGGGTGACATCAGAACGTTGGGAGGGACATGCTGCCCTTTGCAAGCACACACATCCACACACGTGCACACATACACAGATGCATGAGAAAGAAGAAAAAAGAGAGCGCTGCCCCACGGCCAACTAAGTTCCCTTTTTCTTTTCTCCCACAGATCTGTCCGATTCCACATTGTCTTACACTGAAACGGAGGCTACCAACTCCCTCATCACTGCTCCGGGTGAATTCTCAGGTCGGCATTTTTTCTCGTGCATTGCTGTTGTGTTGAAATTTATCGAAGGGGACAGCTGAGGAGGGGGCTTGGTGGAAGACTCTTTGACTTCCCCTCTTCTTTTTGTTTCCCTTTTCCTCCAATCCTTGGATGGGAAGATTGCCAGTGTTTCAGTCGCTGGTGTTCTTGGGGTTAAGAACAGTCTGTATGAATGAAACCTGAAGATAACTGTTAAAGCACCTGTCTACCATGTTTTAACCAGTTGTCTCTCCCTTGTCTCGCTTGGAAATGATAAAAACTCAGCACAGCTCTCCATCTCTCGTTTAGAAAGAGATCCTCTTCCCCCAGCTGCGAGAGGCAGCAAAGTGGAAGTGGTACACATTTGTCTTCCTCCTGTCCCCACACTGGGGGAGGGACCAACGTGAAGAGTCAGAAGATTGGGGAAATTGGAGTCGGTTGAATGAGCTTGCAGGGAGGATCTGGCAAATGAGGAGTTTGGCAAAGGCCAGTGGTTTCTGTCTCTCTCCCTGAGCAGCGGATGCTGGGATAGGAAGCCGAGGGAACCCTGCTTTGGAGTCCTCTGTCCCCTGCAGTTAGAAGCTGGTCATAGGGACCCCCACATCCGGAGGAATACCTGAATCAAACTTTCCTTGAGAAATGAGAGGTTGGTGTTGGACTGGGGACATTGAGGGCCAGAGGCAAGGTCTGTGGGGCCCTTTGGGAGCATGGCTGGTGGCATAGTGGCTGGTGGCATGCTGGCTGGGACTGACAGCCCCTCAGGCTGGGGCTGCATACCTAGTGGGCATGGCTGGATGGCTGTGTGTCTCCATCTGAGCCATTCTTCCCTCACCCCACATCCATGCCATGGTAGCAGTCGCCAAAATAATAGCCATTTATTGAGTGTATGCTATGGCTAGCACTCCACTCGGCTGCCTTTATGTGCATTCTCTTGGAACAGCCACGGGCTGTTTGTCTCCAGGGTCTGTGCTCTTCGTCACTGTTTTGTCCCCCACTTTTCTGCAAGGGCCAAATGTACCTTCGATACATGTATTTCCCCTAAAGTCCTGTCATTCTTGATGCGGTCTCTCTGAAACTCTAAGGATAATGCAGCACTGGTTGCTCACAGCTGCCTGGCCATTTCCCTAACCCACAGCCTTCGCCAATCCATTCCCTTCTCACCAAGGCATGGGAGCTCACAAGAGTATGGCTGTTGCAGAGATGGGGAGGCTGGAAGCGGAAGCAGGAATGTGACTTGCCACACAGGGTCCCACATTGGGCAGCCTGGTCCTGGGCTCCAGTGGTCCTGGAATCCAGGTCTTCTGGGTCCTATTCCTGAGTGCCTTCTGGTCTCTGGTGGCTCCCCTCATTAGGGTACTTCCTTCTCTAATAATTTCTTTCCCTCAAAGTCCCAGCCAGATGAACACAAGTTAAAATTTCAATCCTTTCTTTTTCCTCTGCACCTACATGAGTGAAAGCCACATATAATTTTGAAGCAAGGGGCTTAAAAGTATTTCTGAATTTACGATTTTGTGTCACTGCCAGCCCTCAGATGGATTCCATTGGCGTTGGTTGTCTGGACAGATGGGTAATTTTTTGGCATCCTCTTTCTCCCTATTGTTAATGGTGGAAAGTCTGTGGGGTGTGTGTGTGTGTGCATACCTTACAGTTTCAAGGTGTTTGCAGATGTAGTCTCATTTGATCCCAGCCATTCCAGAGGAGTCCTGGTGTGGCTCAGGCTGGAAGGACCAGACCCCTAAGCACTTGCAGGAAGCCCCTCCCTAAATCCAGAGGCTGGGAGGTCTCAGGAGACCCCAAGGCCATTAGTTTGGTTGCCTTTGGGCCTCACTGGGCCTGTGTCTGAGATTTCCGCCCAGATACCCCAAAGTAGTCTTTGGTATTGGGTGGTGAGAAGGTCTCTGCTACTCGTGACTGTGCAAAAGGACTGTGTTGGAAAATGTGTCCAATGCCTTAGAATTCTAAGGGGTGGAAGGATTTGGGGAGGAAATTGGGGATTTCCTATGCCAAGGACATTGAGTGAGGTCTTGAAGGACTTTGGTCTGAGTTCTGAGTGGCCTCAGTAGGTGAATGGAGTGTTTACCTTTGTGTCATCCTGGTCCCTTCCAGGGATACCATGCGAGGAATGTTTCCCCCCGAGGGCCCACTGTTAGCTTTTCCAGCTCGCTCTGTGCTGTGGGGATCTGAGGTCCTGTGGGTTAAGCTGCCCACCTGCCTACTTGGAGCCCGGAGACAGGGGGCTGTACTGGCTGTCACACTGGAGGACATATTCAGGGAGGGAAATGGCCTAGGGGTGACAGGTCTTGGTGGGTGGTGAAGGCACGAGTCATTCTGCAAGATGGAATGCAAGGTTGTGTGGGAGGGCAGGGCCGGAGGTGAAGTCAGAAAGGTGAGGGGCAGAGCCGGGCACAATATGTTGGGCCAGGCCAGGGCATTTGATGTGTCTAAGGACAAATAATATGATGGTGCTGATGATGACAGCAGTTGACATTTATTGACACTCATTACGTGTCAGGCACTTTACTAAGCGCCAGCATCCTCCATTTCATTGACTCCTTACCACAACTCAGTGAGACAAGTGTGATTCTTCCCATTTCACAGAGGAGGAAACTGAGGCTCATTGCCGGGCCAACTGCCCATAATGTAAGTGGCAGGCTTGGAACATGAGCCTACACAGTGTGACTGCCCAGCTCCCACCCTGAGGGCCCTGCCCAGTGTTCTACAACAAGCATCCCTGTTCCTTTCCCCAAGCCAGACCCTGGCAGGAGCAAAGTAAAATGATCAAAAGGAGCCTGGTGGGCACCTGTCCTGATTTAAGTACCGGGGAAGGGGATGAGGGGCTAGCAAGGGTACAGGGCAGCTCCATGCCCTCCCAGGCCACTACTAGACAAACGTTGGGGACCACCCAGAGATCACACCACTTGCTGGCCTGGCCTTCCATCTCCTGGAGTTCTGGGGGTCTGCCGATCGCAAGAGCCTTGTCACCCTCAGTGTCCTGGGATGCATGTCATCCCCAAACAGGGTGTCTGCAGCTCCAGGATGGAGACTGCCCTAGTTTGTCTCACACAATGACAATCCCAGCGTCGGGCCTGGGACTCTGTTTTATCCAGCTCCATGGTCTCTGCTTTACTTCCCTGACCTGTTGTTGAGGTCACTTGGGGGAAGGATGGGCCTCTTGAGGCTTAGTCCCAGGTCCAGGCAGGCAAGGAGGCATGCGTGGGCAGGGCGAGGGGCTGCAGGAGAGGAGACGCACTTGCTTCAGCTCTGCTGAGTAGTTGATGGAAAACCTTCATTTGATCTCTACATCAGCTCCCAATTTGGATACGTGATCCCCACTAAACAGTGTAGAGGGGGCAAGTGGCTTCACCAAGGTGACTGGGGCTGGGGGTGGTGGAGGGAGGCTAGAATGCAGAGCTTTAAGCCAATCTAGAGACCTTACACCTGGAGTCTTTGATGGGATTTGGGAAGAATGGAAAGCCTAGAACTTTTGGGGTACTGTCAGGACTCTGGCACTCTGGTTTCCTCACCTAATTCAGGGCCTGGGGTACTGTCACCTGACTGTCCAAGGCCCCTGTCAGGCTGTCCTCTTCTCTGCAGTATTTCCATTCCTCTTCCATTTGCTTGATTTCAGTTTAGTTTGGGGAGGAAAGGAAGAGAAAGCTAGTTAAGTAAATTCATACTAAGGTGTGAGTGGCTGGTAGGCAAACTTTTTTTTTTTTCAACTTTAAAGTAGAACATGCCATAATTCTCAGAATTGCAGGATGAAGAAATGGCAGTTCCGAGAAAGGCTGGTGGCAGAGGGCAGGGTTCTCTCAGCATCTCTGACTCCAGCCTAGAAAAACAATGAACATGTCAGAAGGAGCTTTAAGCCCTGGGTGAGGGAAGGAGCCCTGGCCAGGCCGGGCTGGGTGAGCTCTGAGTCACTTAGCGGGAGCCTGAAGTGGCAGGGCTGCTTAAGCACCTGGGCCTGCCTGACTCCATGCTGTGGGGCTGGAGGCGGTGCACAGGGCAAGCTTCTTTAGGACCAGTGGCTCCCCTCTGCTATCTTATTCTAGTGCCTGTAAGATAACCATTCAAGTGCTTTATTAAGCACCCTGTCCCTCCGTTTTCTCACTTGTAAATCGAGGATGATAATAACGACATATCCTTAATGGTGAGGGTTAAATGAGATACTTTACCCCTGCCAGGGTCTGGCGCAGGGAAGGGGGTGGGGATGCTTGTTATGGAACACTGGGCAAGGGCCCTCAGGGTGGGAGCTGGGCAGTCACTGTCCAGCTGTATGCAAGGCATGGTCTAAGCTGCCCATCACTGGGATCGGGCAGTCCTTGCTGGAACCTTGGCCCTCTGTGCCTGGTATCTCAGTCCTCACAGCATGTGGGTTTCTTTAGAGCTCTGTCAGTGACAGCAGGCCCTTCCGTTTAGAAAGGAGGATGCCAGGGGAAGGAAGGGAGCCACAGTAGGCTACCTGGAGAGTTGGGGGCTGGGCTGGATGTGGGTGTCTTTCCTCCACCAACCAGACTGTAAGCTCCTTGAGGGCGCAGATCATTGTATAGATTGTTGCATTGTGTAAGTTGGCAGAGTTTGGGAACAGAGACTCAGGGAGGTTGGGAGACTGGCTCAGAGCCACACAGCAAACAGAGCAGTGTGGATCCACCTAGGGTTGCAACCCAAGGTGGGTCCACACTGCTTACCCACCTGCCACTGGGTAGCAACTGTGCCTGCCATTTGCCCATTTCAGGGGTCCCTTGGGGTTGGTGCTGTCTGATGTTATCATCAATGCCTAATGAAGCTGGGAGAGGAGTGTGTGTGTGCAGCATCATTTCCTGCTGCTTTCTCGATTACAGGGAGCAAGTGTGTTCTCGTCCAACACCCTCATCTAACAGATTCTAAGAGTTCTGTGTTCCAGGGTGTGCGGTTCGGTCCATTCTGTGGGTCCTGAGTCCCTATAGCTGTGGTGGGCTGAAGAGCATGGGCTCTGCACCAGTGGTCCCTGTGATCAAGCCCCGAGTCGGCCATCTATAAGGTGTGTGACCTTGGGAGAGCCACTCAGCTGCTTTGTCCCTCAGTTTTCTCACTTGTAAAATGGGGATGATAATAACAACATATCCCTAGTGGTGAGGGTTAAATGAGATGATGCCTGTGAGTCTGCCAAGGCCTGGCACACTGCATGTGGTAGGTGTGGCCATCGCAGTGTTCCAGGCACTGTGCATAGGGCTAGGGGCACAGAGATAAAAGTTACATTATTTCTTCCCTCAAGGTATTCACAGATAGGTGAAGACACAAACAATAACAGGAGGCAGCCCAGAGGAAGAAGGGATTAGTGATCAACTGTTGGTGTGGTAGGGAGGTAGCTCGGGAAGGCTTCCTGGAAGAGGCAGTATCTAAAGGCGATATTTAAAGAATGAATGGAAGTCAGAAAGATAGGATTTGGAGCATTCCAGGTATAGCAGATGCAAAGACCTGGAGGTGTGAAAAGAGCTTGACGTTGAGAAACCAAAGGAGTTGCAAGCGACTGGGAAGCAAAGCTCCAGATGTTGGTGGGAGACGAGATGGGCAGAGGCCAGGACCTGGGAAAGATTTTTTTAAAAAACTTTTTTCCAAACCTGCAGAGTGGACATATAAGTGCCAGCTCCGTGAATTTTCACAGACTGATCACACCTGACCGATAGGCAGGGCGTGCAGACTGTGGCTATCACATGACGATGCTCCGGCCTGTCACGTGAGGGTGCTCATTGCCTGTGGGTCTGGGGTGCTGTATGCAGAGTGGTTTCAAAGGGAAAGCAGGAGGGCAGGGGATACGTTTTAGCTGAAAAGAACATTTCATTAAGTTTTGGAGAGCAGGAAGGGCATTTCATCTGGGTGAGTGGTGCCCTGAATCAATCAGACTTGAACCTAGCCTGGTCCCCTTGGGTTTAAGAGGTGGCCCTCGGGCGTGACCCATGCCCACTCTGCCTATCCTCAGGGGTCAGGCTCCAGCCTGGAGGCAGTGGACAGGTTGCCAGACTGACACCAATTCTGGCCAGCACCACCCTGCCATGTCCAACTCAGTAATGGGTAGGGGAGAAGTTGCATTCAGCTCCAGTTCCACATGGATGGTATTTACTACTCACATCAAGCCCTTGCCATGTGTCTTTTTAGCTTTGACCAACCAAAGGGAAAAAAAAATGCCTTCCCTCCCTAACGCCTCCTGAGTATCTCGCAGAAGGACCCATTCTTCCTGGGCTGGGGGAGAGGTGTGAGGGGCGGTCGGCGGGAGTGATGGGGTTGACTAGAGCAGTCCTGGGGGAACAGGCAGCTGAAGGAGGGCCCAGAAAACCCGTGCCTGCCAAGAAGCAATGAGGGACGGTGGGCAGTGTGCCAGAGTGGTTTCTAGGCTCAGCTGTGCCCTTTTCCTGCCACGTGACCTCAGGCAAATTCCTTGCCTCTCTAGTCTCAGTTTGCTCAGCTGTATATTGGGTCCACTGGGTCACTGATCTCAAGGGCTTCCTGGTGCTGATGTGTTCCAGGCTGTAAATACCAGCTCCCAGGCCTTGGGGTGGGGAGTAGTCAAAGGGCTAGGGCTTCTGTCCTGGGGCATCTTAGCTTCTCCTGTCATTGTCCAAAGGCAAAACTGTGGTATGGAACAAAGTCATGAGGAGGGGGGGATCAGTGTCTTGGACCTCCACCCCTCCATCCCAAAGCACTAAAGCTTGGGGGCTGCAGTGGGGGGGTGTACTTGCAAAGTCCAGAGAGGGCAACTGACTCAGCAGAGGTAACAGAGCTTTTAGACGCCCCATGGCCTCAGACAAAGGACTTCAGGGCTATTGTGTTTCCTGAGTGTGAGCTTTTGAATGACAAGTCAATGTATTGAACATTTATTATTCAGAACTTACTGCAACTAGGTGTGGTGGCTTGTGCCTGTAATCCCAGGCTGAGGCAGGAGGATTGCTTGAGCCTGGGAGTTTGAGACCAACTGGGGACAACATAGCAAGACCCCTACCTCTTAAAAAAATTTAAAAATTAGCTGGCCATGGTGGCACACACCTGTAGTCCCAGCCACTGAGGTAAGAGGATCACTTGAGCTCAGGAGTTGGAGGCTGTAGTGAGCCGTGATTGCACCACTGCACTGTGATCCAACCTGAGCGACAGAACAAGACCTTGTCTCTAAAAAAATAAGAAAAATAAAAATTAAAAACAAGAATTTATTATAAAAAAGGGGAAAAAAAGAATCTACTACATGCCAGTGGCAGATGACACAAAATGGAGAAAGGCTGGACCTTCCCCTCTAGGAGCTGTTGGTCTAGAGGAGAGGCAGACAGCAAACAGACAGTGGTGACCGATCATGCTGAGTGCTGCCCTAGAGATGTGCTCAAAGCAGGGGACTCTGTTGGGGTGGGGATGGGAGTGTTCAGGGGGCATTCACCTTCACAGAGAAGGTGATTCTGAGTTGGGTTTTGTAGGATGACTAAGAGTTCACCAAGAGGACAACAGGCTGTAGATAACCTTTCAAGTAGGAGGATCAGCTTGTGCAAAAGCAAGGAGGCATGCAGTTAATACCATATGCTCTAAGAGTTTGTGGCTAGAAAGTAAATAAGTGAGAGATGGAGGAATGGGGAAAGATGAATCCAGAGAGGTTGTCCTGAACACTAGAGGAATGAGCTGAAACAGAGGGATCATGGTCATGGATACCAGGGAACCCTGGGATATACTTGGTCCTGAAGGACCTCATCTGACTTCTATTACTGGGCCTAGCTCAGAGCCAGGGAGTCATTGTGGAATGAATGAATGAATGAATGAATGAATGAATGAATGAATGAATTTTTGCCTGGGATAAAGAGATCCAGAGAGAGCTCTTAAAGACAGAAAGATCATCACACATATTTAATAATCACAGCTAACACAGAGCTCTGTGCCAGGTATTCTCTAAGTGCCATAAATATATTTATTCATGGACTACTCTCAACAACTCTCTGAAGTAGCCACTTTTATTAGCCAAATTAAAGGAAGACGTAACAGGCTCAGAGAGGTTAAGTAACTTGCCCAAGATCACCCAGCAAGAAAGCAATAGAGCTGGGATTGGAACCCAGGCAGTCTGGCACTTGTTGGGTTCCTCTGTGTCTGATGAGGTACCCTTGCTGGCCCTGGAAGATTCAGGACACAAACATGGTTCTTGAGCTTCTGTGTCCCTGGGTACCTGAGACTCAGCATGAACAATGATCACCGAGCCCCCCAGCAGCTCTGCTCATTGGGTGGTTGCTGAGTAGATAAATGAATGACCAGTGAGATGGCAGGTGGGTGGGCTTGTGAGGGGAGGCTGCTGGCGTGGCAGGGTATCGGGTGCCTGTCCAGGGCTGGCTGCAGATGGCCCCTACCCCTCACTATACATTGGCAGCCTGCATCATCAGGGGAACCAGCAGGTTGTCTGAGGAGACCTGAAATTCCAGAAAATGTACTTGGTTGCGTCCAGCCTAATCACAACCATCTGCCTGCCGGGCTCCAGGGTCCCCCTCCTCCTATCCCCACTGGCATGCTTTCCCCGGGTGTCTGTAACAATCGGGAACTGCGCTCGAAAGTTTCCTTGTCAGGGTAGAGTGGCTGTTGCCAAGAGCTACTTCTTTGATGCAGAAAATATATCCTGAAGGCACTTTGTCAGATGTTTTTATATTAAACATTTTTCCTCCATGGCCCTTGGCTGCCAAGGGAAGCAGAGATGCATTGCTTTCCCAGTTGTCCTTTGTGGAAGGAATTCCTGATATTCGTGGCCTGTTTCCCCATGCCCCCCAGTCAGGGCCTGGCACCCCCTGCCAGCGAGGGTAAGACCTTGGGGCTGGCATCTTTGCAAAGCCGGGGCTGCTCTGGCCCCAGGGAGGGACCCTACCCTCACCATTTGGTAGCAGTTTCTAGATTTGGAAAAACAGAGGTCTCATGTCTGGAGCGGACATCAAAGCTACCATCCCAGACTGCAAGGTGAATCATTGCCAAGACTTTAATTGATCTTTAAAAGGAGAGGTGGGAGCTCACAGATCGGGGTCTGGAAGTCATTTTGATCTCTTTGAGTTGTCCAGGATAGTGCCAGTGCTGGACAGAGCAGGGAGAAGCTGGGCTGGGAGGCCTTCCATGCCAGGTGGGGAAGAAGGAGGGGAGGCCAGCTCCGTCACATGGGCTGAAATTGGGAGGGGCAGGGCACCATTTGGCTCCTCAGCAGCCATGGGAGGCAGCTAATGTGAGGGGCTTTGCTGGGCAGATGTGGTCAGCGGGGAGCATTGGGAGAGGGGCTAGGCTGGGTACAGCTGTCTGACTCCAGCCTCCTTGGAGAAATGAGGTGAAATGGGGCACCCAGCAGGCACTGCTGCAGACAGGTGGCCGTGCCAGCCCCTCAGGGCCTGTGTCCTCCGGGTGTCCCAGGACTGGTTCTCCCCCACCTACCACCCCTTCACTTACCTTCCCCAGTCCTGCCCACTGCCTTATGTATGACATTCAAGGGAAATGTCCCTGGCCCTGCCACCCAGTGGCTGTGTGGTCTGTAAACCACACGTCCACTCTGGACCTCAGGTTCGGCCCCTGAGGAGGCTGCTGGGCCCGAGGGATGTGCAAGGTCACTCCTAGGCTTCTTTCCTGCACCGCCGCCCCCCACCCCAGGATCATTGGGGAGGAGGAGACGCTGTTTCCAAAGTGAGGACTCCAGGCTGCTCCCCAAGGGCAGATGTTGGGAATGAGGCTTGGGGGGCTTGGCTCTGAGAGCAGAGCCTGGTGTGTTGTAGACGTTGGGGTTATGTTTGTGATTCACGGAGGGGTCCACTGCTCCTTCCCCCCTCCAAGGATTCAAAATAAAGCAGGACAGATTGCACAGAGAGGCCAAGGCGTCTCCACACCACCAGACTCTTTCAGCTGGGATTGTCTGTCTCAGGCCCAAGGAGACTCTGACTGGGGTTGGGGGGCTAGGTGATGAAATCTCTGGGGCCTCCTGTGCTGTTTGACTGAGAGGGGAGCCGAGGACGGTGGAGAGAGGGCCCAGGCTCTTCAGTGGGCAGACCCTGTCTCCTGCTACGTGGCTGCCCAGCTGTCCTAGCTGCATTCTCCCTCACAGGGCGGAGGCCAGAGAGAGCCCAGGGGTTTCCTCTGAGTCTAAAGGTAGCACCACCCCTACCTGGGGGCCAGGAGGCCCAGCTCCTAGTCCTGACTCTGTTCCCTGTTTCTTGGTGGCCTCAAACTGCTTCCACTTGGGCTTGTTCATGTGTAAATGGATCCTTTGGTCCAAATCATTGGTTCTCCACCCTCTTTGCCCATTAATCCTCTGAAGAGTTTTTGAAAAGCTCAGACCCTGTTCCAGAAATGGTTGGGGCTGGACTGGGCATTGGAATTTTTTTTTTTTTTTTTTAAATTCCCCAGGTGACTCTAATGCGCAGCCTGGGTTAAGAACCCAAATCTAGATGGACCTGGAAGGATCGCAGAGCTCCCAGACCGTCTCCCCCTCAAGGCAGGAGTCCTTTCTGTATCAGAGCCCCTGGCTGGTACCTGATTACTTCTGGGCATGAACATACATAGGATAAACAGCCTGTTCTTTTGTGAGCTGTGCTGGCTCTAGTCTCTGTAGCTGTGATTTATGTTCTGGGGGTTAGCTGTGCAAGGGGGTTACATCTGACCATCCCTCTGAGAGGGGTCATTGGGGGCTTACATATTCGATTCTCGCCACAACCCGGTGAGGCAGGTGTTGTAACTTCCAGTTTTTAGATGAGCAAACTGAGTCTGGCAGTGGTTAAAGTAACATTTGCTGACCAACTCCTCCAAACGGATGTTGTCATCCTATGCAGGTAGATTCTCTGTGATTGTTCAGAAAAGCCGGAGCTAGCCCCACCTGAGCCCTGATACGCCCTTGCCCTGATGCCTCCCTTGGGTCTGAACAATTTTACTAAAAACTAAAGAGCCATACAGTGCTCCCAAGGCCCGCTTGCAGACCTTGCAGTGGGGTGTGGAGTGAGGGGTAGGGATGGCCGGCACAGGCTGAAAGCCCAGGCTTTGGGGCCAGGCAGACCTGCTGTCAACAACACTTTGCTTCCCTTTGCGGCCTGCATTTCCTCTCCTGAGAGGTGGGCTCAGCAACAGCTTGTAGGAGGTCATGGAAATCACCATGACCCTATGTAGCACGGTGTGCCTGGCACACGTGTACTTTTCAGCGAATGGTAATTTAATGAATTGGTAATCAAGTGTTAGCTTGAGGGATGGGATTGTGAGAAGGAGAAAATACCCAAGAGACTGGGCATTCTCAGCAAACTTAGAATCTAATAGAAAAGACTGGGGGAAAAGCGCTTCCTAAGGAGGCAAGGCGAATGCTGTTTCTTTTTTCTTTTTCTTTCTTTCTTTTCTTTTCTTTTTTTTTTGAGGCAGAGTTTCATTCACCCTGTCACCCAGGCTGGAGTGCAGTGGTGTGATCTCGGCTCACTGCAACCTCTGCCTGCCAGGTTCAAGCGATTCTCCTCTCGCAGCCTCCCGAGTAGCTGGGACTACAGGCGTGCGCCACCACGCCCAGCTAATTTTTGTATTTTTAGTAGAGACAGGGTTTCACCATGTTGGCCAGTCTGGTCTCGAACTCCTGGCCTCAAGTGATCTGCCTGACTTGGCCTCCCAAAATGCTGAGATTACAGGTGTGAGTCACTGTGCCCGGCCATAAATGCTGTTTCTCCAATGAGTAGTGTGCCAGGTGGCTGCCAGGGAGGCTGGGGTCACAGCTGGGTTTGAAGGTGGAGGGTTTCACCAGGCTTAAGCAGGAATAGGGCATCCCAGCCTAGGAAACTGTTGGGCAAAGGCAGGAAGATGTGAGGACACTTGTTCTGGGAATGGGGAGTGATTCTGGCAGGGCAGTAAGGAATGAGGCCCACAGGGAGAGGGCCTTGAATGCCACTTCAGGGCGGGCTGGACTTCTGTCTGTGATAGGTCAGGGATGGGTGTCCCAGAAATCCTGTTAATTGATACATGGATGACTGTGGGCTTAGCGAATAGGTTTGTATGGCCTCAAAATGTAGAGTTTTTTTGTTTGTTTAATGTAAACTTTTTACCAATGCATAATACATGCAGAAAAGTGCAGATGTCACATATGAACAATTTTCACAAAGTGAGCATTCTTTTCTTTTGAGATGGAGTGTTGCTCTTGTTGCCCAGGCTGGAGTGCAATGGCGCAATCTCCGCACACTGTAACCTCTGCCTCCCGGGTTCAAGCAATTCTCCTGCCTCAGCCTCCCCAAGTAGATGGGATTACAGGCATGCACCACCATGCCCAGCTAATTTTGTATTTTTAGGAGAGATGGGGTTTCTCCATGTTGGTCCGGCTGGTCTCAAACTCCCAAACTCAGGTGATCCTCCCACTTCAGCCTCCCAAAGTGCTGGGATTACAGGCGTGAGTCACACCATGCCTGGCCAAAGTGAGCATTCTTGTGTCACTGTAGCCCAGATGAAGCAACAGACCATGACCTCAAAAGCCCCCTCTCATGTCCCCTTTCAGCCATTCCCCACTCCCCACTCCCCAAGGGTACCTCAGCTCTATCCTGACTTCTAACCCCATTGTCTAGTTTTCTGGTTTTTGAACCCGATGCACACAGAGGCATACCCTGTTGCCTTTTTGGAATATAGCTTCTTTAACTCAACAGAATATTCGTGGGATTCATCCTTTTTTTTTTTTTTTTTTTTTTGGCAGAGTCTTATTCTGTCACCCAGGCTGGAATGCAGTGACGTGATCTCGGCTCACTGCAACCTCCACCTCTCAGGTTCAAGTGATTCTCCTGCCTCAGCCTCCTGAGTAGCTGAGATTACAGGAGTGTGCCACCACGCCCAGCTAATTTTTGTAGTTTTAGTAGAGACGGAGTTTCCCCATGTTGGTCAGGCTGGTCTTGAACTCCTGACCTTGTGAGCCACCCGCCTCGGCCTCCCAAAGTGCTGGGATTACAGGTGTGAGCCACTGCGCCCAGCCTCATCCATACTGTTGCTGTGTATTGCCAATTGCTGATTCTCATGGCCGGATAATATTCTGTGGGAATGGACCGTGATTCTAGTCTAACATATCCATTCTATTACTGATGGTTACCAGTTATTGATAGTGCCTGGCTTTTGGTTTCTACCCATGATGTTACAATCAATACCTTATACCAGCCTTTTTGAGGACACAGGGTCATACTTCTCTTGGGTACATACCTGGGAGTGGAATTGCTGAGCTCTACATTATATGTGTGGTCAGCCTTATTAGATATGGTGCCAGATTGTTTTCCAAGACCACAGCGTTTTAGTCAGAAGCCCCTCTAGAGGGGATTTGGTTCATTCGCCCCCTTACAGATGGTGCTTTGAGAGGGGCAGCGCCTGTGCTTGGTCCCCAGTTCCCAAGTAGCAGACTTCGGCCTAGAGCAGGGTCTCCCCTCTCTGTGTCTAGGACCTCTGCCCACGCGGAGGTGGTGGCCATCCTGCTACTCAGACAAAACTGAGTCCTGTCCCCATGCGTCTCCCTGCATCCCCGGGCACCCCTGAGGCCAAATTTTAAGCTCCATAATGTCCTTTCCTAAGGCCCTGGGCAGTGCACTCTGGGAAAAACAAAAAGGAGAAAAGAGTGAAAGGAAACTAAACATTGGAAAAGAAGTGTGTTTCCAATAAACTGGGCCTTTCACCGGTAGCCAAAACATTACATTCCTGTACCCCGGGAGCAGCCGGCCGGGTCTGCCTCTCTGGGCTGTAAATCTTGCTGGGAGTTGGGTCAAGATTGTCCCCGGGACACACAGACGGGCAGTGTCCTTTGGGGCTTTGGATCCTTGGATTTCAGGGTGACAGTGTGGTGTTTTCAGCTGGCTGACTGGGCCCCAGGCGAGGGGGCGCCGGGCCCCTCTGACAGCATGGACTCCCAGGCCCTTCTGAGGGAGCACTGTGTGAGTTACCGTAAGGGATTTTCTTCCCTGGCCCGCCCCCTCCCTTTCTTGGGTGCTTTGATGGGTTTGAGGTGTTTATAGGCTTGATTCACGACCGAGTTACCAGGGTTTTCCACGGAAATAACTTATTAAAGGGGCCGTGCACACAGCGACATTGAAGTCTGGAGAGTGGTGTGCATCAAAGGCAGCACCGCGGCCCGGCCAGTCAGCATTTCGCTGGGCTCTCTGCTCCAGACGAGGGCCTGGGCCGGCAGAAGGGGCGGGGAGGGGGTGGGCCTGGACTGCAGGAAAAACACTTGGGCTTAAGAAAACACTCCCCAGACAAACTCAAATTCAGGTCCATGGAAAAAAAAAGGTGGGGAGGGAGTTAAAGCCCGAGATCCCAGACCAGCCCTCCATCAGACCCTCCTGCCCAGATGCAGGGACACATGTGGGTGCCCCGCTGACGCATGGTGTCCGGATTCTCTGTTTTCATGCCCGCACCTCCCCTTGGTGCAGGGCTGTTCCTTGGAAAGAAATGCCAAGGATGCGGACTGCCCACTGCCTTTTGCCAGGGATGGATGGAGGGCTGGGCTGGGCCATGGGGGAGAAGTTGGGGTAGAGGGATTTTCTGGCTCCTCTTTTTCTGAGAGTTTCTTTCCTTTGATTTTGTGACATCTGATTTGTCTGTAAGGCTCATGAAAAGCTTCCTTTTCCAGGAAGCCTTCAGGGATTGCACAGCCCACAGTGGCCTCTCTCTTCTGAACTTTCAGTAGCTTTCATCTCTGTACTGCTCCCTTGTAGTGCATTGAATTTGCATTGAGTTTATCTGCTGTCCCAGTCAGATTGTGAGTGACTTTTGGGCAGGACCTTGGTCTGCATTTGCTTCTTGGGGTTGTAACCAGGAAACTGGTGGCCCTGGTGCCTGGCATGGCCCACCTCATGCAGGAGGACATGGTGTGGAGTCATTCCCCAAGAGTCAGTCCTGGCTCTTTCATAGTAATAATGACAGGAGCAGTAGAAGTAGTAATAACAGTGGCTAAAAGATGAGTACAAAACAGGTGGCAGACACTGTGCTGTTTCTTGTTCCTTAAGCTTATTTCGTCCTACCAACAAGATGAATTCTATTGTCACTTACCTCCACTTGACAGGTGAAAAACCTGAGGCTCAGAGGGGAGAGGTAATTTGCCCAGTGGCACCAAGCTGGTAAATGGCAGAGCTGGGGTTTGAACCCAGGCCTGCCTTCCTCCAGAGCTTGTTTCCTTGGATGAGTCACTTTATTTTCTGGGCCAGAATGGTCATCACATTCTATCAGTGAACTCATAGACTGGGTGGAGAAACAGGAAGCCCTCATGAGGCTGCATAGAGTTTGTTGTTTTTGTTTTGGTTTATTAAGATATAATCAACATACAGTAAAATTTTGTGAAAGTGTATTAGTGTATGATTTTTTATAATTATGTAACCATTATTGCACAGTCAAGGTAGAGAACATTTCCATTACCCTTAAAAGTTACTTGGTGAGTCTTTGTAGTCAGCCCAACCCCAACCCTGAGCTGCTGGCATTCACCCATCTGATTTCTGTCTCTATAGTTTTGCATTTTCCAGACCATCTTCCAAATGTAATTATACAGCAAGTAGCCTTTTGTACCTTTTTTAAAACTCAGTATACTGCTTTGAGATTTATCCGTGTTGTTGCTTGGATGGACATTTGGGTTATTTCCAGGTTTTTTGGCTACAAACATTTGTGTTCAGGTTTTTGTGTGAATGTGGTTTTCAGTTCACTTGAGTAAACGCCTAGGAGTAGGATTGCTGGGCATATGGTTGAAAGTACATTTAACTTTACAACAGGCACTGTTTTCCAAAGTGGTTGTACCATTTTGCAATCCCAACAGCCATATATGAGAATTCTAGTTACTCCATATCCTCACCAGTGCTTGACATGATCAGTTTGTTTTTATTTGAGTTATTAAGCGGTGGTATCTCATTGTGGTTTGTTTTCTTTTTTTTTTTGAGACAGTCTTGTGCCATCACCCAGGCTAGAGTGCAGTGGTGTGACCTTGGCTCACTGTAACCTCTGCCTCCTGGGTTCAAGTGATTCTTGTGTATCAGCCCCTTGAGTAGCTAGGACTACAGGCATGCGCCACCACACCCAGCTAATTTTTTGTATTTTTTGTAGAGGTGGGGTTTTACCATGTTGGCCAGGCTGGTCTAGAACTCCTGGCTTCAAGTGATATGCCCACCTCAGCCCAAGTGCTGGAGTTATAGACATGAGCCACCACGCCTGGCCTTGTGGTTTTAAATCACATTCCTAATGATGAATGATATTGAACATCTTTTCATGTGCTGGCTTGCCATCTGTATATCTTCTTTGGTGAAGTGTCTGTTCAAATCTTTGCACTTCCCCTCCTCCCCACAAAGAGACAGGGTCTCACTCTGTCACCCAGGCTGGAGTATAGTGGTGCAGCCATAGCTTACTGTAACCCTGAACTCCTGGGCTCAAGTGATCCTCGTGTCTCAGCCTCCCAAGTAGCTGTGACTACAGCTGTGTCCCACTGTATCTGGCTAAGTTTTATTTTATTTTATATATTTTTCTAGAGACAGAGTCTTGCTATGTTGCCGAGGCTGGTCTCAAAGTCCTGGCCTCAGGTGATCCTCCTGTCTTGGCCTCCCATGGTGTTGGGATTGCAGGTGTGAGCCATCTCACCTGGCCAATTTTTAAATATTAGGTTGTTTGTTTTCTTATTATTGAATTTTGAGGGTTCTTTACATATTCTGGTTAGCAGCCATTTAAATATATGTGCTTTGCAAGTATTTCCTCTCAGTCTGTGGCTTGTCTTTTTTTCAATGAAGTCTTTTGAAGGTTTTAATTTTGCTGAAATTCAATTTATCAGTTTTTTCTTTTCATGCTTTTTATGTCAGTTATATGAAGAACTCTGCCAAACCCAGGGTCAGAAATTTTTTTTTTTTAATGTTTTCTTCTGGAAGTTTTATAGTTTTAGGTTTTACATTTAGGTTTATAATCCATGTTGAGTTAATTTTTGTATGAGGTGTAAATATGAGTCTAGTTTCTTTTTTTTTGCATATAGAGGGTGTTCTATTATTGTATCATTTGTTGAAAAGACTACTTTTTTCTTTTTGAATTAACTTTGTCTAAAATAGTTGATCATGTATGTGTGGTTCTCTTTCTGGATTCTTAACTTTGTCCCATTGTCTATGTGTCTGTCCTTTTACCAATACTGCACTGTCTTGATTGCTGTAGCTTATTATAGTAAGTTTTGAAATCAGGTCATGTGAGTCTTTTTTTCAAAGTTGTTTTGGCTATTCTAGGCATTTGCATATTTATATAAATTTTAGAATTAGCTGTTGATTTCTACAAAAAAGGCCTGCTAGGGTTTTGATTGGCATTGCATTGAATCTGTTGATGAATGTGGGCATCGTTGTCATTTTGATAGTATTGGTTCTTATAGTCAATGAACATAATATATCTCTCCAAATATTTAGGTCTTTTGATTTTTCTCGTCAAAGATTTGTAGTTTTCAATATACAGATCTTGCACATTATTGTTAAACTTGTACTTAGGTAGTTCATGTTTCTTGGTGTTACTGTAAATGTTACTTTTAAACATTCTCCAGTTATTTATTGCTAGTGTATAATTGATTTTTATATCCTGACCATGTATGCATAGGACTTGCATGGCTTGGATGCTCGGTGTTGAGTGCGTTGTTTCAGGGGAAGAGTTGCAAAGTGAAGAATTTATTTCTTCTGGATTCCCAGAAACAAATGTGACACTTTGGGCAAGTTGCCTCAGCCTTTGGGTGTGAGTTTTTCTTGTCTGTAAAATGGAAGGCAATGGAGAAAAGTGGATTCAAAGACCTAGTGAGGTCCCATTCCGCTTGGGCACTGATGTTCACATAAACTGCAGGATGGGAGATTTGGAGGAGAGCTGAGTCCTTGTCATGGGGAATGCTTTCCTCATTGTACAGAACTGAGAGGGCAGGGCACTTGCCTGCGGTTGCACAGTGGCTGATGAGGGGACAGGTTTCCTGTGCCCGACCTGGGGTCCTGCACTCCTGATTTGGACTGGGAAAGGCAACCCAGCATGGTGACTGGGAGGCGACTCCACAGCCGGGAGGCAGGGAGAGGCTGGAGAGGTGGCCATCAGTGCTTGCAGCCAAGAGGCCCAAGGCTCTTCCGGGAGCTCTGACCCCCAGGAGTGGCCAGTTCACATTTGGCTGTTTTCAGAGTAGAAAAGCACTGTGCTTGGAAATGCGGGTTTTGGCTGACCTCACCCCGAGGTACTGAGTGTGGAGTTTAAAGGCCTTTGTAACTCTTTGGTTTGGAACTGGGTTCTGGGCATGGCAAGGGGAAAACACTGGAATGCATTAGTGCTCATTCCATTCGCCCTGCCTCTCGGAGAGGGAAGCAACCTCGTCTTCCTTGGTCACTGCAGACAGCTCGGGAAACTGAAGGGGGAACAGAGCAGAGAGTGGAGGTTAAGGGAGGAGAAGAGCCTTTTTAATCAGACAGGCCCTAGCCTGGCCTTTATTTAATAGTGCCAGGAGCAGCTCTACATACATGGCACTACCCTTTAGCTTTGACTTTTATGATACCCTGTAAGTTATTTCATTTTACAGATAAAGAAACTGAGGCTTAGAGAGGTTTCACTTACCAGAGTCACACAGATAGCAAGTGAAAGAACTGCGATGCAAACCCAAATTTTCCCTGAACTCAAAAGCTGGTGTGACGGGAAGTGACTGTTTATTAGGTAGACGGCTTCCATTTAGGATGATGAAAAAGCTCTGGAACTAGATAGGATGATGGTTGTACAACATTGTGTATGTACTTAATGCCACTGAACTATGCACGTTAAAACAGTTAAGTTGGTAAGTTTTATGTTATGTGTATTTTGCCATATTTTTAAATAAAAGCTGTTGTGCCTTCCATGCTGCCTCCTGCCATGGTAGGCTCCGTGGCATGGTAGAGTGTGGACCCTCGTGGCTGTGTCTCCCAGTGGGTAGGACTGCCCAGGTTCTAGCATAAGGGTGTGCAGGGGCTGTGGCCAGCAGAATAGCCACAGCCAGCTCAGCCTTTTCATGCCATCCCCTGCTTTTAGGATAGAGAGAAACTCAGGCCCTGGCAGCGTCATTATGAGGATGCCAGGACACCATCCCAGAGCTCTTGGTCCACACAAAAGAGGTGGGACCTGAGGTGACCATGGCCTGCTGGCCACCAAAGCCACACCATAGTCCAGGGCTGGGTGGGAGCCAGAGTGGATGGCCGGGTGCCTGCCTATTTGGCCTCTGGTCTCTGTCCCTTGGCACTGTTGGGAGTTATGACTCTTTCCCCAACAAGAGCCTTCTCCTTTGGGAGGGCAATCAGGGAAGGAAGTCAGAACTTAACTGCCTATATTTTTTTAGAGATGCATCATGAAGGATGTAGGGGGAAATGATATGAAGTACTTCAGCCAAAACAAACAAGCCAAACACCAAATAAAATGGGCTAGATGAAGCAAGTGTGGCAAAAATCTTGATAACTTTTGAATCTGGGTGAGAGGTAGTTTAGGTTGGGTTCTTAGAAGCACAGCCTGAGATGGGATTCAGATGCACATAGTTTATTGGGGGGCGTGTTCTCAGAAGAAAGGAGTGAGGGGAGCATGTTGGAGCAGCAGGAATGTGGTCTCTGCTGGAGTCTAGCACAGCCTGATCCCTGGGGACGTGGAGAGGGAACTGCTCCTCCGAATGGTCACACCTTGAGGTATGGGGCCCAGCCCTTTGTTCCCATGTCCGTTGGTCATTGGCTGTAGGCAGACAGGCATGTGCGCGTGCACACACACATACACACACCCCTCATTGGAGCAGGGCATTATTGCCTGACCCAGGACAATTCTCCCGATAAAGGGACATCTGTGAGCCATTACCCCAAAACTCCCAGTAGCTAGAAGTAAAGAGGACCTGGACAGGGCGTGTCACAGCATCCGTGGCATAGGTGTATGGGGGTTTATTGTTACTGTTCTTTCACTTTTGGTGTATGCTTGACATTTTTCCTAAAAAATAAAAAACCTCTACTGGAACAAAGTTCTGAGGAGGAAGGAAGCAAAGCCACCCACCGAGCCCTGGCTGTATGCCAGGCATCTTGCTTGCCTTCTTCCGTCTCGGGGATTTCACCGATACCAGTGGGGAAATTGAGACTCAGGAAAGTTAAAGGGCCAGCTCTAGGTGTAGGGTTGCCAGATTTAGCAAAAAAAAACAACAACAACAACAAAAAAAAACCTATGCCCACTTATATTTGAATTTCAGAATACAATGAAAAAAGTTTTGCATGAGTTATAGCGTCATGTGTCCCATCCAATACTGGGGACATACGCATACTAAAAAGTTACTTGCTATTTATCGAAAACTCAGATTTTAACTGGGCATCCTATATTTTTATCTGATAACACTACCTAGGTTACACATCTTGTAAGTGGTGGAGCTGAGATTCATAGTGAGGTGGAGCTGACCCTGAAGCTTATGTTTTTCACCCCTGAAGGGTATAGCACTAACAAAAGGTTTTTGGAGGCATTCTCTCACCAGGGCCTCATGAGGGTGCTGCCTGACAGCAGAGCCCATTAGGATCATCCAGACTGCTTTGAAAAAATATTGAGGCCTGGGCTCCACCCCAAACCAATTACATCAGAGTCCCTCTTAGACACTCTCCCCTTCCCCCTCAGTTCCTTTTTTTTTTTCTTTTTGAGATGGAATCTCGCTCTGGCGCCAGGCTGGAGTGTAGTGGCGTGATCTCGGCTCACTGCAACCTCCGTCCCACTCTGGGTTCAAGTGATTCTCCTGCCTCAGCCTTCCGAGTAGCTGGGACTACAGGTGCGCGCCACCACGCCCAGCTAATTTTTGTATTTTTAGTAGAGATGGGGTTTCACCATGTTGGCCAGGCTGGTCTCAATCTCTTGACCTCATGATCTGCCTGCCTCAGCCTCCCAAAGTGCTGGGATCACAGGCATGAGCCACTGCACGTGGTGCCCTCAGTGCCTTTTTTAAGGTCTGCAGGTGAATCTAACATGCACTCAGGGCCAAGAATCATTGGCCTGGGCCGCCAGCTCTCATTGTTCATGAATTTGAGAAGGAATAAACCAAGGGGGAAGGCAGGGAGCACAGGCCTCTGGAGGAGCTGGCATCACTTCTCCTTTCAGCATCCTCCCTGGGTCCCTGCCTCCAGCAGGACCAGGTTCAGCCTGGCACATGAACTCTGCCCCAAACTGCCTGCATGCTAGGCTCTTTCCCAGCCTTTGCCAGTCCCTCTACTTGTAATGCCCTGCCAGGCTGGTTTTGCCCATCTGGCTGGCTCCTCCTGTTGCTTCTGAAGGTCCCACACACATCACCTCTCTCTGGAGCCTGCCCTGACCCCACAGCAGAGCTGGCCACCCCATCCTTCATTGACTCGTGGCTTCAGGAGTAGCACTCTACTAGCAGAAGTGAGTGCAGGTCGGCTCACCCACTTCGCTGCTAGCTCAGTACTTCTCCACGTCCGACAGCAGTGCCTGGCATGGTGTAGGCACTTGGCACGTGAGTGTTGAATTGGAGGAAGGAGGAATGGTTTTGTTGGGCGAGTGGGGTCCCGTCTTTCCTCCTCACCCCACTGGCCCTGGAGGGATCCCCCTTTCCCACCACTCCTCTTCCTGCTTGGCACCTAAGTTCTGTTTGCCTGGAGCCTGGGCCCTTTGCAGCCCAAAGGTAAACAGGTTTATAACAACTTTAGAGAAAAAGGGGAAAAAAAAAATAAAAAAAAGGCAAGTGAGCCAGGAAGTCATGCAGTTCCAGCTTCAGGCCTAAGGAGGTGGAAAAAGGCCTATGTGGCAAACCCAGAGCCTGGGACCCAAGCCCCAGCCACGCAGAGCTGAGCCTCCAGTTCCCAGAACTTAACTCTGGATAAACATGGAAGTAAGGAGTGCCGCCTCCTCCCTTCTGATATAGGGCTGGGAGGAGGAGAGGGGGTGAGGACCCTGGTTAGGAGAGGGAACTGTGGGGTACCTGCTCTATGGTAATAATAAAAAGGCTTTTAAAAAATTGTGATACAATTGACCGTCTGGACTATTTTTGCGTGTTCAGTTCAGTGGCGTCAAGTACATTTACATTGCTCTGCTACCATCACCACCATCTATCCACAGAACTCTTAATCTTGCAAAAGGAGAAAAGCCTCCTGTTTTGTCCTGTGGAAAATGTACACCAAGAGGCTATTCTTATATCAATAGCTGGGGACACAGATGAAGAAAACAGCCCCCTGCCTGTGGGAAGCTCCCACGCTTGTGGGGCAGGCAATCCCAGGACAGACAGGCCCATGGAGCCAGGGAAGGCTGCTCGAGGGAGGATGGTGAGGCACAGCTGGAGGTGTGCAGCAGGCGCACGCTCCAGGCTCAGCTCCGAACAGGACACTGGGGCTGTGCACACGTGCCGCTCTCATACATGGATCTGTTCGTGTCACCATGGACGTTGCAGGGGGTTATGAGAGGAGTGTCACGATCCTCCAGGAAGTTTGGAAAATAGAAAAATATTGCCTGTTCCACAACCACCATGCCCAGTTTCCTTTCTGTCCTTCAGTTTCTTGTCTCATGCACATATTTCCACTTGATCACAGCCCAGTGGCAGAGAAGATAACATTTTCCTCTCTGCCCTCCTCACCTTACGTCACATTAAACACTTTTCCATGTTGCACCCAGGCTTCCAAATGTCTACGAAAAACCCTGCTTTGTCCAGGGAGTGTGTCCTCCATGAATTCCCCTCCAAGCAGCAGGGTGGGTGTGGGAGTGGCTGCATCTGGGGCCAGAGAACGGGTTCCGATGGGTGGACTGAAATGGAGGAGTGAGGAGGGACACTTTGGCAGTTTGAGGGCACCTATCTGGAGCAAGGTCATGGATGGTGGAGGCCGAGACTGTTTAGGTGGCATCTTTGAGTCACTGCAGTGCATTCACAGGCGTCCTTCTCTGGGTCCTGTATCACCTGAGAGTAGCTAAGGCCCTCATCTGGTTGCAAATAGGACCTGGGTGTGGATTGTGCTATCCTGCAGCCTTCTGGACACTAGAGGTGACCTGTGAATGTTTAGCATTATGTGTCCGTCTTCCCAGGGCTCTAAGACAGGAACCTTACCCAGGCCTTCTTTTTTTTTTTTTTTTTTTAAATTGAGACAGAGTCTTGCCCTGTCACCCAGGCTGGAGTGCAACAGTGTAATCTTGGCTCGCTGCAACCTCCGCCTCCTGAGTTCAAGTGATTCTCCTGCCTCAGCCTCCCAAGTAGCTGGGATTACAGGCACCTGCTACCATGCCCAGCTACTTTTTGTATTTTTAGTAGAGATGGGGTTTTACCATGTTGGCCAGGCTGGTCTAGAACTCCTGACCTCGTGATCTGCCTGCCTCAGCCTCCCAAAGTGCTGGGATTACAGACGTGAGCCGCTGTGCCCGGCCTTGCCCAGGCCTTCTAACTGCCAGCACAGAGCCCCTCCTCTCCCACATGGAGCACGGGTGGGCAGGCAGGCCAGCAAGAGCCACTCAGGGACTGCAGGTGTGCATTGTTAAGAGCCCTTGGTGAGGGGTGCAGAAGGTGTGGGCGGGGGGCTGGCAGTGGCATCTTTGTAGTTTGCTTTAAATATACCTATTTGCTTTTGTTTTGCAAAGAAGCATGTGGCTTCTCAGGGAAAACTTGGAAAGCCGAGAAAAGTGCAAAGAGATGCAGGGAGGGAACTCCCATAATCTGACTGTCCAGAGATAACCACTGTTAACATTTTGCTGTATTCTGTTTAAATTAAAAGAAAAAATTTAACTAGTTTTTTTTGTTGTTGTTTTGTTTTTTTGAGATGGAGTCTTGCTGTGTTGCCCAGGCTGGAGTGCAGTGGCGCAATCTTGGCTCACTGCAAGCTCCGCCTCCCGGGTTCATGCCATTCTCCTGCCTCAGCCTCCCGAGTAGCTGGGACCACAGGCGCCCGCCACCATACCCGGCTAATTTTTCTTATTTTTAGTAGAGACGGAGTTTCACCATGTTAGCCAGAATGGTCTCGATCTCCTGACCTCGTGATCCGCCCGCCTCGGCCTCCCAAAGTGCTGGGATTACAGGTGTGAGCCACCGCGCCCGGCCAAAATTTAATTAGTTTTTAAAGAGATGGGCCTCCCTTTGTTGCCCAGGGTAGCCTCAAACTATGAGGCTCCAGCGCTCCTCCCACCTCAGCCTTCCGAGTAGCTGGGACCACAGGAACACACCACTGCACCTGGCTGTTCTGTTAAAAAATACAGTTTTGCGTCCTGCCTTTTCTCCTCAACATTACATAAATATTTTCCTGTGTCATTAACATTCTTCATAAACATTGTTTTTGATGGCTGCGTTCTATTCTGGCCTATGGATCTACTAGGGCTGAGTTCTTAGCTTGTGAGTTGGACACCTGGTCTCCCAGGTGGGAGAAAGAGCCCCGGCTGGGAGGTGGGGTTTGCCCACATGGCAGGCCATGGCACTCTCACCCTGGCAGTCCTCCCCTGTGCATTCCTGGCTGTGCTACATCCTGCCCAGTCCTGTGGACATCCAGCATTATCCATTCCCCTTTTTGAGCCTTGCAGTCCTGGGCATGAATTGAAGGCTCTTTCAGGAAGCCTTCTCTGATCACCCAGCCTGGGGTGGCCAGTGGGTATTTGCCATCCTCTCTGAACTCCTGAGAAGGAGACACTGCTGATCCTCAGTACATGCTGCCCAGATGGCATGGTGGGATCAGTCCTGCCATGTTTGACCTCTTTTTCTTGAGTTCTTTGCAGAGCCTGACTTTAGAGTAGTACTTTGCCATTCACTAGCTGTGTGACCTTGGGCAAATTCCTCAATCTCTCTGAGTCTTGGTGCTTCTTCTGTAAAATAAGGGTTATAGTAATGGACCATTTGCCTGGTTCTTGTGAAAACCAAAAGAGATTATATGCCAGGTGCTGAGTACTGTGCCAGGGACATGTTGGGTGCTTGATAAGGGATGGGGGTTATTCTGAGTGTCAGTAGTGGGACTATTTTATCCTGCCATCTCCCCTTCCACCCACCAGAATGAGCAGCCCAGTAGGTAAAGGTTGACCAGAACTATAGTTGACTCAACTACAGTTGAGTGAATGATCTTTGCTCTATTTTTTTCCTCCCACACTTTGGTTGGGGAAACTGAGGCCACCCTGAAGTTCCCACCTACACCTCATGACTTTCTCAGATCCCTGGGGGGTGGCTTAGGAAATGTCTTTGGAGATTTGGGAACACACTGGATACATCAGTTGGTGAGCCGGGGAAATTAGCAGGAACGAGCTCATTTCGATAGCAATGAGCTGAGTCTCCCTCCAGCTGCCAGATATTTACGAGGCTGGCTGGGTGCCGGCGGCCGGAGGCCTCCAATGGCCCTCATCCCTCTGCCTTCCGGCTGGAAATAATTCGTGTTTAAAAAATAACAATAATAATAAAAAAAATCTCCATCTCCTCTGGCCTTCTGGTTTCTTCGGCCCCAGGTGGGGAGATGGTGGATGCCTTTGCCCTGTAAGCAGCTCTCTGTTCAGGGTAGCCGGACAAGAAAGGCCATCCGTGGCCCTCCCCAACCCTCCCTCATCTGCAGAAGATTGAACCACTGTACCCCATTTGAGGTGGATTGCCTCAAACCCCACCCTCAAATCCATCACGTTTGAGGTGGATTGCCGAGGGTCTTTACCTCTGGAGCAGACCCTGCTCTTAGGTGGGGAAGGTTTGTGTCTCGTTAGGCTCCTGCAGGAACTTTGGGTCCTTTTCCTGCTCCTGGCCTCAGTTTCCCCATCTGTAAAATGAGGAGGAGGTTGGGTGGGAGGGCATATAACTTGTAGACCCAATGTTATATCGAAACTAGGGGTCCTGGGGTTGAGAGTTTTAAACCCTGACTGGGAACCATCATCCTTTGCAGCATGTGTTAAATGCAGGTTCCCAGGCTCAGGCTCACTAATCAGAGAATCTCTAGGGTAGGGCCTCTGAGTGTACATTTTTGGGGCAATTTAGAAAATGGAGAGTAAATTTGCAGAACTCCATTTTGAAGTACACAGTTCAGTGGTTTTTAGTATATTTGCAACATTCTGCAGCTGTCACCACTCCCTCATTCAAATGCCCCGAGAGATTCCAATTGCCGCCAGTCCCTCTGGGCAGCTCTACAAGTGCATGTCCTGAGGCATTGAATTGGACCCTTACATACCGAGGCTGCAAGGCTACTCTCCTGGTTGGGGTTTCCTGCTGACAGAATCTGGTTTTCAGGCCCTTTATGATTTAAGATGAGAAGTTTCTGAGAGGAGGAAGCCAGACTGGGGGAGAGATTGCCCTGTTTTTCTACAGCTTTCCAGGACAGCGGAGGTCTTGCTGCCTTTCCCTGTCCCCAGTGCCCCACACACTGTGAGCAGGGGGGCAGTCACTTACTCAGAGCTAGTGACCCTTTCAGCTTCAGCATATGGAATTCTTGTGGCACTTTTAGCATCTCACAGCCACGACACAGGTACAGTGGTGGCCCCGTACCCTGGAGAAGCCCCTCTCCCCTTTCTCAGCCCCCCTCACAGGAGTCAGCATCCCCTCACTGCCCTGAGCGTGTGCCCTTCCTCTGGCCACTAGGGGCTGAGGCCCTGGTCCTCATAATCCCACAAATGTCTGGTTTCCCTCAGAGCGACTTGGGGTACCTGGAAGCTTCACCCCTAACAGGCCTTTGTGAGGGTCACAGTCTTAGGGTGGGGGGACAAATGACTTTTGTTCCACCTTGTCAATGAAAGGGATGGGCTTTTTCCCAGTGCGCCTGCCCTGGCTGAGGGTATGTCTGGTGGTCTTGGCCAGGACACTTACCCTGTGTCTTCCCGGCAGTGAGACCCTGTGCAAGATCCTCTGCAGCCTCCGTGTTTGTGGTCTTGAGGCCCCATGGGGTCTAGCCAGCCCCTCTGGACAATAATTGGTCGCTCTGAAAATGGGATTCAGCCACAGGTGACCCCTTTTGTGGGGAAGGAGTAGCTGATTGGTTATGCACTCCCTCATAATGAAGCTCGTGCTCTCAGGGTCACCGCCAGCATTTCTGACCCTGTCCACAGTTAGCATTCATTCCCAGGCCCCCAGCTGTCCTTAAGGAAGCCAGGGGGGTTGGTGGACATTGCCTTTGCTTGGACTGCCCTCTGCGTTCCCTGGCCTGAGGCCTGGCTTTGTTTCTGGGCTTGGGTGCTCTTACTGGGTTCTTCTCTGAATCTTCAACCCTGACATCTTTTCCCTGGAGTCCCCCACCTGGAGTCTACATTCCAGAACAGCTGCCCTTCCACGGTTAGCATGTGGTGGGGGTCCATGCCCTGACCCTGTGACCGTTCCCTCTGTGAGCCTCAGTTTCCCCCTCTGTCAAATAACAGGTCCTTTATAGCCCTGCCCCACCATGTGTCACCCTGTCCTTGATGTGACAGCTGCCCAGGGAAGGCGTAGTGAATGGATGGATGCTCCCACCAGCCAGAGACCCCTCCAGTTCCTTTTTCCTCATGGGATCCTGAGAGCTCCCTGCAGTTTGCAGTGAGAGTGGCAGCTGAGTTTTCTTTCTAAGAAAGAGTGGCTCTGGGCTGGGTAGTTATCTCCCAGGACACCCCCAATAAGCCAATCTCACAAGGCTGACTTGGACTGCATTCTTTTGGAGTAGCTGGGCTTGAATGGTGAGCAGGGGTCTCTGGGCTGGCATGGAGTTGGTTTCTGCATCTGTAAAATGGGTACATACCTGAAAAAGCTTTTGTGAGTGTAAAATGAGATCACATATGCCCATACATGTGCAGGTATAATCCTCCTAGCTATCAATGTCACTGATGCCCTCATTATATAGAAAAGAGGCTCTCAAGGATATTAAATGGCTTGTTCTGCCAGTTAGTGAAGGAGCTGAGCCCAAGCCCTACCTCAATAGCATTTCCTCTTTCTTTTTCTTTCTTTCTTTTTTTTTTTTTTTAAGCAATACATGATTCATGCAGATCATCAAGAAAACAAGAAAAGCACAAAGGAAAAACAGATTACCCTTAATGCTACTGCCCTAAAAGAAAATAATTATATTATTATTCTTAAAATTATTTGGATGTTATTTTTTGTATCATCCTCTTTCTTAGCAAAATATGGGAAGTAGAAATGGTCTCTATGTAGCCAAATTAAAAAGTTCATATAGCTGTTTTATAGCTCTTTTCTCTTAGCAATTCTGAAAACATTGTCCTCAATTCAACACACAGTCTGTGATTTTTGATGGCTGCTTAGTATTCCATGCCATATTTACATCACCAATCCCCCAAGGCTGGATATTTAGGTTGTTGCAGTGACTTTTTTAAAAAAGAAACTATCATAAAACATTGCCGCTTGGCGAGCATCTTATGTCATTGTGCACATCATTGGTGATTTCCTTAGGATATATTCCTAGAAGTGGGATTGCCAGGTCAAAGGCCACACACATTTAAGGTCAGAGTGCCCTCCGGAAAGGCTGTATCTGTTTTCTCTCTCAGCAACCCTGGAGGAGAGGGCCCGGATCCTGTAACTCACAACCCTTTGCTATTTCCAAACCACGAGCCCAGAAAGAGTCGAAAAAAACAAAAACCACGACTCTGGGAGCGACTTCCTGCCAGAGGAAGGGAGGCATTTGGTAAATAGTCCACTCCCAGTTTTTGAGTGAATGCTGTGTGGCCTGCCTCGGGCCAGGCCATTTGGGAACGTACTGAAGAGTAAAGACCAGGTCTGTGTCCTCAGGCGGCTTCCATGTGCCTCAAGGGGGAAGACATCATGTGTCGCGACACCTGGCAGACACCTGAAAGGCCACCGGATCCCAAGTCCAGGCTGAGGGTGGGGCCATGGCCACCACATCCACTCCATCCACCTCCATCCCTGGCACCTGCTCAGGGCCATGTGGACTAGACGTGCAGTGAATGTTGAACAACAGAAAACAGTGTGTTACCCACAGAAGCTGATGGTGAACTCCTTAAAGTAAGCTTTGAGTCTTGTTCATGGCTGGCTACACCCCCTAAGCCTAGAACCTTGTTGTCATAAATACTGGTCAAGTGAACAAAGGCTCTGTGGGACCAGTGAATCCAAGAAGGTTGGTGGAGTGGTCTAGATCCCCGCAGGAAAGTGGGATAAGCCAGTGTGCTGCCCACAGCCCTCATCACCAGTCACTCTAGTGGGTGCTAGGAAGCACTGGCTGGGGAGTCTGGGCTGATTTCCTGTCCCCAGCTCCTATGAGACCCGGGCAATTGCCTGACTGAGCCTCAGTGTTCTTAAGGGACCAGACTTTGTTCTTGGGGGCTCCTTTCTGGTTCTTGCCAAGAATCTGGGTGCCTGTGGTCAAGATGGGGGCTGGGGGGAGGGTCAGTTGCCAAGAATTTGGCCCTACAGGTCCAGCAAGCCTGCCCCCCACCAGGTGACCTCTGGCCAAAGGGTGGCTGCTTTCCAGCCCAGGACCCTGCCCTCCCCAAAACCTCTTAGCAGGACCCTCCAAGGTGGCTGGTGGCACCCCCAGGGGGTATGGAAATAAGGTGATCCAACTCTTCCCTGGCTGCCCCTCTGTTTTGAATAAGGTTGCGGATTGTTTATTTGAGAGAAGAGAGGCTCCAGCCACACATCCTGCTTTTAAAATCCGGAGCTCCAGCTGAGCCCTCTAGGCCTTGAGCCCCCTACCCGCACCCCTACCCTAGGTCCCTCTTTCACAGCACCCCCACCCCAGCTGGCACGCCTTCTGCCTGGCAGCTCCAGAGGCCCCTCCCCCGAGAGAGGACTCTCCTTACCCCACCCGGCTTCCTGGGCCCCACTTTTAAACAGCTCTCAGTGGTCTCCTCCCGCCTGTTCTCTTCTACTCCTTTCCCTAAACGCCCCTTCCCCACAGGCCAAGGGGAAAAGGGCTTCCTACTCCAGGAGGACACTTGTACTTTGGCAGAAACACCCATCTTAGACTTTCCTGGTATTTTGGTGATCTGACTACTCAATCTATTTTGTTGATGAGGACACCAAGTGTTAGAAAAGTGATGCTGCTTGTGCCGGGTACGTGGCCCAGCAGTGGCCTGGCAGAAGACTCAGAGTCAGACTGCAGCCCAAGCTCTGCCTCCGGCTTGCTGTGTGACCTTGGACAAGTCCCTTTCCCTCTCCGGGCCTCAGCTTGCTCACCCACAGAGTGAATGGGTGGGTGGTAGATGCTCTTTGAGTTCTTTCATCTCTATTTCTTTGTCTAGATAAGAACCACATGGTGTCAAGTGTGGAGGCCCCTTGCAGTTCCTCTGTTTTTCCCCAAAGTCCTGTGGTACCCCCACCCCTCCCTCGTCCCCATGTCCCACAGCCAGTTCAGAGCCAGAGACAAAGGCCTGTTGCAGGCAGGTGTGACCAGTGGGGATGTGTCCTAGTGCCTGGCTGGTGGGCCCGGATAAGAGGCCCAGGCTCCCCAAGCATCACAGGGTGCTGGGGGTGGGGGAGATGGAGCAGGCTGGCAGTGGGTTCACCATCCTCTGCCCACCCCTTCTGGAACCTCCCCAAGCCCTCCCATACAGGTGAGGGAAAGTTTCATGATAAATGCTAGACTTGCTGAAAGGGACCCGGCAGCTGTGCAACTTTGGTGACTCCTGTCCTGTTAATCCTTTGTGAAGTGGGGGTTTTCTGCCCCAGCAAAGCTGGAACCCTCACAAGGCCGCATGACCCACAGGCTATCCTCCTCCCTCCTGTGGGGCGCGTGGGCTGGTTCGTGTGGGCTGGGGCGCCTGGGGTGGTTTGTGTGGGCTGGGGTATATGCGCTGGTTCACGTGGGCTGGGGTGCGTGGGCTGGGGTGCATGGGCTGGTTCGCGTGGGCTGGGACGTGTGGTTTAAAGGTCTGGAAGTTAAAGGTCTCCGTCCCTGGCAAGCCAGCTCTTTGTTCCACATCCTCAAGGACCCTGACTTCAGCCTATTGTTCCCCCTGCTGACACAGAGGCTCCAAGTTCCTCTCTGGATTTATACTAGGGTGGGGTGGGGGGTCCTGGTGTTGGCCGTGGGGGCTGGGGATCTGTGCATACCTGCTTATTAAAAGTCAATCACTCATTCAGAGAAAAATGCTGTTTTGAGACACCGTCTTGCATGTGGGAGGCTGAGACAGTGACTGCCGAGGTTTTTGTACCCTGAGTTTTGTCAAGCTGAGGCCTGGACACTTCTGGCTGTGGCTGATTTTGTGTCCTTGGTGGACACGATAATCAAACTGCTCAGGTGACCAGGCAGGGTGAGGTTTGATTTGACAGCAGCTGGCGGAGGTAGTGCAGAGGGCTCGCTTCTGGACTTGAACTTACAGTACCCATAAGTGAATCCAGCAAGTTCCCCAGCTCCATGTGATTCCCAGACCCTTCAAATCAGAGTTGACGGTGGGGGAAGAATTGAATCCCCCAGAGTTGGGGGCATGATCCAGCGCTCCAAAGGGTTAATCTTGTTTTGAAGTATTAATAAGAGAAGAGTATGTTTGAGTGACTTTCTGGGATATTGTGCTTTTGGACATTTAGTATGTCAGTTCTTGCTATAATAGCACTAATACATAAAATTCCTCCTGGCTTGATTTTCATTTTACAAAAATAATCCAACTAATCTAATTGATCCAATTGATCTTCCCTGAGAGGATCCAGCCAGGAGGACAGAAATTCTTATCTCCACATGTCAAGTGGGGAAAATAAGGCTTGGCCAGAGGTTGTGTGGTTTGCCGTGTTTGCGTGACCAGGCCAGTGGGACATGGATGGGCCATGGGCCTCTGACTGCCAAGGCCTGGCCTTCCCACCACACCTGCCCTTCCCCAAGAGTGCCTTACCTGCCGGTGCTAAGGAGCCTGACCTTGATTTGGACTCCCTCCGTCAGCAGGAGGCTCTGGTCAGACTCCCTGCTTCCCTGTGGGGGCACTAAGCCTGCTCCTCCCGGCTGGTCTTTGTGGGCCCTGGCCCCCTTCTTTTCTGGGTGTTCCCTCTGGGGGTTCAGGAGCTTCGTGGTCAGGAGGCTGGGAGATTCAGAGTGCAGAGCCTGCCTGGCATTGGCACCGCCTACTGGCATCTGCCTACTGGCATTGCTGCTTCTCACCTGAAGCTGTTTCATAGGTAGTTTTTAGGACTAGGTTAGCCTTCCTCGGACACTGACTCCATGGTTTCCCCTTAGTCACACCTACCTAGGATAATTGGAAAATGAGGAGCGTAAACTTGATAGAGGTTGGACGAAACACCTGCCTTAGAATGCAGGGCCAATGCAAATCACTTGGGGATTACTGGACATCAGGGGTTGTCTGGGGGTGGTCACTTCTGCTCTGGCTACCATTTCCTCGGGACTGACTGCAGCCATCTGTCCCGTGTAGGAACCCTTAATCCTTACCATTCTCACAGAGATGGCCTAAAGTCTTCCCTGAGAGCCCTTTGCACCCCACTTCTCCTTCTCCGGCATGAGGCAGTGGCTGGGGGTGCACACAGCCACCCCACACCCTAACTTGCCCATTGTAGCCAGACCCCTCCTTCCAATCATGAGCCTCCCTGGGCTCCATAAATCATCCTAAGAGCACATTCCTTGGGGGATTTGTAAAATAATCAAAATATTTGGGGAAAAGACCTTAAGATTACTTATGGCTATTAGTGGGATCCATATATTTTGGCACCAAGCATGGCTTAATTGAAAAAATATGTGTGCTTGGTGATTTCTTTCTCCCCCACCCACCCCCTTTTTTTTTTTTTAATAAGGAGTAGGCCCAGAGAGAAGAGTGGTTAGGCAAAAAAATAGGGAGGAATTAAATATCAAAAGAGTTTGTGTGGAGGAGCTGTTTACAGAATTGTGGAAAATATAATGCTAAATGGAAAGTAAGCCCTGCCTATATAGTCCGGGATTATTAATAGAGCCTAGTTGCCATGCACATAATGAACCTTTTAAGAGACCTGGGACAACTTTCCCCTTTGCAAAACAAGTTTCCTTCGAATAGCACCATTCACGCAGCTAAGGGCATTGGGTTACAACAATAAATAAAAATGAACAGTTCCCTGAGAAATTCAAGGAATGCACAAATGTTTCAGTGATTTAGTATGAGAAAACACTATTTAAACATTTAATTGAATTGCATACTTTCATCTTTAAAACGTTAGCGTTTGAACTGCCACCTGAATCTCCCTCTCTTCACTTCATTAGATTGCAAGGCCCTTTCAGGGGAGGGAGTTCCTACTCTCCTGCCCTTCCCCAGGCTTTTCCCCTTCCCTGCTGTTCCCTAACTTGCTTTTGCCCAAGACTGTCAGGAAAAGGAGACTCGACGGGAGTTTCCTTTTAAAGCTATAGGGAGAGACTTGGATGAGATGTGCTTTTCAAAATATTTTATTTGCCAGGACTTGATACGAGCTATGGATTCCTGGGTCAGTCACCACCCCTGGGGACTCAGTTTCTCCTCTGTTAAATCAGGAATTCAGATTAAGAACTTTGTCATAATACACATGCCCGATGCCCACTCTAATTCAATTGGTTCCCCAGGTGCTTCTGTTGTGCCTTCTTAGTTCAAAATTACCAGAGTGGGCTCGGTGTGGTGGCTCATGCCGGTAATCTCAGCACTTTGGGGAGGCTGAGATGGGCAGATTGCTTGAGCATAGGAGTTCAAAACCAGCCTGGGCAACATGGCAAAACCCTGTCTCTACAAAAAATACAAAACTTGGCCAGGTGCAGTGGCTCAGGCCTGTAATCCTAGCACTTTTGGAGGCCAAGGCAGGCAGATCACGAGGTCAGGAGTTTGAGACCAGCCTGGCCAACATGGTGAAACCCCGTCTCTACTGAAAATACAAAAATTAGCTGGGCATGGTGGTGGGTGCCTGTAATCCTAGCTACTTGGGAGGGTGAGGCAGGATAATCGATTGAACCTTGGTGGCAGAGGTTGCAGTGAGCCGAGATCACGCCATTGCACCCCAGCCTGGACAACAAGAGCAAAACTCCATCTGAAAACAAACAAACAAACAAAAATTAGCCAGGCATGGTGGCATGCACCTACCCAGGAGGCTGAGATGGGAGCAAAGTTGAGCCCAGAAGGTTGGAGGCTGCAGTGAGACATGATAACTCCACTGTACTCCAGCCTGGGTGACAGAGATCCTATCTCAAAAAAACAAAAAAAATTAATGGAGTGGAAGCTCCAGAGGGCCCTTGCAGGTCTAGGAAACAAGGGGGCAGAGACACAGCGATCATTGGGCACTTCCTGTGTCCAGTGAGCTCAATGCATGATGGAAGGTGCCTGGTTGAATCCTCCTGGGTCCAGGGACTCTGTGATTCTAATCGCAGCTGATACCTACCCAAGGAGGACTGATCCCAGGTGGCACCCCCTTCTGTGTGCCAGAATCGAGTCTTTGTACATGGACAGTTGTTCAAAGTTGCTGAGACAGTGGAGCCTGCTGCAGATTGGATTTGGCTCTGAAGAGAGAAAGGGAAAATCATGTGTCCTCGGCACATTTTCCAGCCCTGGCGAGGTGTTGTCCTTCGAGGTTAATGTGTACACATGGGAAGCACACGTAGCCCTCACGCACGTGTTCTTTCCTCAGAGATTAACCAGTGGCCCTGTACTGATTGCCAGCTTATCCTGTGGGCTGCTGTGAGGGACACAGTGGGGCTTCTTTGCAACCCTACCCTGGAATGGCTTGAAATCTGTTTTTACAGATAAACAGCAGAGCAACGTGACCTTGGGCCAGTCACCGCTGAGTAAGACAGAGGCATCAAATCGAGACAACTAAGAAAACCCCCTTGGTACCAAACCCCTCTTTCTTTGTGGGTATCTTCATAAACTGTTGCATATCTTAGCTCCGAGTTAGACTGGGGGTGCCTTGAGGACAAGGACAAGTGTCCTTCTGTATGCTCAGAAGATTGGGACATTCCATGTGGCCAGTGAATGCTCATTGAATGACTCATCCGAATTTCATTTTGCTCCATTTAAGGGAACATCCCTGTACCTAGTGTGGAGTACAAATCAGATAGGACCCAAACCTTGTTCTCACAGTGCTTCCCATCTTTTGAAGGACTTGGATTTGGCTATGGTCTGATTTATTTGATGCCAAGGGGCAGTTTTCCCAGGAGCAGATCTCGCACCAGAAATTCAAGTGCACAGTGTATCGTGGCAGGGGGGTTGACCCAGGAAACAGCAGTTAGGAGAGTGCTGGGAAGGGAAGAGAAGGGGCCAGTGCAGGTGGCATTATCAAGCCAGCTACTTCTGTGGGCAATCGGAGCTGAATCCTGCTGGGAAGTTAGAGAAGCAATACAGAACTCACCCCAGCTATCCTCCTCAATGGGTGAGGGAGCTGGGGTATTAATCCCCCACTCCTAGTGCATGTGTTCCTGGTACTTCCCAGTACTCAGGCAGAACAAGCCCCTAGCAGGCAGGGCGAGTCCTAGGACAAAAGCAGGTGTTGGCATTTGCATGGAATTGGTAGGGGCTGAGGGTACCTGAGCAGAGCACCGGCAGAGGTGTTTGCTGGGCCTCCACGTGTCAGGCCATGAGTAACCCAGAGACACCCCCACCCCCCGCACTGGTCTCCTAGAGCAGTAGTTTGTTCTAAGGAAAGGAGAACCCAGCAAGTCCCTGCCTTTTGGAGAACAAATACCGAGAAGGCCCTGTGCCTGAGGTTCTCTGAGTAAAAGCACTTTGCAAAATGTTGAGCCTTGTTCTGCAGGAAGTCAGAGGGTGGTGGTGGTGATCATCTCTGCTCTGCACAGAGGGCTCAGACCTGCAGGCTTTACCTCCTACTCTAGAATCCAAAGGTGGGGCCAGTCCCAGCTCGGCCTTTTGGTAGCCCGTGGCCCTGGTGAAGCTGCTGAACCTACTTGCCCACCAACTGTGAGCCTTGAATGGTAGTCCATGAACAGTGCCTGGTACTTCCCCGCATAGTGGATGTTTAGGACTATTCATTCCCACTCCCATCCCTTCCAGGCTGATCGTGCATGCCCTCCCATGGCCCTCCCATCAGGCTGTGAGGTGGCAAGCTGGGTGGGTCTATCACTGCCTCTTCCACAATGGGAAACTGAGGCCCATAGGAACTAAGACCCAAAGCCCTGGCCTCCTGAGCCCCTAGTCTACACTGCTTTCCTGATGTGGCAGGCCTATGTCAAGGTCAAAGCAAAGTGTGTGAAGCCAGTGGTAGGAAGGAGGTGACTGGCCATGCTCTGGCTGTGGCCCTCACCCCGTCTTCAGTGGGTCATTGTGCCAGATGTTTGACTCACCAGAGCTTGGACGCCTGAGTTGTCCATTCTACCCCCGACATCTGCACGGTGCCAGGCACAGAGCAGGATGTCAGAGCTGGAGGGACTTTGGCGATGGGCCAGACCAAACCTTTGTTTTGTTGAGAAGAGGAAACAGTCTCAGAGACACCAGTGACTTCTCCGAGTCACACGGTGACTTAGTGACAGCCAGAATTGGAGTTGGGCCCTGGAGGGCCAGCGTGCCTTTCCTCCTACTTCTTCCGTAGGAAGCTGCTATGTAAGGTATGTTTTATTATAGTTGCTTATAAACATAATAAAAACCCCGTCATTTAATGACAGCTCTTTTTTTTTTTTTTTCCAGGCAGTTAATAATCCAGCTTTTCACTTGCTCCTCAGGGAAACCATTGAGGGAGGTGGAATGAGAATTGCCCACTTTCAAGCTGGAGTCATTGAGGCCTAGGAAGCTTTTCTGGGTCTCAGGACTCCCAGGACTCTGGGACTCTCGTAGGTCAGTACGGCTGGGGCCAGTGCTGGCAGCTTTGCCTCCATGGGGGGCCCTCCCTACTTTCTGACAGACCACAGATCTTGCTGGAGGAGAGCCTCAGGGGAGAGCCCCAGGCTCATGCTCAGAAGATTCAGGTTCAAGGCCAGGTCTGGCATTGACTGTCTGTGTGACTTTGGAGGGTGTTTTGAGTTCTTCCACTAGGATAGATGATCTTGTGTCACTCCACCAGCTCTTGCCCCTGCTTTCAGAATGCTCACAGTTGAATGGAAGCAGACTCATAATTTAATAATACATACATAGGGCTGGGTGCAGTAGCTCACACCTTTAATCCCAGCACTTTGGGAGGCTGAGGCAGGAGGATTACTGAGGCTGGGAGTTCGAGACCAGACTGGACAACATAGTGAGACCCCATCTCTAAAATAAATAAATAAATAAAAATTAGCTGGGCGTGGTGGCACATGCTTATAGTCTCAGCTACTTAGGAGGCTGAGGTGGGAGGATTGCTTGAGCCCAGGAGTTCGAGGCTGCAGTGAGCTATGACTGCATCACTTTGCTCCAGCCTGGGCAGCAGAGTGAGTCCCCATCTCTTTAAAAAAATAAAAAATAAAAAATAAAAAAACAGAAAACTTTTATAGAAATCTGAATATTTTGCTGTGGGAACCCAGAAGAATTGCCTAGGTAAGTGTGGGAAGGCTTCACAGAGGAGGTGATGTTTGGCACAGGGGACAGCAAGGGGCATCCAGGGAGAAGGTGCAGGGGGAGAGGGGTAATGTTTGCCAAAGGCGTACATGTGCTGCATGCTTTCAGTGTGCTGTCTTACTGAATTCTCATGACATACAACCCTTGGAAGGTTGTTTTGTTATTGCCATTTTGCAGGTGAAGTTGAAGGGCCCCAGAGAGGGAAGAATGCTTGTTTGGGGTCTTGCAGCCCGGGTTTTAAAGCCCCTTGTCCTCCCTCCTCTTCCTCCACAGCCTCCCATGCATTTCCCACAAAGGTCCCTGAGGCCTGATCAGACCCTCCCAGCACTTTTAGGATCCGGGATGTGGGAAAGGTGATGGGTCCTGTAAGAGGGTGTGCCCAGGGAGGGGCAGGGACATCCAGTGCCCATCTCAGTGCCAGCAGCCTGTCATATCCCAGCCTGCCCTTCTGTCACTCCAGTCACAGGGATCTGGGCAGATGTGAGTCCTTGTGCATTGGGCCATCTCCAAGGAGCCCCAGTGGCACCTCCTTGTTCCTGTAGCACTCAGCACTGCTGCTCTAGGCACCATCTCTTCTATTCCCTCCTCCTGCCTCGGCTCCCTTGGGTGGCCTTTTGTAAGGATCTTATTTGTGGGCCTGAGTCCATTCCACAGATGGAGAAACCAAGGCTCTGAGAAGGGAAGCGACTTACTCAAAGTCATACCATACTAGGAACTGGGCAGAACTAGGAGTGAGCCCTGTGGCTCCTCTAGCCCTCTGCCATGGTAGGAGGGCCAACAGGATCTAATACTTGCTCCCCACCTTGCACAACTCAGGCCTCCCTTCCTCAAATATCCTCATTGAACTTGAAGAGGAAATTTACATTTTTTTTCTTCCTCTTCTTGCAGGACTTCATCACTCTTTCGGAGATTTAGGTCTGAGGGAAACAGCCCCAGACAGGTAGCCAGGACTCCTCGATCCTGGCTCAGGGGTGCCCAGGCTGGATGACTCGGGTTTCATTTCCTTGCCAACTTCCTGGCACTGCCTGCCCTCGGAGGCCCCAAAGGGCAGTGTGCAGGGTGCCTGGAAGCTCAAGTTCAGATGTCGCCTCTATATAAGTGACATGTAGGTGGGTGGTCATGGGCTCATCTGCCCTGCTTTGTAAAAGTAAAAATCTCATCTCAGGATTGAGTTAAGAATATACATAGTAATGCTCCATAAATGGGTGCTATGGCTACCTGGTCTTCAAAAACAAGGGCATATTTCTCATTCCTCCAGTCTCTCTGCCTGACAGCAGAGTATTCTCTGGACTCCTTCAACCTCTGCCACTCTCAATAAGTGGGCCAACCTCTTGCTTGTGCTCTCAAATTAAAGGCAGGGGTCAAGCTGAAACTTACCCTTGCAGAAAGGTCAGACCTTTGCCTGGCTCTGGGTGTCACTGCCTGGGTAATGGGCAGGCTCTTCCTGTGCTGCAGAAAGACTGGACTGAGCTTTGCAGTATTCAGGGGTTCATACTTGCATCTTCTAGACAGCCTCCCCTCACCACCTTCCACTTGCACGTGGACATACACTGTTCACCCAGGTCTCTTGTGTGAAGTACAGCCAGTGGTACCGGGCAGGAGCTCAGTGAATGCATGTGCCCATTTTATTTTCTGTCCCTCAGCATTGATACTACAAGGTGGATGGGATTCATTTATTCTCATTTTCATACCATTTAGTGATTTCTCTGAGTGCCTTCTGTGCTGGGCTTTGTAGGGTTATGCAGAATGAGTGCCTAATAGCTGTTCAGCACAGAGTTGGGCCTTTTATGTAGAGTGTCTCTCAGAATCCTTATAACCATCCTGAGGATGGGATATGATTAATTGTAATTCCCATTTTACAGATGGATTCACTAAGGCTTAGAGGAAAGGTACCCCAACAGGGTGGGAGCTAAAAGTCCATTTAAGACAACAATGAAAAGGACAGAATGAGGCTTTGTGGCTCCTAGCAGAGGTAGCAGAGGGGTGCTAGGTAAGGGGAGGCTGTGTGGGCTGGGGGTGCTATGTGTCTCACCTCACCAAGCAGATAAGATTCCAGTAGGGGCTGAGGGATAGGCTGCTTTATTCTTATCTGTAATCCCCTCTTCTACTGCTTATTTGCTGTGTGACCTTAGGCAAACACCTTACCTTCTCTGGGCCTGTAAATTACTGCACACTCTCAAGGTCCATTTTTGTTTTTTTTCTGGAAACTGGCAGCAGATCAGTTGTGTGCAGAAAAGAAGCTGTTTATTGGTTCCAGTGCTGTCTTTACCCTTCAAAGCCTTCATAAGGGTTTGGAGGGGATGGGGAGGAGTCATGGCCCACTACAAAGGGCCACTGCCATGTTGAAGAATCAACACCAGTTTGAGGATCCAGCAGAAATTTCTGTTTGTTCATGGGATGGTGCCAGGCAGGTTCTCATGGACTCACAGGCCCAGCCAGCGTGACAGGTTGGCTTTACATTGATCTTTTTTAGATATGAGGGTTAACAGTAAGATTCTTTATGGGAAGAGAGAAGTGAGTGTGTGTTCCATTGCCAAATAAGAAAACAGATTTTTCAACAGCCAAGTAGATGATCCCTTCTGCTCAAGTTTCTTTTATGAGAAGCACATTCCAGGTATTGAACCATCCTTGAATGACACCACAGGGACTGATGCAGGGAACCCTGGGTTTTAGCTATGAAGGGAGAGGTTGCGGTGCTCAGTAGAGGATGTAGGGCAGGATCTTGAGTGTTGAAGGCTGTGTCTGCAATTGCTTACAGGTTCGTGAAATCACCACTGCAGCCATCTGCTTACCTGGGCTTCAGGTGGAAGAGCCCCAGCTTGTCTCCGGACTTTCAGGTGCTCTGGGTTTTGCAAAGGGCTTTCCTATCCTCCTCTCCACTGCTCTGCTGGTACTCCAGGGTCTGGGCAGTGGCTGCTGTTGTCACCCCATTCCAGGGCTGAGGACCTGAGGCTCAGGGAGGGAGGAGCCTGCCCGAGGTGAGCAGCAGGGTCATCCCAGCAAGTGAAGGGGCAATCTCCTCCTCTCTGGGCTAAGCTGGGTTTGGCCCCCACCACTGTATGGGGCTTCATGCCAGGGGAACCCACAGTGGGGTTAAACAGAAAGGCCTCCTGGAGGAAGGAAAAGATTCCCGGAGTTCTATGCTTCAAGCCATTTTGGTTAAAAAAAAAAAAAAAAAAAAAACTAATTAGAGGTGACAATGGTGACTTTGTCTGTGTGTTCACTTTTTCCTCCTTCTTCCCCACACCTCCCCCTTCTCCCTGTCCCTCATTTGTTGTATCCATGGGAAAACTAGGTAACATTATAATTACTGAAAATATTGTGGGTACGTGGAAGCTAGGAGTAGGGGGTGCCTGGGAGTGCAGGAGGCCCTTTAAAAAAAAATTTTTTTTTTTAGGTTTTATTTTATTTTTTTCCTTTCGTTTGGAAATGGAGCCCTTTGCAGTCATGCTGTCACAGTTAAAATAAGGTTTAAATTACAGGCCAGCCCGTGGCTTTTCCCCTTTCTTTCAGAATTTTTGCCAACTTGCAATTTACTTAATGAAATCCTGCTATTCCGTTTAACAGGGATATTTTTTGCAGATGTTGATTTAACTTAGCTTTGCAAAATATGTGAACTGTACCGTTTCTTTTCCTATTTTTAACGGTTTCAGGATTCTAGTTCAGCAGCTCCACTGGTGCTGCCATGCCAACAGTGGTGTTTACTCCCATCCCTTGAAAATATTTGTTTTCCATCGTTCTGTCTGCCCTCCCCTCCATCCCACATACCCACAAAGGGGAGGGTCCCATACACATGGCAGAATCTGCCAGTGGAGATTGGACTGGTGGGGCCAGAAGGAACACCAGAGCTTCCGATAGTCCATCCTCTTGGGTTTGAGGAAACCAAAGTCCAGGACTTAACTTGCCTAAAATCACAAAGTGGATTCAGGCAGAGTGGTTGCAGCATGAGCTGTGTCCCCTGGACAGAGGTGAGGGTTGGGGGTAGGAGGAAGATGCTACCCTTATGTCTGTTTTGGCTGTTTCTCCTCCCTGGGAAGATTCCTTCCTCCTCCCCTACAGGGAGTTTTGGGCCCGATGCTCATACATTGGGAGGGAAGTTCTGCCTCATGTCTACCTGAGACGGTTGTGGTGTAGTGGAAAAAACCCCGACTGGGAGTCCTTAGACTTGGGGTTAGCGATGGGGAACTTCTGCTGCTGACTAGCTCTGGTGTCCTGAGGACATGGCTTAATCTCCCCGAGCCTCAGTTTCCCCATCTGTAGCGTACATGATAGTCCTCGTCTCCTGGCCACGCCATAAGGATCTAATAGACAGGGGTGGTGCGAGACACACAAAACACAGCAGACCTCCAGGGAACACTTCTTAAACATCCTCACCAACTGCCAACTCCGATACGCAGGGTGTGGAAGGAGGCGTGGTGTGCGGTCCCGGCCTGCCTCTGAAGGAGTGAACCTGGTGTCTAGGGGTGTCAGACATAGCAAGAAATGCTGCTTTCCTTTCAGCTCAGGGACCCCCTCTAGCCACCCTTTCCTTAAGGAGGAGTCCCCCAGAATGACAGAGGTTCATGTGGACTCAGGAGACAGTAGACACAGTATTTAGCCCAGGGGAGTGGGCAGAGGCCCAGAGATGGTGTGGGGCTGGCTGGAGGCAGAGCTGAACCCAGGCTCACTCCTGAGGGGTGTCCAGCAGGCTGGGTCTCCCAGGCTGGGGTCTGTCCTGCCTTGATGCCAGCCCCTTCTGGCTCTTGTCCCACAGTCTCTTGGAGGTCCTGCTTGGCTCTGACATTCTGAAGAGAATTCTGAAGGTGGGGCCCTCTGGCAGAGGCACGAGGGCAGCAGTTCAGTGCCTGGAGGGGGTCTGGCCAGGGCTGCCCTGAGTGCCGCATTCTGGTCACACAGCCTGGATGCCAGAATGTCCACTGAGCCGCAAAGGAAGTGCTGGCAGGACAAGAGTTGCGTGGAATGCGCTGGGCATCCTGGGCACTGGGGTAGGCTCTGCAGACGTGGTGGTGGTGGCCTGACTAGGGGCAGCAGGGACAGCTCTCAGGCATGCGTGCCTACCCCTGACAGCACTTTCCCATGGCCACCAGCAGAGCCCAGTGGGGCCAGCTTCTTGTTAGTCTGATGGAGTGGGTGTGGGATACTCCTTGAAGCAAATTCCACATTTACTCCATGGATAGAAAGTTGTTGTCATTGTGTGTCTGCGGGTGGACGCAGTGGCAGGAAAGTGTGACTGGAACTGTTGCTGACTTGAGAATTAATCACAGAGATCCCTGTACATTCACAACTCTTGGTTCTTGAAAACTCTTTTTTATTATTAATATGAAGTAATACATGATTATGCAAGAAATATAGTGACATTCTCTCTCTATAGAATTTAAACATACTGCTAAACAGAAGCTTCTCTTTCTTCCCCATCCCACTCTTCTCCTGAGAGGGAGTTTCAAAGCTTGGCAGGATGGAAACAACAACAAAACATGATAAATTTCAAAAAACAGAACAGCATGGCAGGTCCAAATACTCATAACAATAAATATGAATGTGTTAAAATAATCTATTAAAAGATAAATGCTCTCAGGGCCGGGTATGGTGGCTTACGCCTGTAATCCCAGCACTTTGGGAGGCTGAGGTGGATGGATCACCTGAGGTCAGGAGTTCGAGACCAGCCTGACCAACATGGTGAAACCCCATCTCTACTAAAAATACAAAAATTAGCTGGGCATGGTTGCAGGCGCATATAGTCCCAGGTACTCGGGAGGCTGAGGCAGGAAAATCACTTGAACCCGGGAGGCAGAGGTTGCAGTGAGCCGAGATCGTGCCATTACACTCCAGCCTGGGCAACAGAGTGAGACTTTGTCTCCAGGAAAAAAAAAAAAAAAAGATAAACGCTCTCAGATTTTGTCTTTATACATCCAGCTACATGCTAATCTAGAAGAGATATAACTTAACAAAATTATGGAGAAAGGTTGAAACTAAAGGGAATGGGGAAAAGACATAGTAGTCAATGCTAAAGAAAAAGAAAGCAAGAGGAGCAATATTAATATGAAGTAATAAAATTCCAGGCAAAAAAGCAGGAACCAAGAGGTTCAGAGCAAACTTTTTCTGTAAAAAGGATAGTAGACACTTTAGGCTTTGCAGGGCACACAGTCTCTGTTGCAACAATCCAGCTCTGCCACTGTAGCCTGAGAACATTTATAGATAATACATAAAACAATGAGTATGCCTACGTTCCAACAAAACTCGGTAAAAACAGCTGGCAGGCCAAATTTCTCTTTTGCTGATTCCCTTATTTATATCGAAGCCAAAACGATCTGTAAGGTATAATAGTCAAGAATCTTTGTATACCTGATAACATGTCTTTGAAATACCTAAATCAAAAATGGACAGAAATAAGAGAATTTGGTAAAGCCCCAGAAAAAGTGGGGCTTTATAATCATGCTTTCAGAAGTGCTTTACAGACGTATTGGACAGAGAGAGAGAGAAATATTCATGAACAACACAGCAAACTTTTTTTGTTTCAATGGCTTTTGGGGTACAAGTAGTTTTTCGTCACATGGATGAATTCTGTAGTGGTGAATTCTGATATTTTAGTACACCTGTCACCTGAGCAATGTACACTGTACCCGATATGTATGGGTACTTGGGTTGGTTCCATATCTTTGTGACTATGGATTGCGGCACAGTAAACTTGATGATCTACATATGTATATGTTTATAGGCGCTCGTCGCACTGTACTTTGCTGGATTTTCGTTTACTCCTTTTATTTTTTAAACTAGAGTGGTCTGTCTTACCTCTAAATAGGCTTCAGAAATAAAGACCAGGAACAAAAGCTCTGAATCTTCACTGCTTTGTACAATCCTAGAGTTTGCACTTGTAGAATCCACCTGTCTTCTAGTATTATTTACATCCACTTGTCGGCACCAGGTGGGATCCTGAGATCCAGAGGTAGTGTAAGCAGGGTCCCTGCCCTCTGTTGGGGTGTGCATACCTGAGACTGGGAACTGGGAACTGGTTCTCCTTGCCCAATACAGGTGCTTACTCCTGACCAGATAGTCAGGGCCCTGCGTGGTCTGGTCCCCAGGCGGCCTCTGCAGACTCTTCACTAGCCCTTATGCCGTTCTGCAATCTGGTCAAACGAGACCTTTCTGGCCTTGTCTTCTGCCTGTGTGCCTCTGCCTATGCCGTTCCCCACACCTGGAATGCCGCCTTTCCTCCCCATCCCTCGCACCCTCCCCGCCACTGCACTCAGCCTTCAAATCTCTAATTGTTAACCTTCCTTTTCTAGACGGATGTGATGTCTCTCTATTCCTTGCCTCGCTGCCCCTCATTATAATGCTCTTTTGCGGTCACACCCTTTCTTCCTGTTGGACTTGGAGCTTTGCAGGCAGAGATGTGTCTCAGTCTCCTGGTGCCCCATGCAGAGCAGTGCCCATCATGGCTGCTAGGCGGTGCCTGAAATCCAGAGAAGGGAAGGAAGGCAGCATGAGGGGAAGACTCCCTGCATGCCAGAGCGGAACCGTCAGAATACCATACCACCGGTGTGACTTTGAAAATTGAGAACATCCACATTGTAGGGTTATTGTGAGAACTAGGTGTGCCTGGCACATGGCGGGCTCGAAGGACTTGTCAGTGATTAGTACTTTAGTCCCCTTCCAGTGATTCATCCTCATGGCTGCTCCTGATCTTATGTCACAATTGGGAAACCTGAGGCCCAGAGAAACTGAGGCATTCACCCCAGATACACAGCTAGGAAGCGGCAGAGCTAGGATTTGAACTGAGGTCGTTGATTCCAAATCCCACAGGGAGGTGCACACTGTCCCAAGGGCCTGTCCTCAAACACACCCAGACACACTAGTCAGGGCCATCCGTGACGGCTCCAGAGTGTCGCCTTCCCGGCCAGTCTCCCAGGCCTGGCGCTGGGACCAACCACGTCTGTCTTATGCTAGGAAGTTGACTTGGTTTGGTCTCCTTCCTGCCCTTGTCATCCTTCCCTGGAGGAAGCTAACTCCCTCCCCACCATGCCAGGCTGTTGAACCTTCCTCTCGAGGGATCATGATCTATCAGAGTCAGAAAAGGGGCCTCCTAAATCTCGTTAACAGCATAGGTTCCTGAGCTCCACCCAGGACCCGTGAATCAGAATCTCCAGGGGCGGGGCCTGGGAGTCTGGACACCAGGGCAGGAGAAACACTGCCTCTTTTAACCCTTTTAGTTTTCAGTTGAGGAAGCTGGAACTCAGAGGGGCGTCTGCATTGCCACGAGATCCAGTGAGCCTGAGAGCCGGGAAAACCCCTCTCTGGGCTCTTACCTGGTCTGTGGCTTCTGTCACTTCCTAGCACTGTCCCTGTCCCTCCTGCCCCACCCCCAGCCTCAGAATCTCTGGCAGCCCCGTACAATGGAAGGGGTTGCGAACGGGCGTGCAGAGGCTTTCTGGAAACCAAGCTGTGCTCTCAGACTTCCTGTGTCTTACAATGTTATCTTCAGAATAGGAAACTTTGCCCCATTTTTGCAACGCACATCCTTTGCCTGAGAGTTGGTGGTGGTGCTGGCCAGCCAGGGCGGGTCACTTCGCAGGCACAGGCGGGGAGTTGTTCCGACAGCCATGCGAGGAAGGACTCTCTCCCTTCTACCCACAAGAACAAATAAACAGACCATTTTGCAAAAATAATTCATGTTGGCTGGACTCACCAGGATTATTTGTCTCCGTTCCTTGGGTCTGGTGGTATCTAGGATGGGGGGCCTTCCTCCGAGGCAGCAGCCCTAGCTGTAAGGCCCTACCTTCCTGGATGACCTTGGATGAGTGATCTCTGCGCTCTGGGCCTCAGTTCCCTCTTCTGTAAAGGGAGGAGGTCAGGCTGAATGATCTCTGGCCCAGACATTCCCAAGGAATCCTTTAGATTTCCCTGGCTTCCTCCACATTTCTTTGAAATACGCACACCCTTGCTGCTGGACGGTACATTCCACAGCACCCTGTACTTCTCAGAGCTTTCGCCAGCCCAAGGGTGGCATGCCCACCTCACCCCATGACATTTACATGGCCCACTGGGGTGGTGTGCAGATTCCCCAGACAGCAGAGTCCATTTTGAATCGAGAGCAAGGAAGTGGCGCTCAGAACTCCCAGGCTGGGGCGTCTTCAGGCTTATAGTCAGCTCAGCCCTAGGCGACTGCTCACCTCCTGCAGGCCAGCAGCAAAGAATGTTTGTGTTCTTCTTCCAGTCTGAGGGAGGGCTATTTTGATGTGAGAGAAAAAAATAATGCGTGTATAGCCCACTAAAGAACTTGGAACTGACCAGAAGGAAGGAATGATGTTTACAAAAACAAGAGTCTCCCTGATTTCCTTGAACTCCCCCGTTATTTTCTCCTCACTTCCACCTCCAATGCCTCCCACACCGCACCATCAGTCCTCCTTCCGGTATGCCTGCGTGGGTGCATCCTTGCACACAGTAGGCGCCTAGCAAGCGTGTGAGAGGGACTCTGTCTCCCAAGGAAATGCCTCTCTGGCATCTCAGTGGCACTTCTGCTGGCTGAAACCCAAACCCACAATGAGTGGTTCTTGAAAACATTCTACCCACTCTTTCCCCTCAGGGAATTTGCTTCCAGGGTTTCTGGGTGGAGCTCCCTGTGTTCAAGGCCAGGGCAGCCCTCTGTGGTGGGGCGGGAGCACTGCCTGGAGGGGGCACTTTGGGGGAGGTAGAGGTGGTCAGACTCCAGCAAGAAGGACCTGCCGGGAAGTGGTTCTTGCTGGGTCTTCACAAATAAGTGAGTTGGTTAGAGTAAACACCATGGGGGGAAAGAGGGCTGAACTCAGTGGATGCTCAGATTCCAGACATAGAGATGTACCGTTAAGGGTCAGCTTCAGAACCCATGGTGTCTGTGGCAGAATGTCCGTCTGGTGGCAGGATGCTTGCACAGTGCCAAGCCCCAACTCTAGTGTTTTTATTGGTCTTACAATAGCAATTTTTGAAGCCCAAGGGGAAGATGCAGAGGAGTTGGTAGGGGGAAAGAGAAAAAGGAGTTCACTAATACACCTGGCTTCCCTGTCCCAAAGGAGGAGTCATCTCCAAAGGACACAGAGGAGAGGTCCCTACCAGTCTTGGGATCCCCTTCTGAGGCTGCTTCCTTCACCCAGTGGGTGCAGTCAGGGTCTTGTTGAGCCAGAAGATGTCCAAAGTGCCCTCAAGGCAAGCAGCAGCAGGGACCCGTTGCACAGTGGGCTCAGTGAGATGTGCTGAGCACCTCCAGAACTAGGAGTCGGAAGGTGGAGGGGAAAAGAGCAATCTTCAGTCTGGTGGCCAGGCCCGACTCCCTGCCCAAGGTCAGCATGCCACTTGGAGAGGGTCTCTGCATTCCTCAGGGGTCCTCAGGCTGGTGGGCTGCAGGGTAGCACCAGGACAGGGGCACCCTGGGGAGACTGGCGGCTCTGGGTCTCCCTGGCATGGCTCCAGCCCCCACGTGCCCAGAGACACAGGCAGTTGCTCCTGACTTGGTGCCCTTGGGGACTGGCCCAGCCGGAACCTGCCATTCTCTCGTCAGTGCCGCCTCCCCGACTTGGCAGGGCCATCTCCTTGAGCTGGAGCAGCCTCGGTATTTCCAGCTTGGCCCCCTGCCCACTTCTCTGGGGCCTCGCAGTCTGTCCCTCTCAGGCCAGGACCGACGCACTCTCTCCACGCTTTGGCTTCACAGCCTTGCCCGGGGCCTCTTCCTGCCACTCCACACTCCCCAGCTTATCTGGGGCCCCTCATGTCTGTCTTCCCCAAGGTTGAAAATGCTGCTTCCTCCCACGGAGAGAACCTGGGTCCCAGCTAATGTGTAAATCACCAAGGAAGCCACAAATGGGCTGTCCTTGGTTCACCTACTGCAGTTGACGCCTGAGGGGTTTCCACACAGGGGTGGGGCCCACCCTGCCCGTTTGGAAAAGCCCGAGTTGGCAGAGCCCCCTGGCCAAATGCCCTAGGCAACGCTGCTTCTCGAAGATGGGCATGGAGATAACTGGGTGGCGTGTTGGCATGCCAGAGCCAAGGGCTGCCACTCCTTCCTGGGTGGCCACTGACTAGCAGAGCAGGGCTGAGGCGCCTCGGCCATCCACTGGACTTCCTTTCCAGATACACAGAGAAAGAACACTGACAGCTCAGGGGCTCCTCACCAGTTCAGGCTGACTGGGTGGTGGGTAATTGGAAAGGATACTGTCTAAGAAATCAGGTTTTGTGATTTCCAAATACTGTAGACTGTGATACTAACTGGATAATGTTTCCCGTCAGAGGTCATGCAGAGATGTGCTTTCGAGAGCAGATAAGAGCGATTTGTAATTGGTATGCCAGTTGTTTATACACTGCTAATAGGATAAACAGTTCTCCTGAACCTTATTTATATTTTGCATTTGTTTATCAAAACTTTTTTTTTTACTTCGACCCAGCTGCTTTCGGAATTATTACAAACTCTGGATTTATGAGTCCTAATTAATGGTACTTTATTGTATGTGCACAGTAATTTATCTTGGTGGGATGCGTGCTTTATCCGAAAGCCTCAGTATTTAGGGAAGGGAAGCCAAGAGACAAAAGCGTCCCTTCCTCCCTAGAGTATATGAAGATATGGGGCCAAGTCATCTGTCTTGTCACATCAAAAGCAGATATAACATGGAATGCAGAAAGCATGAGATTTAAAGATCTTTCCTAGACTATATATCCTAAGGTGCTGAGTCCTTGGAGTTCACAGTTGACAGCTCGGTGGATTCTGTGGGTAAGGTTGACATACTGGAAGCTGTGTATAGACCCAGAGGAGGGAGATGACCAAAAGGATACTAGGATACTTAATGGCATTTACCACGTAAGTGTTTGTCCTTGCTATGATAGGTTGCTTCTACCATTTTTGTCCTTCTCTGATCTCACGGCTTCATTTTGTCTTCCATCCAGCTCCATCCAGCTAGCAGCAAAGGTTCAGCATTGTTGCTGACATCAAGTACCCATTCTAACTTGTAACTTAAAAGGAGGGAAAGACCTTTGTTACTTTTAGGAATTAAAGACACTGCTCAGATTCCACCCCTGGGTTTCACCGCCAGAAGGCTCCATTTCACACCAAGGCTGGTCCCCTTGTTTCTCGGGGTGTTTGTTCATGCAGAGACCTCCCGAAAACTTGACCCAGCGAAGAGGGGTCACACTTCCATCCTCTCCCTCAACACCCCTGAAGATGCTTGAATGACTTTAATAAGGCTGAGTTGCAGCCCTCACCCCTGCTATCCCCACTATCCCAGTCGCCTGGAGCTTTCCTTCATCCAGCGAGGAGAAAGCGAGTGGATGAGGTGAGAAGCAGCACCTGCTGTGGCTCAGGCTCAGGACTTTTTTTTTTTTTTTGAGATAGAGTCTGGCTCTGTCCCCCAGGCTGGAGTGCAGTGGCGTGATCTTGGCTCACTGCAACGTCCGCCTCCTGGGTTCAAGTGATTCTCCTGCTTCAGCCTCCCAAGTAACTGGGACTACAGGCGCCCGCCACCACACCCGGCTAGTTTTTGTATTTTTAGTAGAGATGGGGTTTCACCATGTTAGCCAGGATGGTCTCTATTTCCTGACCTCGTGATCTGCCTACCTCAGCCTCCCAAAATGTTGGGACTGCTTCGTAACTTTTAAGTCTTGGTGTCTCCCTTTCCAGCTAGTAAGAATTGCCAGAGGGGAGGGCTCGTTGATTTCACTGATTACTCCCTCCCTACACAAACACACAGACCGCTGCCTTACTTGGTCGGGGAACATCTACCCATTTCACAGACAAGAGAAACTGAGGCACATCATGGCTTTATGATGATGGGGGCATGCAGGTTGGATTGGTGCTATGGGATGAAGTTGGGAAAGGCGACTTCTGGATATTCAGGTTTTCTGCTGTTATTTTTAACTCTGATGTTAGGCATTCTTTCTTGCAGCAGTGGCCACAAGACAGGACTGGGATGTTGTGCGACACTTGATGTAACTCAAAAGGCTGGGCCTGCAAGTTCCCTACTGAGGAGGAAGTGGTTAGGTGGCCAGGAATGCAACCTGCGCCTCCCAGATTAATTAATAATTGAGAGCTGGCCCCCAGCCAGACAGAGCTGAGAGAGATACAGTGAACAAAGAGTGGTTAACTACAGTGGGGGAAGGAAAATTTGACTTTGCCTGTGGCTAAAAGGGAAATTCACAATGGCCATGATTTATGGGCTGAATTACTCAGGATCCTCCTTAGTGGGCATGTGCTCTAGGAATGCAGACGCTGGGGGCCTGCAGGGCCATTTGTGCCCATGGGGAAGGGAGGTGGAAAGGATGGGGGGCAGGGGGCAGGCGCCAGCCTCGTGGAGGAGGCGCAAGTCACACCCGTGGGAGATGTCAAGGAGAGGGACTGTGCTGACTGCCTGTTGGAACTAGGTACAGGCTAGAAGTTGAGCAGTGTCCAGGATGCACTCTGTGAAGAGAAATGGCAGGAAGAATGGCTGCGGGGTCTGGCTGCCCTGGGTTCGGTTGGGGCTTGTCAGCGGTGTGACTTAGGCTGGGGGCTTAACCTCCCTAAGCCTTCATTTCCTCCTCTGTAAAGTGATACCTGCCTCCTAGGATTGTTGTCAGCATTAAATGAGATGGGATATGTGGACATAGATGCTCAGTAGCCACTAGATTCCCATAGGAGACCCAGCGAGAACAGAGGGTGTCTGCAGCAACCTAAATAGGGTCCCTGTTAGCGAATCTCTGCCAATGTTTGCTGGGCCCATGTATGTAAGTTGCCTGCTGGGTAGACCCCAGCAAGGCTTCCCTGTGATTCAGGAAAGGCACCCCCTCTTCCCACCTATCACACAGGTCTCTGTAGCTGCAAACAGCCCGCTGGAGGGGGAAACAGTTCTAGAAGGCACTTGGGCATTGCCATCATTGAGTTCAGCCCAGACGTCTCCATGGGACTCTGGTCTTTTCTAGAAGAAATCCAGAATGATGAACTGGATCATGGAAAACATGGCATGCTGATCTTCACTGAAAAGTTAACCTTGGCAATAGAATACCAAATAGAAGCCGGTTGACAGTTGTGATCACGGCCCTCATGTTATTGCTGTGTTGGTGTTAGTCATGCAGTGTGTGCTGTTATCCAGACACAGGCTAAAGAATTACTCCGAGAAATATGAAACTCTTACTGAGCTAATGACTCAACTTCTTCAAGATGCTGAGCGGGAGGCAGTGGCATTGGAAGGAGCATCTGATCCTGCTTCGTCATGCACCTTGTGGGCCGCGGGGTAGTCACCAAACCTCTGAGCTTTATATTCCGTAAGCGAAAACAAGGTCATTTATGAATGGGCTTGCAGAATCGGGAAACCTTCCACAGTTCAAAAGAACATCTCACCATCACCATCAATGAGGATAGAACCACCCTTTTGGCATGGGCTGTGGGAGCCAAGCTTGGCCTCCTTCTACCTTGGAAACCAGCCTTGGACTTGGGGTAGAGGTGTGGGTCCTGGAGTCTCTGTGGGGCTATGTCTGCCTGTTAGTCTGGTAGGATGGATATACTGGTTGACTCCCTCCCTCCTCTGCACCTTTCACCCCTGATCAAACAAGCCAGCTCTTTCCTGGCAGCTTGGGAGCTTGGGCATGGATGCGTCAAGCAGCTTCAACTTGCCTGCATAGTAGCACAGCCACAGAGTACAGACGGGTGGCCATGGCAGAGCTGTGTACTTCTGCCAAGCCAGTAGGGCATTTTGCAACATTTTTGTTGAGAATGCTTAAGTCTCATGTTCCTGCATTCTCTACAGCAAATGTTAGTATTTAATTGTGGATTAATAATCTCTCCAGTCAATATTAGCTTTTTGTTAATTATAAAGCATTCCTGCTTGTTCCAGAAACACGCAAGAATGACCGAGGCAATCCTCACTTTAAGAAAATTCAGTATATATAGGTCTCTGCATTCACCAAAGAGGTGTGGATCCTGTATTTTTGTATAACAAAAGGCTATTTTAAAGGAAAGGATTTAATGCAAGAATTATTATCTAATGTTCCACCTTTGTACTTTTAATTTTGGAGTGATTATCCCAAGCTGCATCTTTTTTTTTTTTTTTTTCTTTTTTTCTGGAGACAGGGTCTTGCTCTGTTTCCCAAGCTGGAGTGCAGTGGTGCAACCATGGCTCACTGCAGCCTCGGCTTCCAGGGCTCAAGCCATCCTCCCATAGCCTCCAGAGTAACTGGGACTCCAGGTACATGCCACCATGCCTGGATAATTTTTTTATTTTTTTGTAGAGATGGGGACTTGCTATGTTGCCAGGGCACATCTCAAACTCCTGGGCTCAAGTGATCCTCTCACCTTGGCCTCCCACAGTGCTGGGATTACAGGCATGAGCCACCGTATCCAGCCTACATCTTTAGTGTAAATAGAGGCAGGTATATTTGACTTGCAAAGGTCACCTGATTCTGTCTAGTTGGTAAATAACAACAAAATAGTGTTAGATGAAGCTTACATTTGAGAGCTTTGCAAATAAGGAAACCAGCTTCTCCACCCATTCTTTGGCTCTTCCATTCAAAGCCATGTTCCCTGTTCCATTTACCTTCATAGACTTAGCAAGCCAGGGAAATTAAATCCACCCCCATGGCCAGATTAGATGACTTGTATAGGCTTTAGGTGATTTTATTTTATTTCATTTTATTTCGAGCCACTGAAACAATCCTCACACATAGTGAACTCATTTGCCATTTTGTTAACCAGGCTGCATCAGGAGGATCAGCAAATGGGGACACTGGTTCTCCGCACCTACCTAACATACTGACCTCTGAGCATCAGTAGTACCATCTGTTAAATGGGAACAGTGTTGCCACAGTGCCTTTTTCAAACCTGGTTTGAAAGGAGGCAGACGACTTTCCAAAAGCCCTTCCAGCCTTTGAGTTTTTATATTCAGCTCCCCATTGCTGAGAGCACCTCTGTTAGGCCACATAGTACCAGGTCCTCGGGGAGGAGAGGGGAGATCAAGCCAGCTGAATCCCAGGCCAGCCTGCTGGTGGATGAATTGGATGGAGACACGTACCCTTCTGTTGACAGCATAAATTTGAGTGTCACAGAAGAGGGGTGTGTGATTGAGACCCAGGGGCTGAGGAAGGCTTTCCAAAGGAAGTGACAGTGGTGTCTGGATGGTTAAGCAAGTTTCTGACAAGTATTAGGGAATGGAGAAAGAAACTCATGGTCACTGAGTGCCGGGTACTGTTGTCAGGCTCTTCTTGAAAACCCCTTAACCCCTGTGAGTTAGGTAATCACCTAGAGGAAACCAGGCCCTGGCAGCACTGGCTCCATGGGTGTTCGATGTGTGGGGTAACTCAGGGCTTCTGCTCAGAAGAGGTCTCTGCTTAACTGAATGCTGTGCTCTCACCATCTTGAAAATCTTCATCATTTTGGAACAAGGGGCCCTGCGTTTTCATTTCTCCCTGGGCCCTCACAAGTAGACAGCTGGTCCTGGTTCTCAGAGATGTGGTCACCTGCCCACGGTAACATAGCTGTGAAGATTTGCACGAGTTCACCTCTCCATCATCTGTGGTCTCAGGAAGCATTCCACATCAAGAGAGTGGATGGAGGAAATGCACACTGGGTGGGGGGTTCAAAGCCCAGGGAGCTAAGCGGCCTGGTGGCAGGAGATGTGAGGCCAAGGATTTGAGGGGGCTGGGCTGTGGGTACCTTACCTGGTTACCCCCTGGGACAGTTCTACACCAGTGTGGGTGCCTGTTCCTGAGAGCTGAGACAGGCTAATTGAGGGCAATTTTTAGGTACTTTGCTTTTATGGCTTTATATTAGTTAGGTCCAAGAAGAAGTCTAAGGCAGGAGGTTTGCCAATAAAACACATTGTATATGGGGAATAAAAGACAATTAAAGGTGCCTTAAGTTCTGTCAGCTCTGGGAACCTGCAAGATGGAGAATGTGCCAAAAGAAGGGCTCTTTTTTTTTTTTTTTTGAGACGGAGTCTTGCCCTGTTGCCCAGGATGCAATGGTGTAATCTCGGCTCACTACAACCTCCACCTCCTGGGTTAAAGCTATTCTCCTGCCTCAGCCTCCCGAGTAGCTAGGATTACAGGTGCCCGCCACCACGCCCAGCTAAGTTTTGTATTTTTAGTAGAGACAGGGTTTCACCATGTTGGCCAGGCTGGTCTTGAACTCCTGACCTCAGGCAATCCACCCGCCTTGGCCTCCCAAAGTGCTGGGATTACAGACCTGAGCCACCGCGCCCAGCTGAGAAGGGCTTTCTTGAAGCCTACCATCATCTGCTACAAACCAGCATCCCTGCACCTCTGATGCACGCCCAGGCTGTCCCTATCTGAACCCCAAAGGGCCAGTTTTGTCTCTGTGATCTCAGATTAACCAGGGACTTCAGGGTTAGGTTCAGTTGGTGAACTTGGGCATTTAATGCCTGAGATGAGAACTCAGGCCCAGCCTGCTGTGAGAACAGCAGCCCTGAAGGCCGCTGCAGGCCCTGGTTTATAGGTGAACCCGGCAGTTTGGCCATAAGTGGTGCAGACCCATAGGCTGGGAGGATTTGGGGGCCCCTTCCCATCTCACAACTGCCACCTGGGGACTGAGGTACCAGCTTCATTGTCTTGCACACTGTTATTTTAGAACCTTTCCAGGGGCAATAATGAAAGCAAGGCTTTCCCACCCCAGGTGGTCTCTGAGTAAGAAAACAAACAAACACACTCCAGAGTCTGACTTTATGATAAAACAAAAGAGGACTTGGAATGGGAGCAAAGTTCAGAGGCTTTGTTGCAGAAACTGGTTCCTTCTCAAAACGTGGGCTGATTTTATAATCTGCTTGTCTTGCCCTGGCTCTCCCTTTCCACCCTCGTTCCCTTCAGGACACAGGGAACCAGAGTTCCCCCACCTGGGCTCCTGTCCTCCCCCAGGGCCTGAGGGGTTTCCCTGCCTTGCTTGCCAGGTGGTCTTTTCCTTTTCAGGCTTGAGTAGTTGGGGTTTCTTTTAAGAGGGCAGCACCACTGTTTCTGGCACAGAGTCTGAGGGATGAGTCCTCTGATGGAGGAGATAGCTCTACCACCAGCCTCCGTGTGGCTCTTCAAAGCTATAGCTGCCTGCAGAGAGTGTAGTGAAGGGAGCTTGTACCCCAGAGCCCCGGGACCTGCAGAGAAAAGCCGTGCTGTCTGGGCCCAGGGAACCCGGAGCAGTCTTAGCGGGTGGGAGACGATCTCTTCGGCAGGGCCAGACGGGTGAGCTGCAGGTGGAGGGCAGGTAGAGGCATGCTGATGGGAGTGGGGCCCCAGGTTTCATCCTCTGGTGGGTCCCCTTGCCCGTTGGAGTGGTAAGGCCTAATAGCTCCTGGGGAAATGGCCTGTGGAGGAGACACTGAGCAGGCCTGTATATTAGGACCTGGTTGGAAAAAAAAGCTTGTTTTGTGTCAGGGTTGCAAGATGAGTTCATCTGTTCAGGATTTGTTTGAATACTGCAAGAGATAAAAGAATGGAAACCTTACCCATCACAGCCCAGGCCACCACTTTGTTCTTCCAGAGAGGTGGGGCCAAGCAGGCTGCAGTCAGGGCGCCGAGGCTGAAAGAAAGGCCTTTCTGCAGAGAAAAGCCTGCAGAAAACCCTTGGCCTCGAGAAGGCTGGGTACAGCCCAGCCAGGTGGCCGCTGACCGTCAGGATACCCCAGATCACTCCTAAACCCCTCCTGCGACTGGGGGACTCTGAGGACCACCCAGGAGAGCTAAGGGAGCATATGAGGCAGCACCAAGGAGGGCCCAGAGGAGAGACAGTGGGCTCAGGGTCAGTCCAGTCTATCCGGATTCCTGCGCTGCACTCTCACTTTGGGTCTGTCCTGAGAATTGGGATGATTCTGCCTCCTGGACTTGCACAGTTCAAAAAGGATCATGAATGAAGCATGTAGAGCGCCTCCCACTCCCCAGGGACGAGCCAGGGGTAGCAGCCCTTGCCCAAGATCAATTATTATGATTGTAGCCCATCTACAAAATACTCATTTTTGTGTATTAGAGGGGTAGAATGTTTGAGTGTGGGGGAAAGACTACACTTAAAAGCCAAAAAGTGTGTTTCCAGGGCTGCATAGGGGGGCCAGAAATAGCTGTTAGGGTGTGATATTTGAAAAGCCCACCGTCCTCCTAGGAAGGTGGGCAGCATGTCGTGGGGCAGTGTCGTTAGCACTGTCACCTCCGAGGACCCCTCTTCTCGTCCAGTCTTTGCAGAACCCCCACGTGATGGCGTGGAGTGGACATGGCTAGCTTCTTATAGCATGGTCTCTGTGCCATTGCCCTGACGTCCTCTAGGATTTTGCAGCCCACAGGTTGCAACCACAGGAGTGATGCAGAGTCCGCATCTCTAAGGTTAGAAAGATGGAAGCTCAAATCCCAATTCTGCAGCTTCGTCGCTGAGAAGTTGGGGTATGTTTCCGGACTTTCAGGCCTCAGCTCTCTCATCTTAAGATGGGAGAATTAACATATGTTGAGGTAGTGCATTTAAAGGGTTTCAGACACTGCCTGGTATTTGGTAAAGGTTTCTTAAATGTGAGCTAGTTTATTATATTATTATCATGACTATTATTATTTCCCCTTGATTCTCAACTCCACTGGCACATATTATGTTTGCAGGTGTTACTACTGAATACGAATGCCCTTATGAACTACACAGGCTGAGTTACTCTGTCATATAATTTATATATATATGTAGATAAGGCTGCATGGTAGTAATAATATTAGTAATCATAATAGCTGTTAACTTATGCAATGCCTATTTTGAGCCAGGCATTATTTGACACACTTGAAATTAATCCCAACACCCTGATGAAGTAACCATTGATTGCATCCCTGTGTTACAGGTTAGGAAACTGAGGCCTAGAAGGGTGAAGTCACTCGCCCAAGATTTCACAGCTCTGAGTGGCAGAGCTGGGATTCACATGCAGGCACCTTTGCTCCCTAGTCCATGCTTTTAACCCTATGCAGGAGACATCCTGGTCCCAGCTGTGTCACTCATTTCCACTGTGACCTTGGCAAGTCACTTTACCTCTCTGAGCTTGTTTTTGCGCCTTGGCCATGTGGATGGCATGTTCCTCAGTCTCCCTCCTCCTGGTTCTGTCATGCTGCCCTCCTGTTCCCATCACACTCCCTGTCTTAGGGGCATCCCTCCACCCGCAGCCGACTAGCTGAGCGGCTGTCTGGAGGGTGGTGGCCAGTGTAGAGACCAGCCGCCAAAAGAGCCCCTGAGGTGGGCCCTGTGCAGGCAGGCTGCAGTGGTGGCCAGACCGCCCGTGATGTAATGACCGATTAGGAACTTCCCCTTGGAAGCCCGGCTTCCTCTAGGAGCCAAAGGTGCTGGAGCTGAGGTGGGGGGTGGGGAGGGGTGGGTGGGAGCGAATAAGAGGAAACTCCTGTCAGCTGGGCCCAGCTTTTGGAAAGAGTTCAGCAGAGAGGCTCGTTCTAAGCTGTTGACCATTAACATGGCCCTGTGCACATTCCTTCTCTGCTTTTACTGCCGGAGCCCAGTGGATAAAGAAAGAACTGGTCTTCCCCTCCCTTCACAAAGAAAAGAAAAAGAGCCTCTAATTAATGCTGCATCTCGAGACTTGCTGCAAAACCTGAAGCCATTTCTGCAGCTTAAAACGACAAAGGAGAGTTAAGTGGAAACTCCTTTTTCCCTCTAAGTTTGATAACAAAAACTACTTATCTAATGGGCAAACAAGGCTTTAAAAGGGGTGTTAGGTTAACCAGATGCAGGGCCACGTAATTACTCCCAGGCCTGGGAGCCACAGATGAAAAGCTGCCGGTTGGACTGGAACTTGAAGCCACAGGCATGACATGGGACAGAAGAAAGGAGTTTTCCAGGAGGGCAGGAGGCCTCAGTGCAGCCCTGTGCAAAGGAGATTGGAAAAGCCAGCCCTGGGCCCCTCTTCAGCTCTGCCACCAACTTGCTGGGTGACCCTGGGCAAGTCACGTAACCTCTCTGGGCCTCTGAGACTTTTGAGTATCTCTTCTTCGCTCTCGATAGGGTCTGGGCCTGTCTGCCCTTGTTTCAGGCCTATCAACGAGGTGCTGAGCAGGCCCTTTCCATCTAGCCCTGGGAGAGCCAGGGAGGTTGCTATGGCCCAGGTGTGTGTAAAGTAGCAGCAAAGACTTGGAAGGTGAAGGAGTAGGGACCACCTGCTCCCCTGCTGACCCAGACCCTTGAAGACCCAGAGGACTCGGGCTGAGCCTCCCATGAATGCCCTGAACCTTTGAGTCTAAGCTGGGCACAACGCTGGTTCCTTTAGGGGATGGCTGAGTCTGAGGCAGTCTGGTCAAAAGGAAAGGGGGAAGCAGGAAGAAAGCAGGCTGCAGTTTATGCTCAGGCTCTTGGAGCTTGCAGCCCACGGGGGAGCACACAGGAACGTTCCTGCCCTTTGTTTTGACAGAAAACTGCTGATTCGAAGAAGCTAAAGGCTTTTCTTGGGATTTCAGCACTCCCCGCCTCCCTCAGACTGCAGTCAGCTCCCTTGGTGCCCCTGCACCCCCACAAAATTACATGTTGGGCTCGCAGCACCCTCCCTGGGCAGAGAGGCGTAGAGGAAAGAATGCCAGCCATCGGAGGGGCGGATTTCTGTGCAGGGGAGAAGGCCTATTGTTGGGACCAGTCACCTCCTCCTCCTCGGTGCAGACAGCCACCACCCTCTGGTGGCAGGAATGTGGTTGCCACCAGGAGGATAAAGGGCTTGTCCCCTGGGCCACTGTGGAGCCCTGCTAGGGCCACTCTAGGACAGCTACAGGACATTGCCACTTTCTTCTTTTTAATTTTTTTCAAGGTCTCATACCTAAAATGAAATCCACGGTTCTTTAAGCGTACAGGATGTGTCTTTTTACAGCACAGATGCCCAAGTTCCCATGGTTCCAATCAAGAAATCAGACATTTCCATCATGCTGGAAAGTTCTCTTGTGCCTCTTCCCAGCTGTCTCCCTTTCCCCAGGGGTAACCACTGTTCTGATCTATTTTATTTTATTTTATTTTTTGAGATGGAGTTTCGCTCTTGTTGCCCAGGCTGGAGTGCAGTGGCACAATCTTGTCTCACTGCAGCGTCCGCCTCCCAGGTTCCAGCTATTCTTCTGCCTCAGCCTCCCAAATAGTTGGGATTAAGGTGCCCGCCACCACACCCGGCTGATTTTTTTGTATTTTTAATAGAGACGGGATTTTGCCATGTTGGCCAGGCTGGTCTTGAACTCCTGACCTCAGGTGATCCACCCGCCTCAGCCTCCCAAAGTGCTGAGATTACAGGCGTGAGCCACCATGCCTGGCCACTGTTCTGATTTACACTGCCGTAGATTAGTTTGCCTTCTCAAGAGTTTTGTCTCAGTGGAAATATACCACGAACCTTCTGTGTCTGGCCTCCCACGCTCAATGGGATGCCCTTCAGATTCATGCACCTTGTTGCGGGTGTCAGTAGCTTGTTCCTTTTTCCTGGTGAGTAGTGTTTCATTGGCTGGATGTTCCTAGTTTTTGTTTATTGGTTTTCTGTTGATAGATATCTGAGCTGGTTTCTGGGTTTGGGTGGTTAGGACTAGAGCTGCTAGTCCTAGGAACATTAAATCACGGAAATTTAGAGCTGGGGAGAGAGTAATGATCTCATTGTTCGGATGGGAAGACTGAGGCCAGAGGAGGGAGATGACCTGCTGGATCAGGGCCAGGAGGCAGGACTCCTCCCAGGCTAGTGCCACTCTGCCAGATCCATCCCAGACACAGCGCCTCTCCTCCTCCCCCGGAACCCTCCCAGCAGGACCCAGAGTCTGGCTGGGAACTAGGCCAGGCCCTGAGCAGGGGGTAGTGAGCGGGCGTTTCGGTCAGAACTCGGTCATCTTTGATGTTGTTCACTCGGGTCTGACTCCCCGGTATTTATTTGCAATTAAAGAGTTGGTTCCTAATTAGGGTGATGGCCGTGGGAGATGGCAGTACCACAGCCTAGGAGCCACGAGGAGAAAAAGATCCTTCTGTAAGAGACTGTCCCCTCACCTGAGTGGCAGCCCAGGCTTGTGACTGAGAGGCACAGGGTGAAGGGGCCGTGCAGCTGTGGGAAGTACAGAGTAGGGACCATGGGTTAGGGGGCACCTACCTTCTCACTCATGGTGTCACAGAGAGCATGTCAGCTTGTGTTGGACACACTGCATGAAATCTGAATGCACATATGTGTGTGAGAGAATGGAACCACAGCAGGGCTCATTCTAGACATTCAGACATGCATTGCTTCATTCTTCCATTCCTTCACTCACTGGGCACCTCTTTCACTGCAGGTACCAGGCTAGGGGCTAACCCCTAACATTTGTAAAGTGCTTTGCAGTTTGCAAAGGGCCTTGTCCACAGTCCTATTGAGACCTTCCATGGCGGCGACCCTGGGCCATGACCCCCAACCCCACTAAAGATCCCTGGCCTCTGAAGGGTAAGGCCAACACTGGAGCCCGTAAACAAGGCAGCTCCTTCCTTCTGCACCCACTTGATTTTGCCAGAGTGTCTAGAAAATTCAGAGATGGACAGTGTGTGAGTGGAGCACTTGATTATTGAATCAGTCCTTTTGCAAATACAGTGAATGAGTCTTGGAGACATTTAGCAGTTTATCGATGGCCACATATCCAGTCAGTGGTGGCAGCCTTAGGACAGTCTCACTGTGAAACCTTGTGGACCATGCGGCATGGGTTAGAGTAGAGTTCTGGGCTCTCAAGTTCTGGCCCTAGGTCTGCCACCCACTGCTGTGTGTCCTTGGGCAAGTCCCTCGACGCCTCCCAGGATGCTGTCTTTGGGGCACCAGATTATTGGACTCCATTAGTGGTCCCAACAGGCCAGTCTCAAAACTAAGTTTTCATTGGTCCATGGTGAAAGAAATAAAAATAAGTTAGAAAATAAGTCTGTACATGGCAAAATAAAGCAGTGGTAGGCCGGGTGCAATGGCTCATGCCTGTAATTCCAACACTCTGGGAGACAGACAGGCAGATTGCTTGAGCCCAGGAATTTGAGACCAGCCTGGGTAACATGGCAAAATCCGGTGGTGTGTGCCTATAATGCCAGCTACTTGGGAAGTTGAGGTGGGAGAATCGCTTGAGCCTGGGAGGTCAAGGCTGCAGTGAGCCGAGACTGCGCCACTGCTGTACCCCAGCCTAAGTGACAGAGTGAGACTGTTTCTCAAACAGAAACAAAAATGAGGCAGTGGTCACCCTGTGTCATTCCCAGCTCCCCTGTTAAAAAAAAATGTGTTGGTTTGTGGAAGGCTGAAGTGTTGGGTCTCACTGGATAAGATAATGTCAGTGGATACTCAAGCTCTGACGCCCGGGGACTGAGAGCTGAGTGGGGACAGGGAGGCTGAGAGTGGCTGGCTTACCCTCTGGATCAGACAAGAGACCCCGGTTTTTGCCCACCACCCTTCCGTGCCCTAGGGCCTGAAGCCACCAGCCCACCAGCTGGGTTCAGGATTCCCTGTGGGGTGGGGGGTGGGGGCAATGTCCAGGCACTGGGACGTATTTTATTTTCTGCCCCCTTCCCTTTTATTAGGTTGGTGCAAAAGTAATTGAGGCAGGAGGGTCACTTGAGCCCAGGAGTTTAATCCCAGCCTGGGCAACAAAGCAAGACCTCATCTCTACAACAGAGCTTTTGAAAATTAGCTGGGCACAAGGGTGTACATCTGTGGTCCCAGCTACTCGGGAAGCTGAGACAGGAGGATTGCTTGAGCCCAAGGAAGATATGCAGCCTTGGGATAGATGGAGACCCACCCCACCCCTTCCCAGTCAGAGTGTAGACCAACTTGGGGGCACTGGCCAGGAGCGCAGACGCCTGTTAAGGACAAAGGAGGGGCTGCAGTTCAGGTGCCCCGGGAAGGAGAGGTCAGAGAGGGCTTCCCGGAGGTGGCGGTCTGTCTCCCTGGATTTGGGAGACATGGCCAGGAGCGCAGGCCTGATGAGGTATAACCCAGTCTGTTCAACCAAGGAAGCCGCAGGGGATGGGGCCTGGCTCAAGCCCTGGGTGTCCCTTAGCTGGATGGCTGGGGGCAGGCAAGGCCTGAGGGCGGCTCTGTGGATTCATCCCCAGTCATAGGGTACCGTAACACGCACTGGGGCTAGGCTGGGGACATGGGTTTTGAGCGGAGAAATGGGGCGAGTTTGGCCTGGCTGGGAACTGAGAGGAGGGGAATAGGAAGTCCCACCTATCCTTGAATTGAAAAACTTCCTTTTCTTTTCTTTTTTGTTTTTCTTTTTGTTTGAGACAAGGTCTCACTCTGTCACCCAGACTGGAATGGTGACACATTGTAGCACAATGACAGTTCCCAGTAGCTTCAAACTCTTGGGCTCAAGCAATACTCCTGTCTCAGCTTCCCGAGTAGCCGGGACTGCAGATGTACACCATCATGCCCAGCTAATTTTTAAACGTTTTTTGTAGAGATGAGGTTTTGCTTTGTCACCCATGCTGGGCTTAAACTCCTGGGCTCAAGTGAGCCTCCTGCCTCAGCCTCCCAGAGTTCCCAGCCAGCAACCTTTTGGAAGCTGGGAAAGAGAAAGTCGCTCCCCCCGCCCCCGGCGCCCCTGCCCTTCCCCAGCTAGACTCTGCCTTTTTCCATGGGTCGGGTAGAGTGGCTGGGCAACTGTCTCAGAGCCTTGTCTGTGAAGAGGTGCAGCAGTGACCCCTCCCTCAGTGAGACAGTAAATGGAGTCCTCCAAGAGTGGGGAGAGTGACGCCTCAGCTTGTAAACAATCACCTCTAGGACTCATGGACCATGAGAGCAGTCATGCTTACAGATAGGGAAACCGAGGCTTAGGGAGGGAGCGGCACTTGCTCAGTGTGCAGGTTTTAGGAAGGAGCCAGGGCAGAACTCTCTGGAGTGTGGAGAAGAGCTCCCCTCTAGAGTGTGGCCTGGCACCAAGGCGGCCCCAGCATTCACTGGTGTGTACCCTGGGCCTCAGTTTCCTCACCTGTGGAATGGGCTGCTAGCAGAGGTGAAATGAGGCTGTTGTGAAGAAGGGGCCCAGCTCACAGAAGGCACTCACGAATGCCGTTGCCCATCCTGTCTCCCGGCATACTCCAGGCATCGCTTTTTTTGCATCCCCACCTTGCTGTGCCTGACACAGTCATGGAATTCTTGTTGGTTGGTGGGCAGTGTGGGTGCTGGAGTTTCATGGTCAGGCTAGCACGGTGCTGCTTTTCTGGCCCTTGGGGGCTCCCAGACCCATGCCAGATAGATGGCTGGGGAGAGGGGCACTGGAGTGGAGTGACTGGAGCTCAGAGTCGGCTCTCCCAGCTGCCCATCTGCTGGGACTGGCCTAGTGCCTGAACCTAGTGACCTCCCAAGGGCTTGAGCTGTCTCTGTCACTATTGCCCACTGGCTAAGGGCAGTTCAGTCGAGGGCAGTAGAACCTCTTCTTCCTCCTCTCCTGACCATCAGCTGGAAGCATCAGAGGCCTCCCTGGAGACTCTGAGGCAAAATGATCCAAGCTGTGGGCTGGTGTGAGGATTTGGATTACCCCCCAGCAGACTTGGGGACCTGGGTCTGGGACTCAGTGCCAGGCACAGGGCAAGGGGCACACTCATGAAGCCTGTGCCCAGCCCAAAGCCACAGCAGAGCAGTCAGCCTCCAGGAGGCCCCTGAGGCAGACGGCCTCCTGCCAGGTGGCTGGGCGGGCCTCCCAGTGTGTAAGGGGATGTCAGGGGCCCTGCCACCCTGTTCTTCTGGGGCTTCTAGGCAGGGGAAAGACCAAGGCAAAGGCAGCCAGAGCTGGCCCCACGCAGGCTCCCAGGTGAAGCTGTTAGAAGTGTTGTCCTCTGGGATTTGGTTGGACTTTGATCAGTTTTCCTCAGAAAAACAGCCATGAAGCACCTTGCTTTGCTCTGTCAGGCCTCCAGCAGAACACCTCCCTCTGCACAGGCCCAGGCCAGGGACCTGTGTGGAAGCAGGCATGGCAGGCAAATCATGTCACCTCACTGGGCAGTTATAGGTGCCTACCTGCTTCTCAGAGCTGTGAGCTCCAAGGAAAGGCCAGATGTCAGAATCTGAGAAGCTGGCCACGTGAGAGCAGGGAGCACCCTGGTCTGTGTTGGTCTGAACTTTGGTCTCAGAAAATTGTTAAACTCCCCTAGACACACAGATGGCCCGAGTCAGAGTGTGACAAGGGATTTCAGTAACACCTTAGCTACCCCTTTGCTATACAGTGAGGAAACTGAGGCCCAGAGAGGAGCAGCACACACCTTCGATTGCTGGGCAGCTCCAGAGCCCTTAAGGAGCCATTTTCTTTGTCATTTAGGGATCCTCAGCTCCTCTGCCATGCAGAAGTGGCTGCAGTTCTGGTGAAAACCTGCATTTCCTGCCAAGAAAGCCAACTGAAGTGGGCGGTACCGGGAGGCTAAGGCTGAGGTAGAGAGCAGTCGGGCAGTCATATTTATAACAAGGTCACCACAGGAATCCTGCTGCTGCAGGCCAGATGGGATCCTGGGGGCAGCTCCCCCCACCCCCAGCCCACCTTCCTGTACTTGAGTCCTCTAATGTGGTGATGTCAACCCCCGCCCCCATCCACCAATAGCCTAACCCTACTCTGTCAGGTTGAGACTTGGACTAGTGGGTTCAAATCCTGGCAGGGTGCCCTCCTCTGTAGAAGGAGGAGAAGGTGGTGCCCTTGTAGAGTGATCATGAGGACCAAGTGAGTCCTGTGCGCTGTGAAGAGTAAGAAGCACAGTGCTCCACTCCTGGTCCGTGATGGGTGCTCCACAGTCAGTCCCTCCTTTTGGGGCGTGCAGGCAGCTGTCTGTCTCTCCTGCTAGCATGAAGAGGCAGGGGCCGGGTATGCAGGGTTCATGTCTGTGCTTCCACAGCACCTAGCACACAACAGGTGCTCTCTGGCTTGCACTCTGTGGCTCATAACCTCTGTTTTCTCCTTTGTGTGAGTGTGTGTGTGTGTGAAAGAGATGTCCTGTTGTGTGCTATATTTCCTGAGGACAACCTGGCACGCAGTCGGTGCCCACATGACTGCTGAATGCTGGAAACCTTACCCAGCTCCCACTGTGCAGACAGCAGAGCCCACCTCCCCTCCCCGGTGCCTCCCACCTCCCCACCCCGAATAACGCGGCAGTCCCTGTGCTTGTCCCGCAGACGCCAGCATGTCTCCGGACGCCACCAAGCCGAGCCACTGGTGCAGCGTGGCGTACTGGGAGCACCGGACGCGCGTGGGCCGCCTCTACGCGGTGTACGACCAGGCCGTCAGCATCTTCTACGACCTACCTCAGGGCAGCGGCTTCTGCCTGGGCCAGCTCAACCTGGAGCAGCGCAGCGAGTCGGTGCGGCGAACGCGCAGCAAGATCGGCTTCGGCATCCTGCTCAGCAAGGAGCCCGACGGCGTGTGGGCCTACAACCGCGGTGAGCACCCCATCTTCGTCAACTCCCCGACGCTGGACGCGCCCGGCGGCCGCGCCCTGGTCGTGCGCAAGGTGCCGCCCGGCTACTCCATCAAGGTGTTCGACTTCGAGCGCTCGGGGCTGCAGCATGCGCCCGAGCCCGACGCCGCCGACGGCCCCTACGATCCCAACAGCGTCCGCATCAGCTTCGCCAAGGGCTGGGGGCCCTGCTACTCCCGGCAGTTCATCACCTCCTGCCCCTGCTGGCTGGAGATCCTCCTCAACAACCCCAGATAGTGGCGGGCCCGGCGGAGGGGTGGGTGGGAGGCCGCGGCCGCCGCCACCTGCCGGCCTCGAGAGGGGCCGATGCCCAGAGACACAGCCCCCACGGACAAAATCCCCCAGATATCATCTACCTAGATTTAATATAAAGTTTTATATATTATATGGAAATATATATTATACTTGTAATTATGGAGTCATTTTTACAATGTAATTATTTATGTATGGTGCAATGTGTGTATATGGACAAAACAAGAAAGACGCACTTTGGCTTATAATTCTTTCAATACAGATATATTTTCTTTCTCTTCCTCCTTCCTCTTCTTTACTTTTTTATATATATATATATAAAGAAAATGATACAGCAGAGCTAGGTGGAAAAGCCTGGGTTTGGTGTATGGTTTTTGAGATATTAATGCCCAGTCAAAAAGCTAATACCAGTCACTCGATAATAAAGTATTCGCATTATAGTTTTTTTTAAACTGTCTTCTTTTTACGAAGAGGGGCAGGTAAGGCTTCAGCGGATTTCTGACCCATCGTGTACCCTGAAACTTGACTTGAGTTTTCATGTTTTATTGGATAAAGATAGAACGGATTGAAAAGGGAGGAAAGTCACATTTACTCTTAAGTAAACCAGAGAAGGTTGTGTTGTTCCTTCCTGCCCATGGCTATGGTGTGTCCATTGGATAGGGATGGCGGTGAGGAAAGGGAAAATATACTGGCCATTTATCCTGAACAAGCTTTTCCAGTCTCATGGAGGAGGTTCATGCCCCAGCCTAGAAGGGCCCAGGTCTATGCCTCCCATCTTTGAGCTATGAGCAAGCTAAAAGAAGACACTATTTCTCACCATTTTGTGGAAATGGCCTGGGGAACAAAGACTGAAATGGGCCTTAAGCCCACCTGCTACCTTGCAGAACCATCTGAAGCCCCATGGTGAGTAGATCCTTTTAGGACCTCGACAGGCTATTTCCCACCCCCCAGCCAAAAATAGCTCAGAATCTGCCCATCCAGGGCTGTATTAATGATTTATGTAAAGACAGATGGTTTATTTCTACTTTGTAAAAGGGAAAAGTTGAGGTTCTGGAAGGATAAATGATTTGCTCATGAGACAAAATCAAGGTTAGAAGTTACATGGAATTGTAGGACCAGAGCCATATCATTAGATCAGCTTTCTGAAGAATATTCTCAAAAAAAGAAAGTTTCCTTGGCCAGATAACTAAGAGGAATGTTGCATTGTATATCTTTTTTCTTGGAGATTTATATTAACATATTAAGTGCTCTGAGAAGTCCTGTGTATTATGTCTTGCTGCATAATAAATTATCCCCAAACTTAGCAGCTTAAAATAACTAACATTTATTATCTCCCACAGTTTCTGTAGGTCAGGAATCTGGGAGCAGCTTAGCCAAGTGGTTCTGGCTCGGGGTCTCTGGTGAGGTTGCCATCAAGCTGTCAGCCAGGTCTGTAGTCATCTGAGTCTTGACTGGGTCTGGGGGACCTGCTCCAAGCTCGCTCACTTAGCTGCTGGCAGGAGCCCTCAGTTCCCTGCCACGTGGGCATCTCCACTGGGCTACTTGCAAGATGGCTTCCCCAGAGCAAGTGATCCAGAACAGCAAGGGTGAAGCTGCTGGGTTTTTTTGTTTTGTTTTTTGTTTTTTGTTTTTTTTTGAGACAGGGTCTTACTCTGTCACCCAGGCTGGATTGCAGGTGCCCCATCATGACTCGCTGCAACCTCAAACTCCCTGGGCTCAGGTGATCCTCCCACATCAGCCTCCTGAGTAGCTAGGACTACAGGTGCACACCATCATGTCTGGCTAATTTTTGTACTTTTGGTAGAGATGGGATTTCACCATGTTGCCTAGGCTGGTCTTGAAATCCTGAGCTCAAATGATCCTCCCCCTTCGGCCCCACAAAGTGTTGCGGTTATAGATGTAAGCCACCATGCCCAACCTAAGCTGCTGTCTTCTGTAACTAGATCTCAGAAGTGACATACCATCGCTTCTGCCATACTTATTTGTCATACAAACCATCTCTGTTACAATGTGGGAGGGACTACACAAGGACATGAATACCAGGAGACAGGAATCATGGCCACCACATCCTCCAAGAAGAAAAACCGTTTAACTTTGTTTCCCAAAGTTATTTACGAATAGACTGTCCCCACCCCTGTAATAATGTCCCCACCCCTGTAATAATGTCCCCATACTGAGGCATGCTGGTGCTTCTGGGCTGACCACAGCTGTTCACGCCAGGGTGCTCTGCACTGAGGCCCTGACCTGAAGACACTCAGCAGAGATGGCTGTCACACTGGAGTATTCAGAGGGCTTTTGGTGTGGGGGCAGGACGGGAGGCACCACAGGCTCACAGGCAGTTTGTGGGTGCACGTCCAAAAGGAATAAGCAACCACTTCCATGCGAGTGCCGAGAAGGAGGAATCGGGAGGCCTCCTAAGAGGCTCAGTGCCTTGACCTCTGGTCCTCACAGGACAAATGAGCGGGAAGCTGGCAGGCTAAGGGTGGCAGAGGGTGCAGGAGCAAAGAGTTTGGGGATGGCAGAGACCAGGAAGCAGGAGGGGAGTTTCCAGACACTCGTGCTCTGGAGCCGGGCTGCCCGAGTTCAAATCCCAGTTCTGCCACTCAGAGTGACTTCAGTGACTTAATAACTTCTTAACATGCTTTGGTGTTCCCATCTGTAAGATGGGAATAAGATTGCCCCTACCTCAGAAGTAGGTACGAATTGGGAGAGTGAAGCACGCCACAGAGTACCTGGTCTGTCACCAGGACACAGCTGCCATTATTCACACAGAACCAGGGCTGGAAAGGGCTGGGCGGCCCTCACACACCAAGATGAGGAACTGGGGTGATCTTCAAGGGGCAGGGGGGAAGGTGGGCTACTTCTCAGTGGGCCAGGGAGATGAGCAGATCTGGGCAGCTTAAGGATCATTGCAAGGTCCTCTGAGCCCTGAACCCATCCTGGCTCCCCTTGAGCCTGGTGCCCACCAATGCCAGTCTCCTGAGAGGGGCTTCTTGCCATTTAGAGGAAGCAGCCAGTCACCCTGCAGTGCCTGGATGTGGAAGTGATCATTATAATCTGCCATCATCACGGGTTGACAGCCCCATTTTATTGGTGAAGAAACAGACCTGGAGCAGGGAGGTGCTCATCTCAAGCCTGTAGTCAAGGAATGCTGGAGTGTGACCCAGGTTTCCTGCCCCCTACCCTGGGGACTATTGCATGCATATAGAAAGTTGTCATCCTCTCCGTCTCCCAGATTCTCAGAGGGCGACCAGCCAGGCAGATGACTTTTTTTTTTTTTTTTTTTGAGACGGATTCACGCTGTCGCCCAGGCTGGAGTGCAGTGGTGTGATCTTGGCTCACTGCAACCTCCGCCTCCCGGGTTCAAGCGATTCTCCTGCCTCAGCCTGCCGAGTAGCTGGGATTACAGGTGCCCACCACCACGCCTGGCTAATTTTTGTATTTTTAGTAGAGACGGGGTTTCACCATGTTAACCAGGCGGGTCTCAAACTCCCGACCTCAGGTGATCCGCCCGCCTCTGCCTCCCAAAGTGCTGGGATTACAGGCCTGAGCCACCGTGCCTGGCTGCCATTTGCTTCTTAGAGCTAAGCCTCACTGGCCCCACCCTGGCCTTCAAGGAAAACTCTCCTCGTTCTGCTGCCAACCTAAACTCCCTACACCCCTTCCCATTGCAAACCCGAGGCCCGAACTGAACGTGGAAGTCCCCATGGCTCCCTACCCATTCTGTTTCCCCGCACTGCTCAGGCCTTGGCCCTTCTGTCTGAACTCTGCAGGCTCATAGCAGGCTGCTCTGTGAGGATGTGCTTGGAGCGATGACTAGTGACACTCACTCACTCCCTGGGAGTCCTTGCAGATAAAGAAGCCGATGCTTACATTAATGATCATTTGTCCAAGCTCCCTGGAGGAAGGAACAAGCCCCTGTCTCAGATGACAGTCTGGAGCTCTCCCCATGCCCTGGTTGTGATTGGCTTTGCTGGAGTGGGCTTGTCTCTTGGGGGACAATATGCCCTCCTCAAAGACTGAATTCTGGGGACCCAGGGATCTCAACCTTGAAGCTATCTCCTGTTCCGAAGCTGAGGACTTCCCTGAGGTCCTCGGATGGCCTCAAGTGTCAGGGAGAGGCCCTGTGGCCGCCTTCTCGGGGGTCTGAGAGTCCAGTTCCAACCCCCCAGTTTACAAAAGGGGAAACCGAGTTCTGGGAGTTGGCCTAGCTGCTGAGTTCAGCGGTGGCAGGACCTGCCGTTCTCCCTCCTCTCCTAGTCTTGTTGCTTCGCAGTAACTTTGTGGTTTCCCCTAGACCACCCAGGGATCTGGTGACTCAGGCTCCAATGGAGACACTTTCTAAACAAGCCCTGGGTTCTCTGCAGAGTGCTGGGGGGAGCCCGGTCCCTGCAGGCCCTGGGAGACAAGATTGGTAGGACTTACTGCCCCCCAAATCCAAGGTGATGCCCCAGAGATATTCCTGCAATTGACTAGGTTTTTGGGGAAGGGTTAGTCCCCACATTCTCCTCTCCCCTCCATTCCATACCCCACTCCGATCTCCAGCACCTCCCCTGCCTTAGTCTCTGGGTGTGTATGTTGAGGGTAGGAATAGAGGGGTTGACCTAAGGAATGAGAGGAACAGATGGGGAGAGAGAAGAGAACCTGGAGATTTTGGGTTCTTGTCTCAGATGAGAAAACCTGAGGCCAAGAGAGGGGTTGCGAGTGGCCTGAGGTCACACAGCATGCACACACATTATTCATCTCTGGGGACTTCCTGGTGCTCCACACTTCCATAGGCCACTTCCTGCCCATGTGTCCCCTCCTGCAAACTCCCATCCCACACATTGCAAGGGGCATAAAAGCCCCAATCGCCTAGGCTGCAGCTGCCTTGTTTTAATCCTGACCCTGCCACTTAGCAGCTGTGTGACCTTGGGCAAGTTACTTGAGTTCTCTGTCTCAGTTTCCTCATCTGTAGAAGTGAGGAATACTAATATGAGAGTATTTACCTCCTAGAGTTGTTGGGAGGATTAGATGAACTCGTGCCTGTCAGGCACTCAGACCTGGCCTGTATTAAGCACTCATCAGGTGTTCACAGGTATGACTTGGGGGCCTGGAAGGCAGCTCAGGGAGGTGAGTAAAGCTTTGGTGTGGGGACTCCTCAAGTGTGAGGACTCAGATCCAGATCCCTGAGCCTGCTGGTGGCCTTGGGCAGTCACCTGACCTGTGTGAACCCCTGTTTCCTCAGTTGGGGAGTTGAGTCAATGATCCACAGTCACATCCCTCCCCTGACAGCTGCTGCCCCTCTCTTGCTACCACCAATCCATCCTCCACCCGCAGGGATGGTCTGCACCCAAATCTGACCCACTCCTCCTCCAAGTGCCAGGATGACTCCCTGTACCCTCAGAGGATGTAGACCTGCCTCTGAGAGTGGCCTGTGATGCACTGATGGAATGTGGTTCTGCCCCATCTCAACCCCAGACAACCCCCTTCAAACACTGCACTCCAGACTTCTCTCTCTGTCTGTTTGTGTCTTCCAGGCCTTTGCCCAAGTTGTCCCCTCCTCTCAATCATCTCCCAGCCTACCCCATCCAGGCTCTGACCACACCGGTGTCTACTCTTTCTTCCCCTGAAGACTCCTGAGAGCCAGAGATGTCTCATATCCCACTGGCTCCCGTGGCCACGGGCCAGCCTAGTGGCGGATACAAAGGATGGACTCCCTGGATGTTTGTGGAATGAAAAGACCATGGAGGTAGTGGATGTGGGCGAGTTATATAAACTCTAAAGGGCCAAGCAGGCATGTAGAGGGGGGTATGTTTATTAGCGTCATGTATCTCCATGACAACCCCCAGCTGGCTTCTCCCTACAGGCCCCTAAGATCACTCACCCCTCCCCCACCCTCAGGCCCAGGCTCTGGGGGTTCATGGCCTGCAGCCTTATTCTACCCTCTTGAGAGTGTGATGGCAAGAATTGCTGTTTGCATCTGTTAAAGTACAGGAGAAAAAAAAGAATTCTTGGTTTGTGGTGGGAGGTGGGCGGGGTGGGGGGGCATCCACTGGATGAATTAGAACCACAGACTTAGGGAACATCTGAACTGGGAAAGGCCTCAGAGTGCGTCTAGTGCATGGCTATCCCTGAACTGAGGCCCAGAGAGAGCAGGGCGCTAACTAGGGTCACACAGCAAGGCAGTAGCAGAGGGAGGCCAATACATGACTTGAAGCTCCTTCCAGAGCCAGCCTCAGCAATGCAGCAAAGGCTTCTGGGAAGCCAGCACTGGCCTGAGCAAAGCAGTTGAGAGGCAAGAAGAGTTGGGGTGTGGATCATATGTTTCATTTTGCTTTAATTGTGGTGAAATATATATATATGTATGTATGTATACATATATATCATAAAATTTCCCATTTTAACCATTTTTAAGTGAACAGTTTGGCAGCATTAAATACATTTATATTGTTGTGCGGTCATCACCTCCATCCATCTTCAGAACTTTTTCTATCTTCCCTGTGTTTTTTACATTTTACTGTGGTAAAATATACATACCACAGAATTTGTCGTTTTAACCATTTTTAAGTGCACAGTCCTGTGGCGTTAAGCACATTCTCATTGTTGCATTCCTTATGCTTTTTAATGAAAGGCAAATGAAGACAAGGTTTTTAAATCCTTCACCCTGGGATTTTGAGCCCTTGCTGACTTCCAGCAGCCCTGAGAACCCAGAGGAGGGTGTGTGTCATCCTGGTCCATTTGGGGGTTTGGAGGAGGCTGTTGCGGAGTTGGAGAGGGGGTGTTCAGGCTAGGCTGATCACCACTAGCGACACAGACTGAAAGAGCCTGGTAGCCTCTCTAACCTTTTTATTTAGTTATTTCTTTTGAGACAGAGTTTCGCTCTTGTTGCCCAGGCTAGAGTGCAACAGCGCAATCTCGGCTCACTGCAACCTCTGCCTCCCAGGTTCAAGAGATTCTCCTGCCTCAGCCTCCTGAGTAGCTGGGATTACAGGCATGCGCCACTACTCCCAGCTAATTTTGTATTTTTAGTAGAGACGGGGTTTCTCCATGTTGGTCAGGCTGGTTTCGAACTCCTGACCTCAGGAGATCTGCCTGTCTTGACCTCCCAAAGTGCTGGGTTTACGGGCATGAACCATCGTGCTCGGCCCTCTCTAACCATTTTTAAAACAACTATCAATGGGGCTAGTGGAATGTGGATAAAGTGCCCAGGATTTCTGAGCCTGAGACTGGGAGTCCATGGTCTGAGCAGAGGAGAGATGGTTTTCAACTTGACCTCCTTGGGCTCCCTGGGGTACCATGGGAGACCTGGGTAAGTGATGCTGGGAGAGTTCCCCCTCTTCCCAGGCCTCAACTGCCCTTCAAATGAAAAGTCTGAGCCAGATGGCTTCTGGGGGAACTCAGGGTCTCAAGAGAACTCCTGCCCCTCACTCAAAAGTCTTATGCTCCCAAGAGAGGCAGATACAGTGGACTTTCATGTTGAACCTGCAGAGAGGAGCTGGGACGATTGCTAGTAACAGAACTCTTACTTCGCTTAGTGATAATAATAGCAGTAATCATTTACTCAGGGGCTTGTTATGTACTTGTTATGTTTATATTATGTCATGTAATCCTTATCCCATTTTATAGATGAGTCTCAGAGAAGTTAAACAAGTTTGCCAAGGTCACACAGCTGGTAAGTATCAGAGCTGGGTCTCACACTCAGATCTCTCCTTCCAGAGCTGATGTTCCTACCCCCACACCCCTGCTGGTGGCAGCACTTCTGAACTTGACTTTCCACAGCTGTTGAGCACACAGGCTTTGCAGCCAACTTCTGGGGCTCCAGGCCCAGCTCTTCCTCGAGCTAAGTGACTTTAGGCATGATACTTATAGTCTCTGAGCCTCAGTTTTCTCATCTGGTAAAATGGGCATAATAATATGGTAGTTAGGGAAATTAAATTAAATGAGTTAATATTTGTGAAGTAGTTAAGCAGGGCCTGGCCTATCGTGAGTGACATTTAGTATTTGTTGAATCTTTAAAATAATCATGTTTGGGCCAGGCATGGTGATGTGCGCCTATAGTCCCAGCTACTTAGGAGGCTGAGGTGGGAGGATCACTTGAGCCTAGGAGTTTGAGTCCAGCCTGGGCCACATAGTGAGACTCTGTCTCTATAATTTAAAAAAATTAAATACATAAAATATTATGTCTGTTGCCAGTTTTTTGGGTCAGTTCTGCTTGAACCAGCAAATTGGAAATGTTTATTTTTAAAATAGTTTTGCTTTCTATTTCTCATCATTGAGCAATGAACAAAATGGAGTTTTTGGGATGCCTGGGAAAACACGCACATAAACACCACTGCATATATGCACACAGTCCGAGATGCATTTTCGTTAACATTTTAACAGAAACACAACTATTCATGAGTCTTTGCAGAGGAGAAAAAAAAAACTCTTCCAAAATAGGCCTTTCAATGTTGGCCAAGTTCCTCAAGTTGCCTAAAATGGGCAGCATTTTGGTGTTTCCCAAGTACAGTGTGTGTATTAGAAGCTGATCTTTTGGAATTATTGACTGCTCCCGTTCCTTATTTCCTTTCCTTCTCTACCAATGAGGCAAGGATGTTTGCCATTCCTGGCCCTGATGACAACTATTTTGACCCTTTAAGAATTCTCTGCTTTGTGCTGCTCCAAATATAACATCAATGAATGTCAAAAGGCACATCAGGTCCCCCAAAAAGCTGAATGGCACTGGGTCTGTCCTGGTGGCTCCTGAACCCTCTTCACTCTAGGGCCCAAGGGCTCTGAGGTCTAGCTCCTAGGGCCCCTTGGCACCATGTGGGCCCACACCTAGGATCCCTGCTGCACCCTGGCCATGATGAGAGGTGTCCTTGTCACAGCTTGCAGAAAAGACTTGAGCCACGCAGATTTTTAAATTGAGGAATTGTCAATCCATATGTCTGGGAAACTTTGTTCTGTCTGAGTCTGAGCCTGGGTGCTCTGCTAGGTGAGGGCTGGCCCAGACCCAGAGGAAGCAGGAGATGTCATCACACATCTTCTGTGACAGTTCCTAAGCCTTGGGGGTGGGCTCCCAAGTGACCAGGAGAAACCAAAGGCCTTTGAGGTAAGTTTGTTCTTAAATTTTCCATCGTTGGGGAAAGAGGAGACACTAGGTACCTGAAGTCCACAAAGCCAATGAAAACCATCCTTGGACAGAGAGATTTCTCTACCTTCTCCATCAAGCCTTATGCCTGAGCTACTGATGATGATGGAGGGGCAAGCTTCAGAGAGAAGTGAAAGTGGACACAGATTTGAATCCTGGCTCCATCATTTTCCAGTTTGTATGAATTTAGGCATTTCATGTTTCCCCCGAGCCTTAGTTTTCTCATATGTAAAATGGGGATGATATCCTCTACCATGTAGGAATCAAATGAGAAAGCATATCGCATTTAGAGACAATTCTCCATGGGTCTCTCTGCAAATATTGCAAGCAGAAGCACTGATGGCCTTTGTTCTGGACTATCTTTTAAAGGATATATGATAGCCACAAGCATTAGAAGATATAGTGTCTCCCTTTGGTGCAATGGGCAGGCATCTTTACTGCCCATTATAAAAGATTTGGGTTCCCTAGGTCCAGGGTTCCTCTCCTGTAAGGCACCTCCACTGAGTGTGCAGGTATCACCTGTCTCTCTTGGCATCACAAGGGAAACTATGATGATGCTCATTCTGTGTCATGAGGAACAGAAAGAAGTCCTTTGTCTCTGACCCAGGAGTCTTGTGTCTTCTCATGTCTTTCATGAAACAGTGACAAGCTAACTTCTTATCTTATTTAAAAAATAGATAAAATCTCAGATTCTTCACAGTTCTTGACAGTTTTGATGATCAGGATGGGGTGCTGACAGAGAAATAGCTTTCTTGAAGAGGAAAGATGAGGATCTCACAAACCAATTCATGCAATTTGAGGGAAGTCCATGGAAATCAGCACCAAACATACTAATCAAATTGTATGGTCACATGGGCAATAAGTGGCCCACTATTTTATTTTAATTCTTGTTAATGAGAAGGAATTGGAGAAGTGGTTGCAGGCTGAGTACTGGGAAGTAGGTTCAAAGACAGCTGCCAAAACAGTGCCTTGGTGGTTGTTAACTCTTCTCTGGGCTTCCTCACCAATCTAACTGCCAGCCTCAATCCCTGCCTCCCCGCCACTGCAACAAAGAAGCACTAAGCTTTATCCTGGGTGGGCAGAAGGTGGCACTGCCTTTCAGGTAGCAATTACAGAGATGGCCACATGCACAGAGAGTGAAGGGAGGCAAACTCACTCCTGCTGTGGGCAGAAACTAGAAGGGTTGTTACAACTTAGGCGGGTTCACTCGGGAGATGCGGAGGTGAGCACATGACGCTTATGAAGGAAGAAGGACAACACTCAGCCCCTCCTGCCCTCTAACATGCCAACTGGAGATGCCATCCATCTGGAGATGACAGCAATAGGTCTCAGTTTTTTTGTTATTTATTTGTTGTTGTTGTTGTTATTGTTTTTACCATGGGCCCTGGCTGCTCTAAGGGAATATATGGGAATTTTGGCCTGCTTGGGGAGATTTCTCTGAGACAAACAAACTCCTAGAGGAAACCAGAAATGAAGAATTGGTGGGCATTAGGGTTTTTGTTTGTTTGTTTTTTTTTTTGGTTTTTTGTTTTTTTTGAGACAGAGTCTCGCTCTGTCACCCAGGCTGGAGTGCAGTGGCGCAATCTCAGCTCACTGCAACCTCTGCCTTGAGGGTTCTAGCTATTCCTCAGCCCCCCAAGTGGCTGGAATTACAGGCATACGCCACCACGCCAAGCTAATTTCTGTATTTTTAGTAAAGATGGGGTTTCACCATGTTGGCCAGGCTGGTCTCAAACTCCTGACCTCAGGTGATCCGCTAGCCTCAGCCTCTCAAAGTGCTAGGATTACAGGTATGAGCCACCATGCCTGGCTGGTATTAGGGCTCTTAATCCTTCATGTTGGGTTTGCAATACCGATGGTGACCCATTAGAGAATGAGAAATTGAGCCAAAGAAATCTAGATAAATTTTTGCTATCAACCCACCACCCTGGAAAACTCTCCTAGTCCTTATGTTGAAACCACATAAGAAGTTGAAAGATCTTACATTTGGGGCAGCACATGCCCTGGATTCAGGTGATCTCCTTTAACAAGTTGCTGCACTGTCTGCAGGTCAGGCCCAACTTAGTCTATGGGCATAAATCCCGTGGCCCCAGCCAGAAAGTAGTGTGGCTACAGCCGCTGAGTCAAGGTATCACTAAAACTAAGCTAGAGGTGTCAACAACGATGACTGTAAGACAGTTTGGATATTTGTCCCTGCCCAAATCTCATGTTGAATTGTAATCTCTAGTCCTGGAGATGCGGCCTGGTGGGAGGTGTTTGGATCATGGTGGTGGATCCCTCATGGCTTGGTGCTGTCTTTGTGAGAGTGGTGAGACCTGGTTGTGTGAGAGTGGTGAGACCTGGTTGTGTGAGAGTGGTGAGACCTGGTTGTTTAAAAGTGTGTGGCACCTCTCCCTTACTCTTTCCTCCTGCTTTCACCATATGACGGGTTTGCTCCACTTTGCCTTCTGCCATGAGTGAAAGTTTCCTGAGGCCTCCCCAGAGGCAGGTGCGGGCCCCATGTTTTCCTGTCCAGCCTGCAGAACCATGAGCCAATTAAACATCTTTTCTCATAAATTACCTGGTCTTAGACATTCAGGTATTTCTTTAAAGCAATGCAAGAATGTCCTAATATACTAACATTAGAATGTCCCAATATAGGGCTTTAAGTGGACTGCTTAGCTGGGCCATAAGCAACCACCATGCTGGTTGAAGCCAAAAGTGAATGCACCTTGCTTACTGGCACCGAAGCGCTCTCTCCCTTCACACCTCTGATTGCTCCCTCCTCTGCTACCACAACCTCAACTGATCTAAGGAGTAAGATGATTGGGGTGGGGCCGGGCATGGTGGCTCACACCTGTAATCCCAGCACTTTGAGAAGCTGAGGTGGGTGGATCGATCAAGAGATCAAGACCATCCTGGCCAACATGGTGAAACCCTGTCTCTGCTAAAAATACAAAAATTAGCTGGGTGTGGTGGCGCGTGCCTGTAGTCCCAGCTACTCAGGAGGCTGAGGCAGGAAAATTGCTTGAACCTGGGAGGCGGAGGTTGCAGTGAGCTGAGATCGAGCCACTGCACTCCAGCCTGGCGACAGAGTGAGACTCCACCTAAAAAAAAAAAAAAAAAAAAAAGATTGAGATGGGACTAAAGTCTTCTTGTTCCCAAGGGGGCTAAAGTTGCTCTCATTCAAGCACGCCGAGGAGCTTTAGAGAGGAGAAGAACTCAAATATTTATGGGTTTGCGGGAGACAGGCAGCCAAATCAACATCCTACCCATGGTGGGAGGGGAGCCTGGATTCAGCTAATGTACTTGAGTAGGTTCACTGAGGGGAAGGGAAACTAACATGATACTTTGGGCCACGTCAATATACTGCTATTGTGGCTTCTATATCTAAATGGCTGGCAGGAATTGGCAATTCGATGCTCGTGCTTCCCTGTCCCATAAGGGTCATTGAGATTCTCTCAATGGGGAAAGTTCATACACAGAGAAATGCTGATACCTTTGGGGCCCCACAATCCTGACGACCCCTTTGAGCTATAAGAGCAAAATGTGACAGGTGATTTTGCTGATCGAAGCTTCTGGCTAAAAGAAGCTTTATATGATTTATACTCCTTTATAAATTGTCTGTTAGCTTGCTCCTGGGCTTAGTGAAATTGAACACCTAACCAAACAGGGGCCTTGTGACTGCATGGTCTGATATTCCCATTTGGGGTGGGTCAACTCAGATTCAGTGACTAACAAGGTGGGAAAGGCCAAGTTCTATTCATCCAATGGGAATGGTAGACTCAACAACAGAGTTCACCTGGCCCCAACAGCATCTCAGTTTTACATCCCTGTGGGGAAACTTGATCCCACCCTATACCACCTGAAGCAAAGCTGCTGGCTCAGCGTGGACCTTGATCCACAGAGGTTCCCCCAAATGACTTGACCTGGTTCACTGATGGTTCAACTGAGCCAAAACCCAACGGTGTCCACCAGGCTGCTATGGCTGTCCAACCTCAGTGTCAGCTCTGTGGAACCAGAAATGAGCAGAAATTCATGCTGTTTTCACAGCTCAGGCCAACTCCCTTTGATGAAGCTTGTGATATTTTTACTGACTCTTGGATGTAGCCCATGGCTTGGTTGTTTGATCTGCCACTTGGAAAACTACAGACTGGCAGATTAAAGACATCCCTCTTTGGGGTCACCAACTGGAAACATTTGAGGCTGCTGATCTGGGTCACTCCTGTAAGATGCCCATCATAAGGGCCTGTTCTCTGATGAGACTGACTGGCAAACTGGCTCTGCTCAGACTGCCCCCATTGCTGCCTAGACCTGTCATCCTACCAGACCTGTCAATACCTCTACCTCATAGAGATATACTAAGTAAAGGACTCCATGCTTCTACCGTTGCCTGCCAGACTCGTGACTCCTGCCAAAAGCTGACCTGGATGTCTTTCAGTGGGCATGGCCTCTGTCTGCTTATAGCAGGTTGACTACGTTGAACCTTGGACCTCATCTGGTAGCTGTTGTTGGCTGCCTCACTTCTCTTGACACGTTTTCAGGTTCTGGCATTGCTGTTGCAGTCTCACCGGCCAATTCCAGCTACAACATTGTGGTCCTTGAAACTTATCTGTCTTGTCTTCAGCTTTCTGGACAATTTATAGCTTGATAAGAGTGCATTTGGGCTGGGCATGGTGGCTCACGCCTGTAATCCCAGCATTTTGGGAGGCTGAGGCAGGCGGATTGCCTAAGGTCAGGAGTTCAAGACCAGCCTGACCAACATGGTGAAACCCCGTCACTACTAAAAATACAAAAATTAGCTGAGTGTGGTGGCAGGTGCCTGTAATCCCAGCTACTCGGGAGCCTAAGGCAGGAGAATCGCTTGAACCCAGAAAGCAGAGGTTGCAGTGAGCCGAGATTGTGCCATTGCACTTCAGCCTGGGCCACAAGAGTGAAACTCCATCTCAAAAAAAAAAAAAAAAAGAGAGTACGTTTGATTGCAGAAAGCACCGAATAATGGGCTGACCATCAAGGTATTTGATGACCTTCCATGCTTCCTGCCATCCACCGGCATCCAATACTGCTGAGTGTTGGAACAACCTCCTCAAAACTTGGGTAGAGGTTTCCAACTCTGTCTCACCATCTCCTAGTCTACACACCTGAATAAGACAGTTTGGTAGTTTGGTCATTGATTCTGGCTGTCCAGAAAGAGATCATTTACTCTTGGCCACTTTCTGGGTAATGACCAGGATGAAAGAGGTGGGGGGTTTATAAAGACCAATTCTGAGACTGGGCATGGTGGCTCATGCCTGCAATACCAGCATTTTGGGAGGCCAAGATGGGTGGATCGCTTGAGCACAGGAGTTCGAGATCAGCCTGGGCAACATAGCAAAACTCCATCTCTACAAAAATACAAAAATTAGCCGAGCATGATGGTACTTGCCTATGTTTCCAGCTACTTGGGAAAGCCTGGGAGGTTGAGGCTGCCGTGAGCTAAGATTGCACCACTGCATTCCAGCCTGGCACCAAGGTGAGAACCATGGCTCAAAAAAAAAAAAAAAAAAAATCAATTTTGAAAATTTGAGATTCTGCTCTAACAATTCCTGGGCCTTGTACTTCTTACTTCTCCTGAATGGCCAGCCTAGTCGATACAACCTACAGTTGATAGTTCGGCCAAGAGGTTCACTGCAGCCTTGACTTCCCAGGCTCAAGCGATCCTCCTGCCTCCTCCCTCCCGAGTAGCTGGGACCACACACACATACCACTACACCCGGCTAATTTTTGTATTTTTGTAGAGATGGGTTTTTGCCATGTTGCCCATGCTGGTCTCTTGGGGATTCAAACTGAATTCTGTTTAAATTTTATAAAAATACCCTGTTGCTCTTGTACCTGACCCTTCTGGAAGAAAAGTCTGGATACATGTAAGGCACAATCGGAAAAAAGGTGAAGTTACAGCTACTGCAATGGAACACACTGCTTTTGGGTTAGTGGAAGAAAAGCAACACCCCAGCACCTGGGAAAGGGTGGACACTTTAGATTTCAGGAGGCTTTCTCACAATGGAAGATGCCCTGGTGCTGCTCTCCCAAACTGTTGCAAGTGCCTTAAATTTAATAACTGCTGGGTTGATCATCCTGCACCAGACAGCTCTAACCATTATCTGGTTACCATTTCCCTTAACTTCACCGAAAAACTAAGAAGTTAAAGGAAATAGCATGAGATAGCCCAGCTCCTGCACCTCCCATGCAAAACACCTGTCAGCACTTACGGATGTCTGCCCTGCCCCACACGCATTGTTCCACGGACACCTTGGAAGGCGGCGGGGCATGCATCATTTCATGGAATGATGAATGGTACCTGACTGGTGGTGTAGACAAACAGGACAGATTGGACTGACTGCCCTTAGGCAGTCTCTTCAAAGACACATAATTTGTTACACAGGTAAGAGATAACTCTTGCACCATCAGGCCTCTTGTTTTACGCTCACAGTAATGCTTCAGTTTCTGTGGGATAGTGCCTGCTTTGCAGGGGAGAAGCAAAAGATCAGAGAAGTCAAGCGATTGCTTAAGGTCACACAGCCAAGTGTTGGCACTGGGTTGTGACCAGGTCTGCCTGACTTCAGTTCCAGTGCTCCCTAAATTCGGCCTCAGTAGTTTTTTCCGTTATCCAAAGTGCTGGCATTCTTTCACGTGCCCTACAGACCCTGGCCTGTAGCATTTCATGTCTCTTGGTTCCGGATACCACCAGATCTAAGCCTAGAGAGGCTTAGAAGGCTGGGGGTGGGGCGGGGCACGGAGCAGCCAATGGGCTCCCTAATGCCCCCTACTCATAGGGGAATCTCCATTGCCTCATCTGTGAAATGGGTCTAAGACATGCTTAGGTCTTGTGGTGAGGAAAAAATGAGCTCAGAAGCAGGAAAGTGCTTTGGAAAATGGGAAGTACTGATGTGGACAGTGATGTGGTCTGAGACATGGCCCAGGAGAGAATGAAAGGCTTGCCAGAGGGCCTGGGATGGACAGAGCAGAGTGGAAAGGGCTAATCAGAGTCTGGGCCAGGGTTTTCTCATGAGCTGCCTTCTTGTGCCTGAAATCCCAGATATGGCTTTGAGTTAAGCAATGCATCTTTTAGACTCTCCTTTTTATTTTTTTTTTTTAGACGAAGTTTCGCTCTTGTTGCCCAGGCTGGAGTGCAGTGGTGCAACCTTGGCTTACTGCAACCTCTGCCTCCCGGGTTCAAGCGATTCTCGTGCTTCAGCCTCCCGAGTAGCTGGCTTACAGGTGGCGTCACCACGTCCAGCTAATTTTTTTGTAATTTTAGTAGAAACAGGGTTTCGCCGTGTTGACCAAGCTAGTCTCAAACTCCTGACCTTGGGTGATCGACCCACCTCGGCCTCCCAAAGTACTGGGGTCACAGGCGTGAGCCACCGCGCCTGGCCTAGACTCTCCTTTTAAAGTACTCCTCCTCTTTAGAGCAGTGGTATTGTATTTTACATATAACATAATGGAAGCCCATGCACATGGAATCTTACATACATTCTCTAATGGGATACTTACCACTGGGTACTCACACTTACCCCTTCATCCTGTTGTGCAGATATAGAAAAATGAGGATGGCAGGATCTCAGTAATTTAAGTTCTCATGAGAAATAAGAGACAGAGTCAGGGTTTGGACTGAGATCTTTTTTGCTATAGAGACTAGTTGTTTTGGGGCTCCTCACCTTTTCTAGCCCCCTAACTCTCACGCCCAGAGAAGCCAAACACACTGAGGCTGGGGCCTCGGGAGAGCAGACCCAGAATCCTCCCCCATGGTAGGATCCCAAAGTGACTAAATGCCAGGTGTCCACATGTTCACCTTCTTCCAGGCTGGAAGAGGCAGCCCCAGACCACCATGGCTCTGAGTACATGATCATCTCTCTGTGACATCACCATAGCTGTTTCATCCTGGGTCCCTCTGCTTACCCCAGGAGTGACTTTTGTTCCTCTTTCTAGGATGCAGCCAATTTTAGAAAGATGGATCTTCCTAAAATTCAGCCTTGGCCAAGTCAATGCTCTTGCAAAGCCTTCCATGGCTGCCCATCGAAGCCTGAGCTCTTCCCAGCGAATAGAAGGTCCTTCCTAGTCTGCAGCTTCTCACCCTCCCTAGGCTGAGCTGTCATGCCTTCCCGGTTTGTGACCCCAAGCCTTTGCTTCTGTTCTTCCTAGAAGGCCCTTCACCCACTCCACTGCTGAACTGCAGAAAGGAAATTCTTTTCTGTTCATACAAAATGGTGATTCTTGTGAACATTTAATGTTTTTATTAGGAGATACATGCACGTTGGACCAAATGGCATATAGTGACAATTGTCTCCTCCCACCCAGGCCCAGCCACTGTGGTCCCCTGGAGCTACCTGTTGGTTGTGTGTTTTGGAGTCTTTTGCTATTTTGGCTTCTCAATGCTCCTGCTTACCTGTCCCTTCCTCAGGGATGCATCCCCTAACGGCTCTCCCCTCACCTAGCACAGGTAGACCCTGAGTCCTCTCCGAGGGCTTGCACAGCCCCCAGACACCCATTCTTGTTCCAGCCTTTGGCACATGCTATTGTGACTGTCTGTTTACAGAACTACTGTCTCCCTAGCCTGGGAGCTGCCTGAGAGTGGCAACTGTGTTGTGTTGGGGTCTGTGTCCCCAGGAGGAGGCGAGGGCCGTGGCACATGGTGGGCAAATGTAGGTGATGCTGGAGACCTGAGGGGTCTTCAGATGGTGATGGCACAGTGCCTGGAGCTGCTGCATTGCACAGAACTCCCCTGGAAAGGGAGATTTGCTTAAGAAGTGGAGCAGGGGAAACTGAGGAGATGGTGGAGGGAGGTGGGGCGGGGAGCAAATAGCTCCATGTTCACCTCACACTACAGAGCAGAATAAATTCCAGATGGATGAGACTGCAAAATGTGAAAACAATGAAATCATAAAATAACTAACATAAAATGTTCGTGATTTTGATCTCTGGATGGGAAGGGCTTCTCTAAGCACAGCAGTAATGGAAGGAATTATAAAGGAAAAGATGCGTATATTTGAATATTTAAAATTGGAAACTTCTGTACATCAAAACACACCATAAATAGAATTAAAATAAAAAGAAATATGTAAAGAGCACTTACAAATCAAAAAGAAAAAGAGTCTAAAACCCAGAATGAGAAAAAATGGGCAATGGATGTATAAAGGAAATCAAAAGGGGAAATTTCAGTGGCTAAGTATATGGAAAAATGCTTAATCTTAGTAGAAAACAAAAGATTCCATTACAAGAGGGAGATGTTGGTTTTCACTGATCACTTTGGTCAAAGTATTTTTTTTTAAGTCATGCTCAGTGGGGCTGAGATAAAATGAGATGGGCGAAAAGCATGTTCTCTTTCCATGCGGATGAGGCTATAATGGCAGCTGCTTTCAGGAAATCAGTTTCTCAATCTGGATCAAAAGCCTTAAAAATGTTTGTACCCTTTGTTCCAGCAATGCTGCCTCTGGGGATCTTTCCTGAGAAATATTCATTTTTCTATAACGGAAGAAATTCTGAAGCAGTCTCAATGTCCCATAATAGGAAATTACAGAAATGATGGCACATCTATGTGTCAAAATATTATACAGCTTTTAAAAATTATGCTTAATGGTTAATGGCACTTGCATTTGGGGAATGGCGGGGGGAGATGGAGATACAACTGGATTTTTTCTTTCTACTTTCTGTTTTTCTGGACTAGTTACCTTACCATACACATGTATTATTGTTATGAAGAAAAGCATCATGTTTTAGAGTACTTTTTATTGTATAGAAAAATTATCATTAAATAATGCTGAATGAGAAAAAAAAGCAGGTGATAAACATACATATGTGTAATGTGATACTTCATTTATACGTATATACATAGATAATGTAGTAAGCACTGAATTCAGCCCCTAGCAGAATAAAATGGTGTATATATGCATGCAAATTTATAATAATATTAATGATATAAATGCATGCATATATGAAGTTAGAAATGATTTTTTGCAATCTTTTTCTTTTATAATTTCCCACATTTTAAAAATTTTCTACACAGATCATATATCATTTTCATTCTATTAAACTTCATTATCAATTATAATTATAAAACGTTTGTCCACAATAAATGTTGAACAAAAAGGATTTGCCATTAAATCTCAATTAAACATCTCTGGCTGCCAGTGCTCTGCTTAGCTGAAGTTTGACTCTATTAAAAGACAATAAATAAATCCTCAGGCCAGGCGAGGTGACTCATGCCTGCAATCCCAGCACTTTGGGAGGCCGAGGCAGGCAGATCACGAGGTCAGGAGATCTAGACCATCCTGGTTAACGCGGTGAAGCCCCATCTCTACTAAAAATACAAAAAATTAGTCGGGCATGGTGGCACGTGCCTGTAGTCCCAGCTACTTGGGAGACTGAGGCAGGAGAATTGCTTGAACCTAGAAGGCAGAGGTTACAGTGAGCCGAGACCGCATCACTGCACTCCAGCCTGGGCGACAGAGCGAGACTCCGTCTAACAGATAAATAAATAAATAAATCCTCACATTTGTATCATTTAATAGTGGACTTCCACACGTGACTGCCTCCCTTGATCCCTGCAGCACCCCTGTGAGGTACTGAGATGAAGGGAGATCACACAACATAGGGAAGTAGCAGACACACTCACACACACACGCACACAAATGTGCTGTGACCTTGGGTGAATCACGGTCTTCAAGGGCTCCAATATCACACAAGCCCAATGGTGCAACTTTTGATGAACAAGCCGTTACACAGCTTTCTAACTGGGCCTCTTGGCCTCCCTGTGGTCCAGTGGGCACTGGTGGGATTTGGCAAGGCAGCAGGGGAGGAGAGGAGCACCCCAGGGTCCTTGTGAGGGGATGGGGACATCTCATCTCTCATTTGGCTTTCAGAGAAGGCTTCCTGTTGCTGTCCCTGACTAAGTTCTCCCCCTCTTGTTGCCCCACAAACCCGCCCTTCTCAGCCCAACAGTGGGTTTGGCAGTGCGGTGGCATTTCCTTGGAAGAACAAAAGAGAAGACTGTGTCCTGCAAATGCTTCCAGGGTAACTGCCTTCCGTTCCTTCAGTCATTGAATTCATGTGTGATTTCTTTCTGGGGCAGACAGGACACAGAGCGTTCTCTCAGCCTCAGGGCAGAAACTCCAGCTCACAGACACACTGAAAATTCTCGCGAAAGGAGCCGACAGGACCAAGATTAAGGGGGAAGCATCACACTAGACATGTTGGTCATATACACTGGAGGCCAGCCCACTGAAAAGCATTTAGGAAGCAATAATAATAATGATGAAACAGCAACTATTGTTTATTGAACACCTTTTATGTGCCATCCATTATCTCATTTAATTGTCCCATCATCCCTGTGATGGGCAATGTTATACCCATTTTACAGATGATGAAACTGAGACTTAGAAAGGTAAGATGAGAACCTGTTCCAATACCATGTTAGTAAATGGCAGAGTTGAAATTCAAATCCCAGTTATTCTCCCTCCCTTATTAATGTTCAGAACTTACCTAGCATATGGTATTCTCAATGGGGGTTGTTAGAAATAGATGAGTACCTGTGAGTACCCACTAAATGCCAGGCCCTGGCTATGGTGCTTTCAAGTGGCATCTCATTTAACCTTTAGAATAGCCCTTGTGAGATGCATACAGTTCTCATTTTATGAATCAGAAAACTGAGGCTCAGAAGTTTGTCCAACGTTACACTGAGCCAAATAAAGGCCTTTTTAAAGAAAAGCACCCAATGGGAAGAATGAATGAGGAATAACCTGGATGTAGGGATCAGAGTCCCAGAACCCAGAAGGACGGGAGGATGGGGTAGATACTGTCTCCGCTCACAAGAGGCAGCAGGGGGTTGAGGGGGAACTGTGATTTTTGGACAAGCCACCGCCCTGGCCTCAATTTCCTCAGCTGAAAAATGGGGCCACCAATACCTACCATACTGCGTTGTCATGAGGATTAAATGAGATGATGCACACGACGTGCTTAGAGCAATACCTGCTTTCCCTTCCCCTGCTGCTCTCTGTCAGTTGCTCAGCACTCTTGGGGGTGGGTCCTGTAAAACCAGCCTGGCATCCCACCCTACCCCCATCCTGATCTAGCACCAGTGTGTACTAAGAATTTATGGAATGAGGACCAGCTGAGCTCGTACAACTCACTTATCCTCTCTGGGCCTCAGTCTGGACCACCAGGGTGGTGGGGGGCAGGGGGATGCTGGGTGAGACCATCTCTGGGAGCCTCACTAGACCCAGCTAAGCCCCATTCCTGTCTTTTTCCTACCCCCAGCTTCTATTACCTTCGCTCTGAGTCTGAGCACAGGCAGCACACACAGGCTCTGGGGGCTGAAGCAGCTGCCTATTGTCCCAGGAACTGTCCCTGAAGCCTTCTTCAAAGGGATCCCCTCAACATACTCCAAGTGACAGATTCAGCCTTCTTTCTCCCACAGCCCCTAGCAGGGGCCCTCCTGTTCCAGCAGTGGACAGGAAAGTGACTCAGCCCCCACGGCCCCCTCCTCAGACTCACGCACCCACAGCCTTTGCTTTGGAAAAAGGGTGGTTTTCATTTCTTTCCTTTTTTTTCCTCTTCAAGCACTCTTACTTGTTCTGTCCCTGAGCTGTCTCTCCCATGAGCCTCCGTGGTCTGGGCCAGAGGTCTATGGCCAGCCCTTCTCCGTCCTCTCCTGGTGGAGGGTCCCAACAATGGAGCGGGCTGTGTGGCCCTACTGTGAGTAGGGGAAGAGGTGGGCCTCTGGAGGCCCCCACTGGCCCCCTATTATATTGGCTTCTATTAAATTGAAACACATAGCACATCTATTACACAATAAACCACAGCTATTTCATGGATCAAATTAAGTTTTATTTGGGCAAATTACAACCTTTCCTACAGTTGTGCCTTTGTGAGGCCATTCCTTTTTAATAAAAGCAAGCATTTCTGGGGCTGGCCCTCCTGGACCAAAGCACCATGGTGGGTTGGGGACTCAGGCCGGGGCTGGCAATAGGGTGGGAGCGTGTGTGCGTGTGTGAGAGAGATGGGAATTCTCGGGGCCCCTCTTGGGAATAGATTTGGCCTCCTCCTCCCCCTGCCTCCCCATCCTGAGGTTGCCATGGGAATCTGCAGAGAACTTCTCATTAAACAAGAAAAAAGCAGCAGCAGCAGCAGGAAGGCATTTCCCGGAATCTGGGAGGAAGCATGAGTCACCGGCCTGCTAAGTGAGCCCTGCGTGGCCACTGCGGCCCCAGCCCAGGAGGCCTGGAGTGCAGGGCCAGCCATCAGAGCTGCACCAGGCCAGCCCGCATAGACACGCCCGCTGCCCAGGCTGACGCAGGCTCCAGGAATGCAAACAAAGCTGGGTGGAGGGGCCTTCCGAGGGCCAGGGCACTGGGCCAGGAAGGAGGCAGCAGGCCTGCAGGAGAGGCCTGCGGAGGGGCCTCGGGCCTCAGACAAGCCCCTCTCTGGTGTCCTTGGAGCCCAGGATACCTGGCTGGTAAGGCTTCTAACTCTGGGTGTGACCTGGCCTAGCACTGCCAGCTCTGGCCTTCAGGCTCCTTGTAGGGCAGGGACAGGGGTTGCTCCTAGATCAGAGGTTCTCAAAGTTGGTCCCTGGACCAGCAGCATCAGCAGCACCTGGGAACTTGAGAGAAGTGCAGATCCTCGGCTCCCCACTACAGACCTACTACATCGGAAACCTTGGGGTGCAGCCCAGCGATCTGTGATTAACAAGCCCTCCAGGCAATTCTGATGCATGCTGAAGTTTGAGGACCACTGCATGCAATAATCTGGGGGCCAATATCAAACCCACATCTGCTAAAAAGTCATTCAACAAAGTGAGATCTAAGGTTCAAGTAGCGCTCACTGTGTGCCAGGTACTGAGCTCACTGCTTTGTGTATACTAACTCATTGAATCCTCAAGCCAACCCACTGAGGTCAGGTTCTGTGATAACTTCTCCATTTTACAGGTGATATAAATGCTGCTTTTTCACCAGAAGCCACAGTTCTGGGATCTCAGAAGTGATGGATGATGCTAGGCCCAACTCATAGATTGGCCCATGCCGGCTAACTAGTACGGTAGCTGGCTGGCCATTCCCTGGGTAACTTGTCTTAAAATGCCCTTCAGAAGCTGTCCTGCCACCTAAGAGGTGGAGCAGTGGGGAGAACCCTCACTCCAGAACTGGAGAATCAGGCAAGTGGAGTGAAAGAAGCAAGAAGAGGCCTGAAGGAAGTGAGGCCTGAGAGAGATTCAGGGTCCCATAGAGAACTGCTTCTCCAAATGTGGTCCCTGGCGCAGCAGCATCAACAATGCCTGGGAGCCTATTAGAAATGCAGAATCGTGGACCCTACTCAAGACTTGCTGAGTCTGAATCTACATGTTAATAAGATCCCCAGGGATTTGTGAGCACATTCAAGTTCAAGAAGTCCTGGGTGAGGCACACGGGCAGATCCCCGACCCCTTCCCACTACAGGATCACGGGGATCTGGGATCTGCGCCATGCTCAGTCCAGCTCCATGGGGGGCTCTGGCTCCCTCATTGGCACAAGCATCCCCTCGGTTAACCCTGGAACTTGAGGTCACTGGAGGAAGCCTCCAGTTCTTAAAACCCCACAGCCAAACTAGTACAGTGAGTGGGAGGCTCTCACCCTTCTGAGTCGCCACTTCCCAAGGTAGAGGATCTTCACTTCCTTTATTTCTTTTCCTAGAATGTGGGCTCTGGGTTCTAACCCAGGCTCTGCCACTTACTGACTGTGATCCTGGAAGTTGCTAAACTTCTCTGCACCTTGGTTTTCCTTTTCTGTAATATGGAGGTAACACGTTTTCTTTTCTTTTTCTTTTTCTTTTTTTTTCAGATTTGTATTTCCTTTTTATTGTATATATTACCAACAAAATCCTGACCTGGGAATCAAAAATTTAATATAACCTCAGTTGAACACCATTAAATAAGCTAAATCACAGAGTAATACTGGAATGTTATCCAAATTAATAAAGTAGGCAAATGGCCAATTATTACATTCCCTATTTCAAAAAAGAGGCATTAAGCATTCATGTCATAAGTTTATTAACAAACATATCTAGTATGCCATATGAGTTAGAGTTTGATCGATTTCCAGAGGCTGTATCTCTTAAAATGCTCTTCATATCTGTTAAATGGATGAACTGAAACATCCTTATGATTTAAGCAGTTGGTGTCTTACTCTAAGGAAGGGTGCAGCAAATGCAGATCCAAAGTACAAACACATCTTAACTAGCAACGCCCACTTGTTTTCCACTGAAAATGGCGAATTCTTCCCAGGGCCCTCCTCATAATGGCTCCTATGGACCACAGAGGTTGTGAACCTCTGGATGCTCTGACCCAACATAGTGCTGCTGGAAGCTCTACGAAAGGCGCAGAGACCGAGGACGGATGAAATGGCGGCATCTCACCAAGACCTTGTTTTCATGACCTTGTTCCCGTGCTCCGAGGTAACACATTTTCTAGATCATACCTTTTCTTGGTGCATATATCTAAGCAAATATATACATCATGCTTAGAAGAGTGGTTGGCACATAACGCCATTAACATTCATCACTTGCTGTCAGTCTTTTGTCTTTCCCTCCTCTGGGTGACCCTTGGGCTGGGGTGGGATGAAAGGAAGGTGGTGCTGACCTGTGAGGAGTCAGAGAAAGCAGTGCAAAGGCAGGGATACTGGACTGGAGGTGACTCCTGTAGCGGGAAGAAGGAAATGTGTTTGTATGACACTGGGGTATGCCAGGCTCAGTGCCAGGCACTTTCTTCCCTTCCACAGTTATACCAGGATAGTGCTGTTATTTTATAATCTTACAGATGGGGACTGAGGCCCCAGAAGGGCAGTGACCAGGCCAAGGTATTGCAGTTAGTGAGGGGTGGAGCTAGTGCTTGGTGGGTCTGCCTGGCCAGCTTAACCTCAGCCACCCTCATGTGCCCCATGCTTCCTCCTCCCCTGCAACCCAACTCAAGCCCTAGAGGGGGATCCAGGAGGCCAGGGCTGGCAGAGGAACAGGGAGTCTGAGAGGTCTTGGGCATGAAGCCTGTGGCTCCTTCCCTAGGGCCCTGGTTTCCCCTGGTTGGGCCTCCTTTTTGCAGGGCAGCGGGACAGGTCTACTGAATGGACCTATCATGGGTTTGGCTCCTCCTGGCTTTGCTTCCCCTGCACTTTCTGTCCCTCTGTCCCATGACTGGGAGGCATGACTGGGAGGCAGGCCTTTGGCAGATACGTTAAAACACCAGCAGGGGGTACTTCTGGTTTCAGCTCTGATGTATAAAGAGCTTGGAAGTTGTCACACCCATCCTCACACCATGAAATAAGTTGAACAAACTGAAAGTCAACAATGTTTCTTAATTCTCATCAGAGAATTAAAGTCACAGGGCAAACTGCCACTCTGAAATCTGGGGAGATGAGTGAATACAGCCAAGATCAGCTTACTTGAAGCAGAAACCACTGGAGCCAGGAACTGTTGGGAACACTTGAATAGTAATTTTGATGAATTTCTGGAAATTAAGAATGAACTTGTTTGAAAATTAAAAACTTCTGGGGGCCTAGTTGTAGGTCTCCCTTCAATACTTAAGTGGGTTTTACCTCCAGGAACCCGACCAGACTGACACTGGGAAGATCAGAGAGAAAAAAAAAAAACCCCTGTTCCAGACAGAAAGAGTGGAAAAATCACCATTTGAAATACCCCTAGAGCTTTCTCAGTGAAAAAGGCCAGCCCTCCGGAGAAATTACTTTATCAGAGCCTTGTCTGACTGGGGCAATTAGACAACTCAACCCCTTCCATCCTTCCTGTCTGTCTTACTTAAGGAGAAGGGAAAAAATAATGGGGCCAAAAAATGCTTCTGAAGGTCACAGCCCAGGGGCTCAGGCCAACTAAAAAACTAAGATTTAACAATAAGAGTATAGAATGCCTCCTCTCCCCAACATTTTATTTCCACCACCACAACAGGTCTTCAGTATAATAACAATGAATTACAACTGAAACAGCTATAAGACACAGACTCTTTAAGAAGAAGTTCTTAGGGAAACCCAAAGTTAACCATGGAGAAAAAAACAAACCAAGGAAATTAAAGGAAAGCAAAGCCTTTGGCACCTATAGCTATAGCAAAGCCTTTGGCACCTTTAGCTATAGCAAATCTTAAACACAGCTCAGCTCTAGTAAGATTAAAATAAAAACCCAGGCTAAACATGGTGGCTCATGCCTGTAATCCCAGCACTTTGGGAGGCCGAGGTAGGTGAATCACTTGAGGTCAGGGGTTCCAGACCAGCCTGGCCAACACAGCAAAACCTCATCTCTACTAAAAATACAAAAATTAGCCAGCCATAGTGGTGGGTGCCTGTAATCCCAGCTATTCAGGAGGCTGAGGCAGGAGGATCACTGGAACCCGGGAGGCAGAGGTTGCAGTGAGATGAGATCACACCCCTGCACTCCAGCCTGGGTGACAAAAGTGAGACTCTGTCAAAAAAAAAAAAAAAAAAACTACCCCCCCCACACACACATTAAAAAAACAAACAAACAACAACAACAAAAAATCCAAAAAACAATAATCAGAATTAGCTGGGCATGGTGGTACACGCCTGTAATCCCAGCTACTTGGGAGGCTGAGGCAGAAGAATTGCTTGAACCTGGGAGATGGAGGTTGCAGTGAGCCTGATTGTACCATGGCACTCCAGCCTGGGCAACAAGGGTGAAACTCCACCTCAAAATAAATAAATAAATAAATAAGAAACAAGTGCAGTGAATAGAAAATAATTACAAACATGGTAGATATTAATCCAACTATATCAATAATCACTTTAAATACAAATGCTATAAATGTACCAATTAAAAATAGGCTGTCAGAGGAATAAAAAAAAGCTATCTGTTGTCTACAAGAAGCCACTTTAACTATAAAGGTTAAAAGTAAAGAGACAAAATCTAACACTTGTTCATGACAAAACTCTCAAGAAAGTAGGAACAAAGGAGAATTTCCTCAACTTGTAAAGAATATTTGTAAAACTTTAGCGCTAACATCATGCTTAATAGTGAGAAATTAGATACCTTCCAGTGAAGGTCAGAAACAAGCCAAAGATGTCCCCTCTCACCACTCCTATTCAACATCATACTAGAATTTCTAGCTAATGTAATAAGATAAGAAAAAGAAAGAAAAGGTCTATAGATTAGGTAGGAAGAAATAAAGCACTCTTTATTCACAGATGGCATGATAGTCTATGGAGAAAATCTCAAAGAACTTCAAAAGAACGACTAGAACAAATAGCAAAGTTTCAAGATACAAAGTTAATATACAGCACTGGGCGTGGTGGCTCATGCCAGTAATCCCAGCACTTTGGGAGGCTGAGGTGGTGGATCACCTGAGGCCAGGAGTTCGAGACCAGTCTAACCAATATGGTGAATCCCCATCTCCACTAAAAATACAAAAATTAGCCAGGTATGATGGCCGGTGCCTGTAGAACCAGCTACTCAGGAGGCTGCGACAGGATAATTGCTTGAATCCTTTTAGCAGAGGTTGCAGTGAACCGAGATTGAGCCACTGCACTCCAGCCCGGGCGACAGAGCAAGGCTCCCTCTCAAAAAATAAAAGAAAGTTAATAACAGAAGTCCATTGCTTTCATAGATACCAGCAATGAACAACAACAATTTGACATTAAAAATGCAATAACACTTACCAAAAAAAAAAGGAAAAAAGAAAAGAATTTTTTATGTATAAATATAACAAAATGTGTACACGAGCTACACAAGGAAATGATAAAACTAATGAAAGAGATCAACCATCTAAAGAAATGGAGTGCGCAGGAGCGGAAGTGCCCAATGGTGAAGGCAACCCGGCCTCCCCTCCCGTCCCTGCTCTGCCCACCTGGTCCCCGGAAGTCTGTGAGTGACTTGGCCGCCTTTGATGCTGGGTCCTGGAGCTCTTCGTTGGTCCGCAGCCTTTGTCAGTCGTCCTTGCGGGCCAGCTTGAGGCGCAACATAGGCCCAGGAGCCTCAGAGGAGGAAGAGGAGGAGGAGGAAGCTGCTGCAGGAGGCCCATGTCATCCATCTTACTGAGGAGCTGTCAGGGCCGGGCGGCCTCCCGCCTCCCACCACCCCACGTCGCTGCCCTGAGGGGTAACCTGGGGGATCGTGCTGGTCTCCGTCGCAGGGCTGACGAGCCCCGTGAATGTTCCATTTAGCTGCCGCACACCCGCCTATCCGGTGTACCTTCCTTCAGAGGCCATCACCTCAGCCGTTGGCCTGTGAGGCGGGAGCGCTGGCACACAGTGGCTACGGTGGCGCCATGTTTGGTGGTCACGGGACCTCAGGACCTTCCTGCGCGCTCCTGGCACTCATCTCCCCACCTTGGCAACGACTCCGTAGTCAAGTCCTCCAAGGACAAGAACAAGAAGCTGCAGGAAGGCAGCCCCGTATACAGCCCCGCTGAAGAGGCGCCAATGAAGTCTGTGGGGCAGAGGGTCCTGGACAGGCTGAAGCACTATTACCACGGCTTCTGCCTTCTCTGGACCGCCACCAAGATAGCCACACACACGCTCTGGAGGATTCTCAGTGGCCACATGCTGACCAGCTGGGAGCACAGGCAGTTTGTCCGTGTCTGTGCTGACCTCTTTTGCCTGGTCCAGCTCCTGATCTTTGCGGTGGTGCTTTTCATGGAGTTGCTGTTGCTCATGGTAGTGAAAATCTTTTCCAACATGTTGCTGTCCACATTTGAGACCCAGTCCATCAAGGAGGAGAGACCGAAGAAGCAGCTATGGGGGAACTGGAACTGGCTAAATTTCTCCAGGACACCATCGAGGAGATGGCTGTGAAGAACAAAGAAGTGAAGGGGAGGACTGCCAAAGACTTCTCCATGTTTTTCCAGAAGATCTGAGAGACAGGAAAGACTTAACAGCAAAGAAATCATGCGCTTTCCCAAATTATTTGAGGATGAGCTGACCCTGGATAACCTCACCTGCCAGCAGCTGGTGGCATTGTGTGAGCTGCTGGATCTCCAGGCCATAGGCACCAACAACTTCCTATGCTTTCAGCTCACCATGAGGTTGAGGTCCATAAAGGCCAACAATGAGCTGATTGCTGAGGAAGGGGTGGACAGCCTGAATATCAAGGAACTGCTGTCGACATGTAGAACTCGAGGGATGTGGGCCCTCTGGGTTTCAGAAAACCATCTGAGGAGCCTGCTGAAGCAGTGGCTGGATATGCATTTGCATCAAGAGATCCCCATATCACTGCTGTCATTGTCCCGAGCTATATACCTCCCAGACACCCTCTCTCCTACTGACCAGCTCAAATCCACCTTGCAGACTCTTCCAGAGATAGCGGCGGAGGGAGCCCAGGTGAAAGTGGCCAAGGTTGAGGGCGAGCAGGTGGACAACAAAGTGAAATTGGAGGCTACATTACAGGAGGAGGTGGCCATCCAGCAGGAGCACAGGGAGAATGAGCTGCAGAAGCTATCCCAAGAAATGAAATGGAAGAAGCCACCCCTGAGAGGCCAGTGGCAGACCAGCAGCCAGAAGTGCCTGATGTGATCCTGCCCTCAGAGGCCCTGAAGGACACTGTCCCTGTGCTGGGGATCTTGAAGGAAGAGAAAATAACCAAAGAAGAAATGGGTGTACTTAGTGACTCGTGTTCTAAACTGAAGGAGCAAAATAAGTCCCTAACCAAGGAGAAGGAGGAGCTGGAGCTACTGAAGGAGGACGTCCAGGACTATAGTGATGACTTGCAAGAGATCAAGAAGGAAGTTTCTAAGATCAGCAAAGAAAAATATGTGGAAAAATCTAAAGCCAGCAAGACACTGACAAAGAGAGTTCAGCAGATGATCTGGTGGATAGACAGCTTGATCACACAGCTGGAGATGGATCAGAGGCCTGGCAAGCTGGGCCAGGCAGAGGGCTCAGGGGGAGCGGGAGAGAAAGTCATCAGTATCACCGAGCTCATCAGCACCATGAAGCAAATCAAGAACATTCCAGAAAACAAGCTGATCAGCTTGGCCTCAACACTGGATAAAAATTAAAATGGCAAGGTCAATATTGACAACCTCATTAAGGTGATTGAGCTGGTGGACAAAGAAGATGTTCACATCTCTATCAGTCAGGTAGCTGAGATAGTGGCAATGCTGGAGAAGGAGGAGAGGTGGAGAGGAAGAAGAAGGCTAAGGGAAAGACTGAGGAGGAGGCTGCAGAAGTGAAGAATTAGGGCTGGTCTTGGCTCTCAGGCATGTTGGTGGCCCTGCAGGTGTCTGCCTCCATCCTGCTTCACTAGCTGTTGTGGTAATGACCATAATAGTGATCACTTTGAGGTGATTTTTTTTTTTTTTTTTTTTAGTACTAGAAGAAATAAATTTTATTTATTTATTTATTTATTTATTTATATTATACTTTAAGTTCTAGGGTACATGTGCACAATGTGCAGGTTTTTTACATATGCATACATGTGCCATATTGGTTTGCTGCACCCATTAACTTGTCATTTACATTAGGTATTTCTCCTAATGCTATGCCTCTCCCATCCCTCCACCCCATGACAGGCCCCGGTGTGTGATGTTCTCTGCCCTGTGTCCAAGTGTTCTCATTGTTCAATTCCCACCTACAAGTGAGAACATGCAGTGTTTGGTTTTCTGTCCTTGTGATAGTTTGCTCAGAATGATGGTTTCCAGCTTCATCTATGTCGCTACAAAGGACATGAACTCATCCTTTTTTATGGCTGCATAGTATTCCATGGTGTATATGTGCCACATTTTCTTAATCCAGTCTATCATTGATGAACATTTGGGTTGGTTCCAAGTCTTTGCTATTGTGAATAGTGCCGCAATAAGCATACATGGGCATATGTCTTTATAGTAGCATGATTTATAATCCTTTGAATATATATCCAGTAATGGGATTGCTGGGTCAAATGGTATTTCTAGCTCTAGATCCTTGAGGAATTGCCACACTGTCTTCCACAATGGTTGAACTGGTTTACACTTCCACCAACAGTGTAAAAGCACTCTTATTTCTCCACATCCTCTCCAGCACCTGTTTTTAATGCTTTACTTCCAACTACGTGGTCAATTTGGAATAAGTGTGATGTGGTGCTGAGAAGAATGTATATTCTGTTGATTTGGAGTGGAGAATTCTGTAGATGTCTATTAAGTCTGCTTGGTGCTGAGTTCAAGTCCTGAATATCCTTGTTAACCTTCTGTCTCGTTGATCTGTCTAATATTGACAGTGGGGTGTTAAAGTCTCCTATTATTATTGTGTGGGAGTCTTAGTCTCTTTTTAGGTCTCTTGGGACTTGCTTTATGAATCTGGGTGCTCCTGTATTGGGTGCATATATAGTTAGGATAGTTAGCTCTTCTTGTTAAATTGATCCCTTTACCATTATGTAATGGCCTTCTTTTGATCTTCTTTTGATCTTTGTTGGTTTAAAGTCTGTCTTATCAGAGACTAGGATTGCAACCCCTACTTTTTTTTTTTGCTTTCCATTTGCTTGGTAGATCTTCCTCCATCCCTTTATTTTGAGCCTATGTGTATCTCTGCACATGAGATTGGTCTCCTGAATATAGCACACTGATGGGTCTTGACTCTTTATCCAATTTGCCAGTCTGTGTATTTTAATTGGGGCATTTAGCCCTTTTACATTTAAGGTTAATGTTGTTATGTCATTATGATGTTAGCTGGTTATTTTGCCTGTTAGTTGATGCAGTTTCTTCCTAGCATAGATGGACTTTACAATTTGGCATGGTTTTGCAGTGACTGGTACTGGTTGTTCCTTTCCATGTTTAGTGCTTCCTTCAGGAGCTCTTGTAAGGCAGGCCTGGTGGTGACAAAATCTCCAGCATTTGCCTGTCTGTAAAGGATTTTATTTCTCCTTTACTTATGAAGCTTAGTTTGGCTGGATATGAAATTCTGGGTTGAAAATTGTTTTCTTTAAGAGTGTTGAATATTGGCCCCCACTCTCTTCTGGCTTGTAGAGTTTTTGCCGAGAGATCTGCTGTTAGTCTGATGGGCTTCCCTTTGTGGGTAACCTGACCTTTCTCTCTGGCTGCCTTAGCCTTTTTTCCTTCATTTCAACCTTGGTGAATCTGACAATTATGTGTCTTGGGGTTGCTCTTCTCGAGGAGTATCTTTGTGGTGGTCTCTGTATTTCCTGAATTTGAATGTTGGCCTGCCTTGCTAGGTTGGGGAAGTTCTCCTGGATAATAACCCGAGAAGTGTTTTCCAGCTTGATTCCATTCTCCCTGTCACTTTCAGGTACACCAATCAAATGTAGATTTGGTCTTTTCACATAGTCCCATATTTCTTGGAGGCTTTGTTCATTTCTTTTTACTCAGAACTTCTCTTCTCGCTTCATTTCATTAATTTGATCTTCAATCACTGATACCCTTTCTTCCACTTGATTGAATTGTCTAGTGAAGCTTGTGCATGCATCACGTAGTTCTCGTGCTGTGGTTTTCAGCTCCATCAGGTAATTTAAGGTCTTGTTTACACTGCTTATTCTAGTTAGCCATTCGTCTAATCTTTTTTCAAGGTTTTTAGCTTCCTTGTGGTGGGTTCGAACATCCTCCTTTAGCTCGGAGAAGTTTGTTACTACTGACTTTCTGAAGCCTACTTCTGTCAGCTCGCCAAAGTCATTCTCTGTCCTTCTTTGTTCCATTGCTGGTGAGGAACTGCGATCCTTTGGAGGAGAAGGGGTGCTCTGGTTTTTTTTTTTTTTTTTTTTTTTTGAGATGGAGTCTCACTTTGTCACCCAGGCTGGAGTGTGCAGTGGTGCAATCTCAGCTCACTGAAAGCTCTGCCTCCTGGGTTAATGCCATTCTCCTGCCTCAGCCTCCTCAGTAGCTGGGACTACAGGCGCCTACCACCACGCCTGGCTAATTTTTTGTATTTTTTAATAGAGATGGGGTTTCACTGTGTTAGCCAGGATGGTCTCGATCTCCTGACCTTGTGATCTGCCTGCCTTGGCCTCCCAAAGTGCTGGGATTACAGGCGTGAGCCACTGTGCCTGGCCGATGCTCTGGTTTTTATAATTTTCAGCTTTTCTGCTCTGGCTTCTCCTCAACTTTGTGGTTTTATCTACCTTTGGTCTTTGATGATGGTGACCTACAGATGGGGTTTTGATGTGGATGTCCTTTTTGTTGATGTTGATGCTATTCCTTCCTGTTTGTTAGTTTTTCTTCTAACAGGTCCCTCAGCTGCAGGTCTGTTGGAGTTTGCTGGAGGTCCACTCCAGACCCTGCTTGCCTGGGTATCACCAGTGGAGGCTGTAGAACAGCAAATATTGCAGAACAGCAAATATTGCCACCTGATCCTTCCTCTGGAAGCTTCATCTTAGAGGGGCACCCGGCTGTATGAGGTGTCAGTCGGCCCTACTGGGAGATGTCTCCAAGTTAGGCTACACAGGGGTCAGGGACCCACTTAAGGAGGCAGTCTGTCCGTTCTCAGAGCTCAAACACTGTGCTGGCATCCCATTACTGGGTATATACCCAAAGGATTATAAATCATGCTGCTATAAAGACACATGCACACATATGTTCATTGCGGCACTATTCACAATAGCAAAGACTTGGAATCAACCCAAATGTCCATCAGTGACAGACTGGATTAAGAAAATGTGGCACATATACACCATGGAATACTATGCAGCCATAAAAAAGGATGAGTTTGTGTCCTTTGTAGGGACATGGATGCAGCTGGAAACCATCATTCTCAGCAAACTATCGCAAGAATAGAAAACCAAACACTGCATGTTCTCACTCATAGGTGGGAAGTGAACAATGAGATCACTTGGACTTGGGAAGGGGAACATCACACACTGGGGCCTATTATGGGGAGGAGGAAGGGAGGAGGGATTGCATTAGGAGTTATACCTGATGTAAATGACGAGTTGATGGGTGCTGACGAGTTGATGGGTGTAGCACACCAACATGGCACAAGTATACATGTGTAACAAACTTGCATGTTATGCACATGCAGAACTTAAAGTATAATAATAATAATAATAATGAAAGATTGAGGCTCAGCTAGGAGAGGAATGAACATCACTCAAAGATAGATAAAGTGACATATGAGACTTTGTACTATATTAGGGTAAGAGCTAGCTGTTTTCAGTTACAAGAGGAAGTATTACATAGATGGAAGCATAACTATGTACTTGCAAATTAAATGTGTTCTAAAAAAAAAAAAGAAAGAAAATGTGGCACATACATACCATGGAATACTATGCAGCCATAAAAAAAGAATGAGTTCATGTTCTTTACAGGGACATGGATGATGCTGGAAACCATCATTCTCAGCAAACTATCTCAAGAACAGAAAACCAAACACTGTATGTTCTCACTCATAAGTGGGAGCTGAACAATTAGAATGCATGGCCACAGGAAGGGGAACATCACTCAGGGGCTGGGGTGCTAGGGGAAGGATAGCATTAGGAGAAATACCTAATGTCGATGATGAGTTGATGGGTGCAGCAAACCACTATGGCACATGTATACCTATGTAACAAACCTGCGCGTTCTGCACATGTATCCCAGAACTTAAAGTATAATATATATATAATATTATATATAAATAATATTATATATATACGTGTGTGTGTGTATGTGTGTGTGTGTGTGTATATATAAAAACACTGTACTGGGAGAACCACTGCTCTCTTCAGAGTTGTCAGACAGGGACGTTTAAGTCTGCAGAAGTTTCTGCTGCCTTTTGTTAAGCTATGCCCTGCCCCCAGAGGTGGAGTCTACACAGACAGGTGGGCCTTGTTGAGCTGTGGTGGGCTCCATCCAATTTGAGCTTCCAGGCCGCTTTGTTTACCTACTCAAGCCTCAGCAATGGCGGACACCCCTCCCCCATCCAGGGTTGCTGCCTCACAGTTTGATCTTGTACTAGCAGTGAGCAAAGCTCTGTGGGCGTGGGACTCGCTGAGCCACACGCAGGATATAATCTCCTGGTGTGCTGTTTGCTAAGAGCATTGGAAAAGCGCAGTGTTTAGGTGGCAGTGTCCCAATTTCCCCGGTACAGTCTGTCATGGCTTCCCTTGGGTAGGAAAGGGAAATCTCTGACTCCTTGCATTTCCCAGGTGAGGCGGGTGTGCCTTCCCTGCTTCGCCGCTCTCTGTGGCTGCCCACTTCTGACCAGTCCCAAATGAGAGATGAACCAGGTACCCCAGTTGGAAATGCAGAACACCCATCTTCTCTTGCATCGGACACAAGGGAGCTGCACACCAGAGCTGTTACTATTCGACCATCTTGGAATGCCCCTCGAGGTGATTCTTAATGGCAAGTCTAATACTTTGTCTGAAATAAGTCAGAAGCTTCCATTAAAAAAAAAAAAGAAGGCCGGGTGTGGTGGTTCACGCCTGTAAGCCCAGCACTTTGGGAGGCCAAGGCAGGTGGATCACGAGGTCAGAAGATCGAGACCATCCTGGCTAACACAGTGAAACACCGGGCTTACTAAAAATACAAAAACACCACGGGCGCGGGTGGCGGCAATCTGTGGTCCCAGCTACTCGGGAGGCTGAGGCAGGAGAATGGCGCGTGGAACCCGGAGGCGGAGCCAGAAAGAGCCAAGACGCACCACTGCACTCCAGCCTGGGTGACAGGAGCCAGATTCCCACTCAAAAAAAAAAAAAAAAAAGAAAAAGAAAATGGAGAGATATTCCATATTCATGGATAGCAAAATTCAATATCATTAAGATGACTCTTCCCAACTTGTTCTATAGATTCAATGCAAACCCAATTAAAATCTCAGTGAATTATTTTTTGATATTAACAGAACAGTCAACATAATTACTGAAAAGGAAGTCAGAGGACTGACATTACTTGACTTCAAAGCTTACTATAAATCTACAGTAATGAAGACAGTGTGATATTCATGAAAGAATAGACAAACAGGTCAATGGAACAGAATAGAAGGTCCAGAAATAGACCCATGTAAATATAGTGAACTGATCTTTGACAAGGGACCAAAGGTAATTCAATGGAGAAAAGGTAGTCTTTTCAACAAATGGTGCTAGAACAACTGGGCATCCATGTGCAAAAAAAAAAAAAAAAAAAAAGTCTAGACATAGACCTTTATACTTTTCATAAAAGTTAACTCAAAATAGATCATAGACCTAAATGTAAAACATAAAACTATAAAGTTTCCATAAAATAAGAGAAAATCTAGGTAACTCTGGGTTGACAATGAGTTTTCAGGAAAAAACACCAAAACTATGAACCATGGAAGAAAAAATATCTAAGTCGGACTTCATTAAAACTAAAAACTTTTGTTATGCAAAAAACACTGTTAAGAGAATGAAAAGACAAGCCACAGACTGGGAGAAAATATTTGCAAGACACATAGCTGATAAAAGACTTGTATTCAAAATACATGAAGCCAACCTGGGCAGTATGGCGAAACCCTATCTCTACAAAAAATACAAAAATTAGCTGGGCATGGTGGTGCATGCCTGTATTCTCAGCTACTCTAGGAGGCTAAGGCAGGAGGATTGCTTGAGCCCAGGAGGTGGAGACTGCAAAGAGCTGTGATCACTGCCACTGCACTCCAGCCTGGGTGACAGAGTGAGTCCCTGTCTCAAAATATATATATGAAGAACTCTTAAAATGTAACAATAAGCAGACCGTCCAATTTTTAAATGGCAGAAGATCTGAATAGACACTTCACCAAAGAAGATATACAGATGACAAACATACATATAAAAAGATGATCAACCTAAGTTATCAGTAAGGAATTGCTCATTGAAATAACAATGAGATACCACTGCAGATTTATTAGAATGGCCAAAATCCAAACTGACAATACCACATGCTAGCCAGGATGTGGAGAAACAGGAACTGTCTTCATTGCTGATGGTAATGCAAAATGGTACAGCCACTCTGGAAGACAATTTGGCAGTGTCTCACAAAGCTAAACGTGCTCTTACTACACAATCCAGCAGTCACACTCCTAGGGACTTATCTGGTTGAGTTGAAAACGTATGTCCACATAAAAACCTTCACACATGAGTGTTTATAGAGCAGCTTTGTCCGTGATTACCCAAAAGTGGAAGCAATCAAGATGTCCTTCAATAAGGGAGTGGATAAACTGTGGTACACCTCAACAATGGAACATTATTCAGCGGTAAACAGAAATGAAGTATTAAGCCATGAACAGACATGGAGGAAGCTCAAATGCATGTTATTGCACTTCTTAGCCAAAGGCCAAGAAGCCATTCACATGCCTATTACTAAGTGAAAGAAGTCAGTCTGAAAAGGCTACGTACTGTATGATTCCACCTGTTCCAGAAAAGATAAAACTAAAGACTAAAAAATTTAATGATGTCCAAAGGTTTAGGGGTAGGGATGAATAGGTGAGGCAAAAGGATTTTGGGAGCAGTGAAGCCATTCTGTTATAATACTGTAATGTTGGATACATGACATGCATCTGTCAAAACCCACAGAACTGAACCACACACAGAGGGAACCCTAATGTAAACTGTGTACTTCAGTTAATATGCATCAATATTGGTTCATTCGTTGCAAAAAATGTACCACACTCATGCAAGATGTTAATATTGGAACTTTGTATTCTTTGCTTAATTATTCTCTAAAATTGCTACTAAAGAATAATGCCTATTAATTTAAAAAAAAAAAAAAAGCAAGGCAGCTCTTCAGAGTTCCATGTCCTTAGACAGTGACCACCGGCTAGCTGTATGTGGCATCCAGGCAACATCTGGAGGCTTTAGTATCTGACAGAGATCAAGTCATTGTTTAAGGGACAGGGCCTCTGGAGCCTGACAGACATGTGATATAATCCTGACTCTGTCACTCACCTGCTGTGTGACCTTGGTTCACTCACTAAACCTCTCTGAGCCTCAGGTCTAGGTCTCTCATCTGTAAAGTAGGGGCAATAATAGTAACTATCTTGTGGGTAGGGTGTTACAAAGATGAAATAAGACATTCCATGGAAAGTGCTTCAAATACTCCCTGGCTAGAGGTAAGACCTCAATAAATATTACCTGCTCACATTATTAGTAAGAAAAAATGAACACAATTCTGAGCTCTTGCTGTATATCACTTCCTGCTGGTCACTGGAGACTCAGAAGTTCAAACACTGGTCTCCCTCTAGGGCTCACTGTCTATGAGACTTACACTTACCAACCTCCTGGGGCAGAAACCACTGACTCGCTGCAGGAGGAGTGCAATGTGAAGCAGGCTTCGCTGAGGGGTAAGGCTGGGAAGAGACTCTGAGATGGGACGTTTGAGATAAGCCCCAAAAGATGACGTTTATTCCAAGGTGAGAACTGAGCAACTTGCTCAGATGGCCTGAGCAAGGCTTGGAGGATCGCTAAAGCATGGTATATTCCACGACTGGCAAGCAGTTTGGTGCACATCATGGACCCTAGAGAAAATCAGGACTGGAAAGGGCAGGATGCAGAGGTCACCTGGCCCAACCATCTCACTTTAGAGATGAGGAAACTGACAGCCAGCGGGAGAGGAAGAGACCTCCTAATTGTCACATTTCTAGATTTGTTTTCATCTTTTTTTTTTTTTCTTTTTTTTTGGAGATGGAGTCTCGCTCTGTCGCCCAGGCTGGAGTGCAGTGGCTCAATCTCCGCTCAATACAAGCTCTGCCTCCCGGATTCAGCCACTCTCCTGCCTCAGCCTCTGGAGTAGCTGGGACTACATGCCCCCGCCATCACACCCGGCTAATTTTTTGTATTTTTAGTAGAGACGGGGTTTCACTGTGTTAGCCAGGATGGTCTCAATCTCCTGACCTTGTGATCCACCCACCTCAGCCTCCCAAAGTGCTGAGATTACAGGCATGAGCCACTGCGCCCGGCCTTCATCTTGGGACTTAATGAACTTAGAGAATGAGAGTTTTGATAAGGCAGAAGGGTAGTGTAATGATGGTGATAATGATGATAACATATTTAATAATGGATTAATATGTGCTAAGCACTATGCTCAGGGCTTTACAAAGGTTAGTTTATCCACAACATAACCCTATGAGGTGGGTACTGTTTATTCCCATTTTGTGGTTGGGGAAATGGAGGCACAGAGAAGTTAAGTAATGACTCCCCATTGCTTTCAGGATATTAGCAGACACTGCTCACTGCCCCTTCCTCATGCACTACTTCATTTCTACCTTACTGGCAGAGCAGTAGCATTGTTCCTTTATCCTCCTTATCCCACCACTGGAGCTTTAGGAGGGGCCAGCTTCAGGTTAGATGCTTTGTTGGTTTCAGTCAATCATGACAGTTCACTCTTCTTGCCAGAGATTGGTTCAAGTACAGGCCTTCCTGGCCTCTTAGAAGTGGAGGGAAGTTGGGAGAATTCTGGAAGTAGGTCTGTTTGTTTGTTTGTTTGTTTGTTTTTGAGATAGGGTCTCACTCTGTTGCCCAGGCTAGAGTGCAGTGGCCTATCTTGGCTTATTCCAACCCCTACCTCCTAGGCTCAAGTGAGCCTCCTGAGTAACTGGGACTACAAGTGCATGCCACCACACCTGGTTAATTTTTGTATTTCTAGTAGAGATGGGGTTTTGCCATGTTGCCCAGGCTGGACTTGAACTCCTAAGCTCAAGTGATCCGCCTACCGGGGCCTCCCAAAGTGCTGAGATGACAGGTGTGTACCACTACGCCTGGCTGGAAGTAGTTCTTTTAATTGTAAAAGAGAGCTGGGGCAGGAAGGAAAATCCTCCAGGAACAGGCTAGCCCTTCCTCCACCTCTGGACATCGCATGTGTCTGCGTGTGATGTCAGAGCTATGACAGCCACCTTAGGTCTACGAGGGGACAAGTCTGAGAATAATCTGACACACTGAAGATGGTGGGGTGGAGGCAGGGAATTAACTGAGTTCTGGAAGGTGTGGATGAATTTTGAATTAACCTGCTGAATTAACCAATTCTGGATGCCTCCTCTCATCTCCTTGACATATGAGATCTTGTATCACTTACTTGCTATGCCAGTTGTATCAGGGTTTTCTGTTCCTTGCAGCTGAAAGCATTCTTGTTGGTGTGAAGATGAACCCCAAAACCATATATCATTCAAGCCTAAGTGCTGCAGCCCTGTTTCTTGTCAACATCATCTGCTGTAGCCAGAGTCGAGGACTTGCTCTTCCCAGGAAGGGCCTCTGGGCCTCTGGGCATTGCCATTCGCTCTTCCGTCTATTCAAAGTGTCCTTCCACGTATTTGTTTTACACATCTCCTCCTACTCCTCTTTTCTGAGCTGGCTGCTCCATCACCTTCTTTGCAGAGTCTGAGTGGATTCCTAACTCAGGAGTCCCACAATACCCACCTAGGTGACCACCATCACTCTTGTCACCCAAGATTGTCAGATTGTCATTTATTTATGTATTTGCCTTATTTCCTGCACTGAGGACAAGACCTGGTCATGTTCATCTCTGCCCTTGCACCCAGTGCAGGGCTTGGCTCAGAGCACATACCCTCTGAGTGGCTATGGAATGCATAAGAGTGTAGAGGTCATCTTAGTCCCCTGGGGCTCACAAGGGGTACTAGAGAGGCAGCGTCTAGGATGACAGCATTAATAACTGCAATCATTAATGAACCACTTCCTCACTACAGGCCAGGCACTTCCCACACATGATCTCATATACTCTTTATGGCATGATTGTTATCCCCATTTTATAGATGAGGAAACAGGCACAGAGGCACAAAGCAACTTGCCTGAAGTTGGGGTTTAAACAGAAGTCTGTCGGTCTGTCGCTAAGTGAAAAAAGAAATATACTAAATGTATATGTGTGTGTGTATGCGTGTTTGATTGCAATAGGTGGTAGGAATATTGACAATTTACATTTCCCATGTTCTCAGTATTTCCAATTTTGTTTCAGAAGCATAATGGGGAAAAATAAAAAAACATATAGCCAAAGGTTTAGAGAATTAATGTCGGGCTGGGCCCTGTGCCCTGAGGATGTCACTTTTTTTTTTTTTTTTTTAAAGAGATGAGTCTCGCTCTGTCCCCAGGCTGTAGTGCAGTGGCGCGATCTTGGCTCACTGCAAGCTCCGCCTCCCGGGTTCACGCCATTCTTCTGCCTCAGCCTCCCGAGTAGCTGGGACTACAGGCACCTGCCACCATGCCCGGCTAATTTTTTGTATCTTTAGTAAAGACGGGGTTTCACCGTGTTAGCCAGGATAGTCTCAATCTCCTGACTTCGTGACCTGCCCACCTCCGCCTCCGAAAGTGCTGGGATTACAGGCGTGAGCCACTGTGCCCGACCAGGATGTCACGTTTTTAAAGGATCCTATAGCAGAGCAGGGGACCCAAGTAATTCTGCACTCCCAAGACACAATCTGAACAGGTCAGTATCATCATTGCCTGATGTTCTTATTCTCTAGTCTGTGCTCCCATGAGTTTTGGGAAGTTTTCATTTGTTTTTTTATTTCCTTTCTTCCTTTTTCTTCCTCTCTCTTTTTTCTTTCTTCCTTTCTCTCTCTCTCTCTTTTTTTTTTTTTTTTTTTTTGCCAGAAATTGAGGATAATGAATGAGCACTGCTTAAATTTTTCCAGCACCGCTTAAAGTTTTTGTACTTAAAAAGGTTAAATCATTAGGTTGTTGGGTGTGGATAGGGAGGTAGAAAACTCATCTCCAAAAATACACCCTCTTTCTTTCTTGTTTATATAAAATGTTGTCCTGAAGGCTTCGCAGGACTGGAGAGCAAGCACAAAAACAAAACCAGGTCATAACCATTCTGCTATCTGCTCCTCTCCCTGCTGGGCCCTGGGTGGAGCCCCAGGACAAAGGTCTGGGGGGCACCAGGAAGCAAGGCCAGCAAACCCCAGGAGGGGAGTTTCACATGCCTTGGCTCAGGCTCAGAAGTGCAGGGAAGCAACTGAAATAAGTGACTAGATCCCCACAACCCAGGCCTGTGATGCTGGCTCCCCAGCCCAGCACAGGGTCCCTGGTCAGACAGAGGAGGCCTCAGTTCTCTCATCTGTGAAATGGAGCTGTTGTGAAAACCCACCAGGATGACCCATGGGACTGGTGGGAGGGAGGACTAGGCTTGGGGCAGGAGCTCAGGACATGTGGGTTGAGCCCCGTCTGTGAAGATGGGCTTGGGGTAGGGAGGAGCTTCTGCAGGTCAAAAAGCATGAGTTTTTAACGAACTCTTTCTGTTCCTAGCTTGAGAAGCACGTGTCTTCTGTGAATCATTTTTTCTTCTTGCAGCATTGGGGTGTTCTTTTTCCCCACTTCATCTTGAAGTCATGTAAACCTCTAATGCCAATTTCTGCTTCCGCACAGACTGGTCTCCAGCAGCTACCTCCCTGTGCCATCTTGAGGCAGCGTGACTGGTGAAGAGGCTGCAGGGCAGTGTCCCCCTCCAGAGAGAAGGCCCTGCCCCGTACTTGCCAGGTTTTAAGCATCTGGCATGGGGCAGTGGAAAGAACTCTTGATTAGTATCAGAAGCCCCAAGTGCCTCATGGTCCTGCCACAAAGCTGGCTGTGCCACCTCAGACTTCAGCTTCCACCCTGGGAAATGGAGCATCTGGTCAAAATATCCACAGAGGGCCTCCTCAGCTTTGTGGTCCCATGGAAAGGGCTGGAGGACAGCTGCAGGAAGGCTAGCAGGGAGCTGAGACCTCTCCTTCCCGGTCCTCCCTCCAGGTCCCCCCTTGATCTGGGCCTCCATTCCCTGACAGGGTTCAAGGCGGCAGCAGCTACTGGATAACGCAGACCAGATGCAGCCCTTTCCCCGTACGTGCTCAGGGGCCTTCCTCCTCGGAGGCCTTGGGGATATCTGAAACTCCTCGGAGTTTGGCTTCAGAGGCTGGAGTGGAAACCACAGCTCCATTACGCGAGCACATATGATCTCCCTGGGAGGAAAGGAACGGGCTGGCCTCAGAAAATGAGAGACAAGTTCGAGGCCACTGGGTCTACGGAGAACATGTTTTCATCTCTGAGTAGGACAGTATCTGGGAACCTCAAGGAGGGCAGGTCCCACATGCTCGGCCAGAACAGAGGACCTGACCCCCGAAGTGGTGGGCTCTCTATGACCAGAGAATAGCAGCAAAAGCCAGGGACCTTTACAGGGGAGACTTGAGCATGATCTAAAGGCTGGACACCCACCAAGGAACCATTTCACTTCACCCCTAATGCCATCTCATATTTTGAAAGCGTTACATTTGCCAGACAAGTCCTTGAAGTAGAAAAATTCCATTAAAGGGGAATGACCACCTCCCCTCCACTATGGCAACCCAAGCAACTAAACTTGCACAAATAAGTGGAAAATGGTTCCAAAGCCACTGACAGTTAAGACACCCCAACTTCCATCACTGCCTAGTTGGGTAACTTTGGGCCAATAATTTAATATCTCCAGCCTCAGATTTCCCATTTGCCTAATGGAAATACTGAGCCTCACCTGACGGTGCTCTAAGGTATGCAGAAAGGAGCCTAGCAGAGCCTCAGTATAGACAAGTCCGTGCACTCCCAAATAACAGGGACGAAATCCTCATTCCCATTCCTAGGGATCCAAGATGGTCATAACTTCCCATCAGCACTTGTGGTTGGCAAAAATAACTGAGACATCCCCAGGGGTGGCTGTGGTCCAGGCAGAGGCAGTCAGCCTGCTTGGTGAGCGTATAGGCCTGAGTGATGGTTGGGGTGGAGGACTTTGAACGCTGCAGAAAATGGGTCCCCATCATGGAGACCCTTAAGGGCAGGAGTCAGAGTTGAATCCATCTCTGCTGACTCTTCCAGCCTGAGGTTCTTTCTCCCGAACACTCTCAGGGGCGAAGGCTCAGGCAGGCCGTGGATCCCCAAGCTTGGTTCTGCTCAACATCCATTCACCTGGGGCGCTCTGGGCTAGTTTCTTGGATATTTCTGTGGGGCGTGGGACGGACTCATTCGGTAACTTAGCAACCTCAGTTTCCTTCTGTATGAAATGGAAGCAGTAGCCATTTTAGTCCTCTGGCAGGTTGTTGTGAGGGGTAGGGAGAGTGGACAGTGAGCCTGATTGTGTGATCCTCCCCATGTGGTGGGGAGAGACCTCAGGCTTTAGGGCACCAAGGACTGGGGTTGCAGCCAGGGTGATCAACTCCTCGGAGAAGGGTGCATCCCCTGCACAGGGTCTGGGAGTGGGTGGAGCAGGTTCCTGTGAAATTTAAGATTTGTGGATAGAAAGAGATTACACTTAGTGATGAACCTTGTAATAGTCAGGCCATGCTGGCCAAAGATAATGAAGCCTTTTCTACTCCTGCCAGACCCCTGACTGGGTCTCTGTGCCCTCCCTGGCCACAGTTCATCCTTTCTCTCATCTACCATTCATTCATGCCATCACTTGTTCCACAAACACTTTTCAAGCCCCTTCTCTGTTCCCAGCACTGGGGATACAGCTGCAGATGAGGGTGACTCTTGCCCTTCTAGGGCTTACAGTCCACATGGGGGAGAAAGGCCTTAAACAAATAGCCACACACATCAATACAAATAAATACAAAATTCCAATTTTTTTAAAAGACAGGGTCTTGTTCTGTCTCCCAGGCTGGAAGGCAGTGGTGCGGTCATAGTTCACTATAATCTCGAAATCCTGGGCTCAAGCAATTCTCCGGCCCAACTTGGGAGGCTCCTACTTGGGCAGCCTCCCAGGTAGCTAGGAGGACTAAGTCATGCACCACCACACCCAGCTACATTTTTTATTTTTATTTTTGTAGAGACAGGGGTCTCACTATGTTGCCCTGGCTGGTCTTGAACTCCTGGCTTCAAACAGTCCTCCCAGCTCAGCTTCCCAAAGTGTTGGGATTACAGGCATGAGCCACCACGCCTGACCAAAATTACAAAATTTAGCAAGTGCGTGGAAGGAAAAGAACAAGATGTTACAAGAGTGGATAATAAGAACTGACTCTTCCTAAAGGCCAGGACTTACTATGTGGCTGCAGCATCCGAAGCACTCGATATTTGATAACTGGATCCTCACCATGTTCCTGCAGGGTGGGTGCCACTGCTCTCGCCATTTTCCAGGTAAGAAAACTGAGTCTCAATAGGTGGAAAGTCTTGTTCAAGATCCATGGCTAGGAGAGTGGAGCTGTGGTGTGGCCCGGCTCTGGCCGAGAAGTTGTACTACCCCAGGAAGTGGGAGACCAAGAGCGGCTGCTCCAGGACCGGCCTTCTGCTGAGATGGGACAGGTGAGCCGAGTTGGCCTGAGGAAGCATAGGAAGGAGGATTTCTAGGAACAGCTTAGGCCTGTGTCCTATGGGCAGGAAAGAAAGGTAAGCAAGGGGGAATGAGTGAAGAGAGAGAAGGAGAATGGAGGAATGGGGCATTCGGGGCCTTGAGGACTATGGGGTATCTGCCACATCCTGAGCGAATGGAAGGCTGATTTGGGGCGGGAGCCTGGAACCATGATGAATGGCTAACCTGATGCAGCAACACACTTCCCAGGGCCAGAGCAGATCCCAGATCTCCATCATTCCCTGTCATTCTGTGACATTGGAGGACAGGCTTCCATCTTCCTTTTTTTTTTTTTTTTTTTCCACAATTGAGGAAACCAGGACTTGGAGCAGAAGTCAGATGTTTTTGCTCAAGGTCACAGAGATTGACATGGCAAGTTCCCTGTCTTTTGTCCCCACAGCCAAATCCAACCCACCTGAGCAGAAGTTTTAGTCCACTGAAGATCAATCAGCCCTTCAGGAACAACTGCCTGCTCTACTGGAGAAGACGGACATGGTGGCAGATCAGTTGCATGCAGGGCCCTGCAATTCTTCCCCACTGCCTGTAACCACGTCCTTTGCCAACTAGCTCTGCAATACCCTCCTGCCCTGGGTAAAATGTTCTGCCAAGCCTGGGCTCAGGGCTCAGCTCTGCGCTTTGCTTGGGCTGATAGGATGGTAGCTGACTTGGCACAGCAGAGGCTTGACAAAGCACCCACACATTTCCCCTTTTGCTTGTTCTCTTCCGCCATTGTCATGAGACCATGCTGGGCTAGCTTGCTGAAGGACCAGATGTGGCCTCAAGCCAGGTCCCCTCTGTCATCCCAGCTGAGCCATCATAGATCAACAAGCTGACCTACATGTGAGAGACCCCAACCCAGATCAGCCAAACCCCACAAACTGGCATCCCAGCCAGATGAGACAGACACAGGCTCTGATCCCTGGTTCCCATGGGTCCCCGTCAATTTGCAAGAGCTTGCCTTCTGTTTTGTTCTTTCCAGCAAAGGCCTGGAGAGCTGTGTGCTTCTGCCACATCCCATTTGGTGGAACTCCTGTGACATGTTAATGGAGTTCCTATGACAAGAATGACAAGCTTGGACTCTGGGCTCACACTCCTGGGATTTCAGTCCCAGCTCTGCCCATTTCTGGCTGTGTGACCTTGGACTGGTTACTTAAGCTCTCTGTTCTTCAGTTTCCTCATCAGTAAAATGAGGTTAATGCTCAGGCCTCAGGGGATCTTAGAGCGGGTAATGGAAAGCACAGCCCCCTCTCTCAGATCCCGCTCTGGGCTTGGAGGCAGAAGAGTGGGAGAAGCACCTGGTGCAAGGCCTTGGCACAGAACTCCAGCTCTGCTTCCAACATGCTGGGTGACTTGAAGCCCCAGTTTTCCCATCTGTAAAGTGGCAATCTGCTTCTCCAGGACATAGTGAGGGTTCAAGATCTCAATAGGAAAGGCCTTTGTAAGAGCCCAAGTGCTGCGCACATGCCTGTTACTGTAGAGACTTCTCTGAAAGAGAGCAGTGGAACAGGCCAACACCTCTTCAGCTCCTCACAGGCCCGGGCTCTCAACAAAGGTGCTCTTGCCTAGCCTACGAGGCCCAGCTGGGGCCTCAGCCTCTCAGGGAGCCATCCTCGACACCTGTGCTTTCCCTCCTACACCTCCCAGCCTTTGATATCCCCTGCTCTGGAAGGTGCCCCCAGTAGGCCCAGCCCCGCCAGAGCCAACTCTAGCCAGCAAGAGGGCTGGGCCTGCTGGGGCCCACCTTGCCGGCAGATCTGACACTGTCCATGCTACCGGGCTAGCACGCCATGAGCCTGGAAACGGGCTGAGGGGACCTGGATGGTTAGCAAGCCCAAGTGCCACAGTGAATACTCACTCAGGCAGGGTCCGCCACTTATATGCCCACAGGGACCACGCAGGGAATCAATGCACAATGTGGCCCAGGGAACGGCACCTCCCAGGGCGGGCAGCCTGTGCCAGACTAGAAAGTGTGCATACCCCGTTCCAACGAAGTGTTTTAATACAGTGCACTCAAAGCACCGGACCAAAGAGCAGAACTACAAGGTAGAGGCATCTTCGTTTCCCAGTCACAAACGTCTGCTCTGTCTATTTTTGGGGTGGTGTGGGGTTGGGGAAAAGACATGTTTTTCTTTTCTTTTCTTTTCTTTCTTTTTCACAAACAGATAAAATCAGCCAACCTGGAAGGGAAGAGAAGTACCTGTCTGCTTTGCTTCTGTGAAGGAGGGTGGGGTGGGGGTTCAGGGTCTAATTGGGTGGAGAACCTACTGTGTGCAAGAGCACAGGCCTTCACTGGAGGGAACACAACAGAAGGCAAGCTTTTGCCCATGGACTGGGAACCGTGGGAACTAGGGGTCAGGGCCTGTGTCTGTCTCATGTGGCTGGGATGCTTTCTTCCTTCTCGTTCAAGATTCAGCCCTTGTGTTCACTGCTCTTGTTTTGTCTGCCCAGCCTTGCCCTTTGCAAGAACTGCTCCGCACCGTCATCAGCCACAGGTTTCCAGCAGGATTTGCCACGTTTGTTCAGAGTGACCCTCCTCCCCAGGTGGCCAGCACCTGACTCAGGCTGAGCCAATCAGTGCCTTCTGCAGAGGACCTCAGCTGCCTCATGTTTGGAGACTACATCAACCCACGTGCTGTTGCCAGCCATGCTTAGTACTGCTGACCGGAGGAGAGGGCAGAGCCAGGGGATGGGAGAGGAGAGGGTAGAGCTAGCAGGGAGAAGCCAAGTGAAAGAAGGAGAGGGATTCCAGCTAGGCCTTTGGTCAGGGATTCCAGGAGTTACCCCAGGCTCCTTTCTGTAATTTCCATATCCCTCCCCCTAACATTTTTCTTTTTCTTGCTATAGCAAGTTTAGGTGAGTTTTTGTTGCATGCAAATAAAATAATTTAATATTTTAATTATATATTAAATAATATAATCCCAAAATAAAATACTCTCATGTGATATAAAGAAAAGCATGATGAGATCTCGCCTCATATGGCTACCTCTCTTTGAGCCAGCTGCTTTGTTCACATTATTTCATTAGATTCTTTTGATGACTTCATAAGGTAGGGATTATTACTGTCTCCATTTGACAGATGAGAAAATTTAGGCCCAGAGAGGTTAAGCAGCTTTAGAAGAGTCACACAGCTGAAAGGAACTTGAGTCTGGGCTGGTTGCTTCTAGTCATAGGCAGTGTGTTGCACTCCTCCTATGCACTTACCTGCCCTTTTGGGGAGGTTTGCATCTGAAAGGCTGAGGGATCTGTTGGGCCTCCTGTGGAGCCTGTGATTCTCTGGAGTATTTGACTGTGTTCTACTAAATAAATCTGTACATGTCGAGAAGGAGCCAAGCTGACTGGCCTTTAAGTTTTCAGTGCTGGGCTGGAGGTGGCCCCCTTGGGGAACCCAGCCAAGGTCTGGCCAAGACCCCAGACCAGGCCAGTTGGCCGACGAGGCTGACATCATGTCCTGCCACAGCAATGAGGCCTGCTTGTGAATCATGGGCTCAGATGGGCCTGGGACAGATATGGCCCTCTCCCTGACCGTGAGCCTAAGCCACCCACTCAAGGAAGCATTTCAGGGCCCAGGTGACCTTCTTTCCTCTGTTCTCCCTGACACCCATTTTGCCATAGTCACTTCTCAGGGCTCTGGAACCCTTGGCTGAGTTCTGCTGAAGAGCCATGCAGGACAAGACTGAGACTAAATGAGGCTTCGCCCTCGTCCCCTTCAGGCACGGACGATTGTCCTCGGAAGGGCAGATGGAGAGAAGATGCAACACTGGCTGGGCCATGGGAAGCCATGGGATCCCAGAGGAATAGCAGGAGACCTAGTAGCTCAGGGAAGACGCTCAGAGCCATAGCTGTGTACAGCCAGGTGGCTTCTCCAGAGACAGAGGCCAGCCCACTCCTGTCCTTTAAAATATTTAACATTCGCTCATTTGAATTCTACGAACATATAGTTTCAAAAGAAATGGAATGAGAAAAGAAAAGAGCTTTTATCTGAAGAATGTGAGCCCTTTATCAGGCCCAGAGAGGCTTTCAAATGAGACAACAATCACATCCTCGTTTCCCCTTGAGCCAGGTCTTCATCTCTTGAAACTGCTGCAATTGCCATAAGTGGTTATAAATTAACCTAATAACATGGCACCGGACACTATCACCCATACCCTACAGGTTAACAATGTATACCAATCACTAATCAATGTTATTTCTGTAAACCAACAAGAATTCCCGACAAACAACTTTGTATCAACTCCCTGTCCCCGCTTTTTTGCCTTTAAAAATCCACTTGTAACTGCTGCTGCTAATTGGAGTATATATTCTGGACAACTTAAATCTATGCTCCCGAGGTTGCAACCTCAAGCTTGTTCCAGATAAACTATTTATATCTATTGTGCTTACCTTCTTCCTTTTAGGTCCTCAGGGACCATGCTATATTATATATTATATATATATTATACACATATAATTTATGTACACTTATACATAAGTATAAATTATAGGCTGGGCGTGGTGGCTCACACCTGTAATCCCAGCATTTTGGGAGGCCGAGGTGGGTGGATCACAAGATCAAGAGAGCGAGACCATCCTAGCCAACATGGTGAAACCTTGTCTCTACTAAAAATACAAAAATTTGCTGGGTGTGGTGACACGTGCCTGTAGTTCCAGCTACTCGTGAGGCTGAGGCAGGAGAATTGTTTGAACCTGGGAGTTGGAGGTTGCAGTGACCTGAGATTGTGCCACTGCACTCCAGCCTGGCAACAGAGCAAGACTCCGTCTCAAAACAAAAACAAAAACAAAAACAAAAAACGAATTATATGTATGTTATTATTTTTTCCATGAATTAGGTTATGGACCTCCTTCCAAACTGTCAGATGTGTTCGAACCAGAGCGACTCCATCTTGCATAGGGACTGGGTAAAGTAAGACTGAGACCTACTGGGTTGCATTCCCAGGAGGTTAGGTATTCTAAGTCACAGGACGAGACAGGAGGTTGGCACAAGGGACAGGTCACAAAGACCTTGCTGATAAAAGGATGTGGTAAAGAAGCCAGCCAAAACCCACTCAAACCAAGATGGCGATGAAAGTGACCTCTGGTCATCCTCGCTGTTCATTATACACTAATTATAATGCATTGGCATGCTAAAAGACGCCCACCAGCGCCATGACAGTTTATAAATGCTATGGCAATGTCAGGAATTTACCCTATATGGTCTAACAGGGGGAGGAACCCTCAGTTCCAAGAATTACCCACCCCTTTCCTGGAAAACTCATGAATAATCCACCCCTTGTTTAGCATATAATCAAGAAATAACTATTAAGTATTCTTAGCCTAGCAGCCCAAGCCACTGCTCTGCCTATGGAGTAGCCATTCTTTTATTCCTTCACTTTCCTAATAAACTTGCTTTCACTTTATGGATTTGTCTCAAATTCTTTCTTGTGCAAAATCCAAGAACCCTCTCTTGCAGTCTGGATTGGGACCACTTTCCAGCAACAAAATGAAGACACAGAGATCTATGTCATTCTTGTTCATAGTTGCCTAATAGTCCATAAAATGGCCCAAAGAAAACTTAGGACAGGTTTCATTTTTGAATCCAGATGCAAGAATACTAAGAAAAATATTAACAAAAGAGATCTACTGCTGCACTAAATTAAAAGAATATTACTGGCCGGGCGCGGTGGCTCAAGCCTGTAATCCCAGCACTTTGGGAGGCCGAGGCGGGTGGATCACGAGGTCAGGAGATCGAGACTATCCTGGCTAACATGGTGAAACCCCGCCCCTACTAAAATACAAAAACTAGCTGGGCGTGGTGGTGGGCGCCTCTGTAGTCTCAGCTACTTGGGAGGCTGAGGCGGGAGAATGGCTGAACCCTCGAGGTGGAGCTTGCAGTGAGCCGAGATCACGCCACTGCACTCCAGCCTGGGAGACACAGCGAGACTCCGTCTCAAAAAAAAAAGAATATTACCTCACAACCCAATAGGAGTTTATTTTAGGAACATGAGGATGGTCAATATCAGGAACTCTGCCAACACAACTCATTAAATTGACAGATGGTGGAGGGAAACCATGCCATTCTCTCAATAGATGGTAAGAAGATTGATGTGCAGACTGGCAACCCTTCCTGATACAGCAGTAGAAAGGAATCCCAAACATGGTCAGAAATATTTACTAATACCCAACAGCAAACAGGGGGGAGATATATTAACCATATTCTCATGAAAGTCTGGAGGCAGGCAAGGCTCCGGGGTCCAGCACCACTATTATTATTTCGTATTGTCCCAACTCAACGCCCAGGTAGAGTGAAGGTGAGTGGGGCCCAAGGGCACAGTGGCATCATGGGAGGAGCTTGCACCCAGTGGTCTGTGGGGAAAATCCCTCCTCTCTATGGGGATCCCTCCTGCCAGAGGTAAATTTACCCTGAAGCTAAAGACATTTAAGCCTCAGGGTCTCTCATTTGCACCCACCCCTTTCCAAGACCCTGTAACCAATTCTGCATTCATAATTTGGTATCCTTTTCTGTACAAATAGCCTTCCAATTGCATAGACTTCAGACCCACACACCCTGCACCGTCCCCTGTCTCCAGCTCTGCACTTTCCCCTGGATTTTAATCACTGGGCCTGACTGTGGAGGGAATGAATGAGGAAGACAGAGGAACCTGACCTGTTCAACGTCTCTTCCCTGCCTTGGCAGAGCCTTACCCACCTTGCCAGGCAACAGCTTAGCCTGGTTTTTGCTCTCATGACACCCAGGAGGTGCTGGAAGCCTGAGGGGAGTTAATCGAGTTGTGGCCTTGGATAACAGGACAGAGTCCCAAATGAGAGGGAACCACCAGGCCAAAGTGCCTGGGGCTGTGTGGCTGCGGAGAGATAGAGGCTGCAGGGAGCTGGCACTGGTGTTTGTGACTCTCTACCCCCCTGCAGCCATGATGTCTGCAACCAACTCTCCAATGGTTCAGAGAAAAACTAAAAGTAGCAAAAAATAAATTAGATAGAACGCCCAGCAATGGATGGGTCTCAGTAACCACGACTTACTCCTCCATCTGCCTGGAGCCTCCTCTGCCCCGCCTCCTTCCTAGAGGGCCCCTTTTCCTTGCAACTCCTTTTGCTGAGCCCCTTTCCTCATCTTGGAAGGGAAGACCTCTGGGTGAAGAGGAGGAATCAGGCCACACCCATCTCCTTGGAATTCAAAGCCTCCCTAGACTCAGCTCCACACATTCTCCTCCCCATCCCTCCCTGACCTGCATCCTCACATAGTACCTGAACTTGCCATTGGCTTTCCACCACTGCAGTTTGCTCACATGGCTCCCTTGGGTTAGAATGCCATCCTTCCCTTTTCCTTACCTTTCTCCCAAACCAGGGAACCTTCCCTGGCATGACCCTTGTTCTGTTATCCCACTCTGCCATCTACTAGTCACTCTGTTGCCTCCATGAACCTGGGAGCTCCAATTCCCACAGACCAGGTTGCAGTCCCTTCTGTATCTTGGGGATCTCCCGAGTGCCTGAGCCACAGTAGACACTCTACCTGTGTTTACTGCCAATGTTTTAGCTGCCAGTATGAATCTGCTGCCATTCTGGGGACTAGTTAAGCACATGTTGGGACACTCATCCAATAGAATACTATGCAGCTGTCAAGAATGGCATGGATTGGTATGGAGTAATCCAAGATCTAATAATATGTGAAAGAAGTAAGGTATATGCCTGTAAAAAGCAGCAAGCTATTATTTGTGTAAAGAAAAAACAATACATATTTGCACTAGCAAAGGTTATCTTGGGAGAGGGGAACTGGGGATCTGGGGGAATGGGGAAGAAAGGAGGGGTTTTGAGTATGTACCATGTGTATGTGAACTTAGCAAATTACCTCAAGAGTTGGGTGCTGAGGAACATGAGGAGAAGCAAGCAGGTATCAGGCCTGAGTGGAGAAGAAGCCTGGATTGCCTGTGTGGCTCTTTCTGGAGGACCCCGACACAGCCACTGGCTGCGGAGGGGTGCAGCATCCCCCCAGAATTCTCAGCACCTTGGGCATCTCCCACCCAGGCAGTGTCCCAGCCTCTGGGCCCTGCCACACTTCATGTCACACACTGCCGGGCTTGTGCCTTTACTGGAAGTGCCCTGCCTTTTTATTTCTACCAGCTCTGATTTAGTTTTCAAGTCCTGACACAATTCCTGCCTCTTCCCTGGAGTACCCCGGCCCCCATCACAGGCCTCTGCCACATTTTTTTCTGCATAAGAGTCCAGTTAAGTTGAAGATGGCATGACCCTTTATCCCTAAATGTTTCAGTGGGCATTTCCTAAGAACTAGGATTTTTTTTTTGGTTGTTTGTTTTACATAACAACAGTACAGTTATCAAAATCAGGATATTTCACAATGATACACTGCTATTATCTCATCCAGGAGTCAGCAAACATTTTCTATAAAGAGCCGGATATTTTCAGTTTTGCAGGCTATATGGTCTCCATTGCAACTACTCAACTCCGCCCCACTGTGCAAAAGCAGCCATAGATAAGGTGAAATTGAACGAGCATGGATGTGTTCCAATAAAACTTTATTTACGAAAACAGGCAGCAGGTCAGGCCAGATTTGTCCTGAGGGCCGTAGCTTGCCAACTCCTGATGGTTCATATTCAAATTTGGCCAACTGTTCCAATAATATCCTTTTAGAGTGATATTGTTTCCTGATCTTTGTATAGATTTTAAATGTTTATCTTGAACAAATTAATGGTCTTAATCCTCCAAAATAGAACTGAAAATAACTGTGCTATTCACATGGCGATCACAGGGTTTAAAAATGTCTGAATTCATGCTGCAGCCCTGACAGGCAGTGCAGTCCTGTGACGGGTGTGGGTTTCATCTGTGTCTTCTCCTTTGTCCAGTCCTAAATGCAGCTCTGTGAAGTTCTGAATAACTTCATTTAAGGTTGCTATACGAGTCTATGTTAGGGTTCTTTGTGGTGATGACCCCTACACCAAATGACTCTGCTGGCCTCCCAGTGACCTTAGATCCTCCTTAAAGACAGGAACCAGGTTCTGTTCCTCACAGAGCCTGGCCCAGCAAGACCCGTAGACCTGGGTCAGGGTGAGGTGTGGCCTGGTGCAACGCTCCTCTGAGAGTTGCCATTTCCTATTGCTCGTGAGGCTCACTCAAGCTCAGAATGAGAAGCACCTGGCTTGCCCTCGGGCACAGTAGTGAAGGTTTAAATAAAAATGTCTCCAGCCGGGTGCGGTGGCTCACGTCTGTAATCCCAGCACTGTGGGAGGTTGAGGCAGGTGGATCACCTGAGATTGGAAGTTCGAGACCAGCCTGACCAACATGGAGAAACTCTGTCTCTACTAAAAATACAAAAGTAGCTGGGCGTGGTGGCAGGTGCCTGTAATCCCAGCTACTTGGGAGGCTGAGACAGGAGATTCGCTTGAACCCAGGAGGTGGAGGTTGCAGTGAGCCAAGATTGCGCCTCTGCACTCCAGCCTAGGCAACAAGAGAGAAACACCATCCCCCGCCCCCCAAAAAAAAAAAAAAAAAGTCTCCAAAGAACCAGTTGTGTAGCCAGATGAATCAAGGGCCACTAAGCGTTTGCTCCAAAGGCCACAGAGGCTGAGTAGTAGGCCCAGCTATGACAGCCAGAGAAGACAAGAAGGGCATCCAGAGACTTCTGGCTCCACTGGCCTTTCTTTCTTTCTCTGTCTCTCTCTCTCTCTCTCTCTTTTTTTTTTTTTTTTAAAGAAAGAGACAGGGTCTTGTTCTGTTGCCTGGGCTGGAGTGCAGTGGTAAGATTGCAGCTTACTCCAGCCTTGAAATTCTGGGCTTAAGTGATCCTCCTATCTCAGCCTCCTAAGTAGCTAGGACTACAGGCACACACCATCACGCCTGGCTAATTAAAAAAAATTTTTTTCTTAGAGAAATGAGGGTGTTGCTATGTTGCCTCAGCTGTTCTTGAACTCCTGGCCTCAAGTGGTCTTCCCACATTGGCCTCCTAAAATGCTAGTATTCCACGTGTGAGCCCCCCAGGACCCTCACTGGCTTTTCCCTTGAGGAAGACTTTGTTTAGGACTACTGTGGTAGATGTCAAGACTATCACAACAGTGGGGAGCCTATATTCAACTCCAAATACAGCACAGACAGCTGAGGGTTTACAGCCAACCAGCAGAATGAAGGGTGGGAGCACGCTGTCAGTGGATGGAAGTTACTAAGAGGAGACATCAAGGGTAGGGGGATTCTTGCTAAATCAATGCAACAGGATTCTTGCTAAAACTGGGCTAGGCAGGCTGAAGACAGGATCCCAGGATGAAGCCTACTCAAAAAGAGGGCTCAGAGGAGCTGGTTTAAGTTTGCTCAAGGAGAGTCTTTGTCACCTGCTATGCGATCTTAGAACCGCCCCCCCCCCCCCCACTTTTACAGGTGAGGAAATAGAAGGTCAGAGAAGCAGTCATTTGCCTGAGGTCTGCTTTAGTCCATCTCACCCCCAGGGGGCCCGGCCCTAAGGTTCTGACCACAGCTGCCCCTTGCCCACAAGCTATAGGTAAAAGGACATGAGCCCCAGCCCTTCCTTTGCTACTGGACTCATTGCTGTGTGACCCTTCTTAAGACCAGTCCATCTCTGGGCCTCTCAATGTGACCCACAGCCACAAGGGAGTCCTCTGGCCGAGCCATGGGAACACAGGGGAGCTGGGTAGTCCAGGCCTGGGATGGGCAGGGTACTAATTAGTGAGAGCTCCTCTGGAATGTTAAGTACCCAGCCCTGGAATGCAGCTCCTGCTGGCTGCAAATCCCCCTGCCATCAAACAGGCCCTGCCATGGCGATAAAGATCAGGGTGGGCAGGCCCCGGGGGCCCTGCCTTGGGAAGGCCACCAGGCAACACATTTCTCTAGCCTCTCCCCACGATCTCCCTCCATTAAGAGCTCACTCTATCTTAGAGCTTGAGCTTGGCTCAGAGCAAGGCTTGGTGAGTGTGCTAGGAGCCTTCTAAGGTGGCCCCCAGTGATTCCTACCTCCTGTTGTTAATGCCTTTGTGGAATGCCCTCTCCTTCAGTGTGGACTGGGCCTAGTGAGTGGCTCCTGACAAACAGAATACGGCAAAAGTGATGGCACATCACCTCTGATATTAGGTTACAAAAAGACCATGGCTTTTGTCTTGGGCACTCTGTTGCTGTCTCTGAGTGAAGCCAGCTGTCATGAGCTGCCCAGTGGAGAAGGCCACATGGCAAGCATATGAGAACAGTCTCCAGCCAACAGCCAGCAAGGCCAGCCAGGCCAGATAGGAACTGAGGCTTACAGACCTACAACCCACAAAAACAGAATCTTGCCAACAATCACATGAGTAGACTTAGAAGAGGATCCATCCCCAGATGAGCCATCAGATGACTGTTGACTTCATTACAGCTTGATTGCAGCCTGAGAGAGACCATGAGGCAGAGGACCCAGCTAGGAAACTATGCCCAGATTCTTGACCCAGGAAACTGTGACATCATAAATACCTGTTGTTTTAAGTTGCTAACTTTTGGGGCAAATGTTATGTAGCAATGGATAACTATTACAGCCCATATCAATCAAGCGCTTACAATGTGCCTGGCCCTCTTCCCATCACTCTTTCCCCTGGCACCCTTAGGAGGTCAGCCCATTTGATAGCCATGGAAAGTGAAGCGGGTGTGGAAGCCCAAGGCCAGGCTCTTTAATTTCAGCTCCCGTGGAAAACTCAGGACATCCTGAATTTTGTTTTGTATTGTTTCGAGACAGAGTCTCCCTCTGTCACCCAGGCTGAAGTACAGTGGCATGATCTCAGCTCTCTGAAATCTCTGCCTCCTGGATTCAAGCAATTCTCCTGCCTTAGCCTCCCAAGTAGCTGGGATCATAGGCATGTGCCACCACACCTGGCTAACTGTTGTATTTTTAGTAGAGATGGGATTTCGCCGTGTTGGCCAGGCTGGTCTCAAACTCCTGACCTCAAGTGATTTGCCCACCTCGGCCTCCCGAAGCGCTAGGATTATAGGCATGAGCCTGGCCCTACCTCAGTTTTAACAAGGCATTTTCACCTGTCTGATTTCCTTCAGCTTCATAGTCAGGAATATATTATGAATCCATTGACCAGTTGAGGAAACTGAAGCCCAGAGAGGAGATGGATTTGTTCTAAGTCACACAGAGTGTTAGCTGCAAAGTCATGAGCCTTGACCCCAGGGTCATGAGTTCTGAGCTCAGGATCTTTACTGCACACCAGGCTGCCTCCCCTGCCCAGCCTGGTTCACACAGAATCCTATGGAATGGGGCTCAGAAGAAGGCAGACATTGGTGATTCTGAGGTCTACCGCCTGGTTTCCTTGGGGCTCAGAACTATGCATGTGCCCTTAAGGAGTGTCCGTTTGCCATCTAAGGCCTGTTTTTTGGGGTCTAAGACCTTAAGCCTGGACCCACCCCCTACAGGAGCCTAATGGTCTTGGGCTCAAGGGAGCGAGCTCATGGCTCCTGCTGTTCAGGGTCAGCTCCGAGGTCCTCCATCCTCAGGACACAGCCTCACTGTTCTCAGACATCCCACATGGAGGAGCCGTAAGTCCCTGCCTGGACAAGATGGGCCGAAGGTTTCCCCTGTATGGGGGGCCAGGGCAGATTTGGTGCCCCATGGTCTCTGTTTCCACTTGGGACCTGGGACTGACAGATTTTGGGGGCTTGGACCCTAGCAAAAAGTGGACAACATAAACAACCTCCCGGGGCACTCACCAGACACAAACAAACAGATCCAGGTCTGTGCCGAGACTGCCCCATCCTTCTCAGACTACAGAGAGCCCAGGGAAAGGCAGGATGGCACGGCACCTGCTGGGGCCTCCGCCTAGACCAGGACACTCAAGGGAGTCTGACAGGATCCGAATTTCTACAATCCTGCCAACAGAATGCTGCAGAATGAAAGAATCTCCCTCTAAAGAAGGAGGGCACATTCCTTGCTTCAAGGCCAAGGCCCTACTCCCAACAGTCAGGTGGAGAGACCATGGGTTCTCTGAGCTGAGAAAGATCTTAGGGACCATGGGCCACCCTCAGTCTCAGTCAGGACCAAACCTACCAGTTTACACCTAAGGACTGTGGCCAGGGGAGAGGGCCGGATTTGCCCAACATCACAGAGCCTGGAGCGCCAAGTCCAGTATGAGAATGAGGGTTTCTGACTCTCAGCCCAGTGCCCGGGGCTCTAGGCCAGTGGTCCTCAAACTTTGGTTTGCATTGGAATCATCTGAAGGGCTTGCTCCAACCCAGGGGCTAGGCCCTATGCCTGGAGTTTCTGATTCTGTAGGTCTGAGTGGGACCTGAGAAGCTGCATTTCTGACAAGGTCCAGGTGGTGCCGATGCTGCTCGTCTAGGAACACACTTGAAGAACCAGTGCCCTGGGCATGCTGTCTTCCAGATCACTCTCCTGATGGTCCCCTAAAGCAGTGCTCCACATCCTTTTTGGCACCAGGGACTGGTTTTGTGGAAGGCAATTTTTCTAAATACCAGGGTGGGGAGACGGGGTATGGTTTTGAGATGAAACTGTTCCACCTCAGATCATCAGGTATCAGTCAGATTCCCATAAAAAGCACGAAATCTAAATCCCTCACACACGCAGTTCACAAGAGGGTTCACGCTCCCTTGAGAAGCTAATGTGTTGGCCAGGCATGGTAGCTCATGCCTGTAATCCCAGCACTTTCAGAGGCTGGGGCTGGCGTTTCACCTGAGATCAGGAGTTTGAGACCAGCCTGGATAATGTGGCGAAACCTCGTCTGTACTAAAAATACAAAAATTAGCCAGACGTGGTGGCACGTGCCTGTAATCCCAGCTACTAGGGAGGCTTAAGGCAAGAGAATCGCTTGAACCCAGGAGGCAGAGGTTGCAGTGAGCCAAGATTGCACCACTGCACTCCAGCCTGGGTGACCGACTTCATCTCCCCACCTAAAAAAGAGGCAAATGTGGCAGCTGATCTGACAGGAGGGAGTGCTCAGGTGGTAATGTTTGCTGGCCCGCTGCTCACCTCCTGCTGTGGAGCCCAGTTCCTAACAGGCTACGGACCAGTATCAGTTCACAGCCTGGAGCTTGGGGACCCCTGCCCTAACGCACAGACCGAGAACAATTTGCAGGGTCCCTGAGTGCCTGCCTAGGTACAAACTCCTTTGAGGGAGTGGGGTGTGTTGAAGAATCGTGAAGGGCAGCACCCTGTCTTGTTCATCTTTGCATTTATTGGCCAAGCAGCTCCCCTATTAGCTGACCTACAAAACCCACAGATGTACATGAAACACCCCAATTGTATAAGAAAACATATTTAGGAAAATTAATTTTTTGTCATAACCTTACTGAAAGTATTCTGTTGTTGTTGTTCAGGTAAATCAAGTATTATACGGGGGAATATTTCTATTAAGGAAACTTTCAGTAGGATGTCGATGGGGAGTGAAAGAATGGTCTCTGCTGTGAAGTTTTCTGTTTCCATGCTTTGCCACTAGGGGCTGGTTTCAGCCTTCACTTTACCGTCAGTTCTCCCTATCCATGGGTTGAAAATATTTGGAAAAAAAAAAGGATGATTATGTCCGTACTACATATGTAAAAATCTATTTTCTTGTAATTGTTCCATGAATAACACAGTATAACAACTGTATAAAATAACTTTACATTGTATCAGGTATTATAAGTAATCTAGAGATAATTTAAAGTATATGAGAGGATGTGTGTAGGTTATATGCAAATAATGTACCATTTTATATAAGGACCTGAGCATCTGTGGCTTTTGGTATGCATGGGGGTCCTGGAACCAATCCCCCATGGATACTGAAGGACAACTCTATTTTACCTTTTTGGCACTAAAGCTTCTATTCTTCTTTTTTTTTCTGAAGGCCCAGAGAGCAAGTTTATTTGGTAAATGCTGATGGCAAACATCATCGAAGAGAGACAAGATGGGAAAGGTGTTGAGACAAGAGAGCCTAGGGAGACTTCAGGTTAGATACAAAATTCACACAGGGAAAGGCACGGAGTTGGGAGACTGGGAGGGTCCTCAGCCATTCAGCACCACGCGGACAAGCTCTTCATAGTTGATACAACCATTGCTGTCCTCGTGCCCTGCCACCAGCATCTCTACTTCTTCCTCTGTCATCTTCTCACCCAGTGTGACAAGAACATGCCGGATTTCAGCACCCATGACAGTGCCATTTCCTTCCTCGTCAAACACCCGAAGTCCTTTGACACAATCCTCATAGGTGCCCTGGTCCTTGTTCTTGGCCACTGTCTGCAGCATGGGCAGAAAGTGCTCAAAGTCCAGCACCTTCACATTCATCTCATCACTCTTGTGGTTCCCCAGGACCTTGAGCACCTTGGCGTTGTTGGATTCTGGCCCAGGGCCCTCATTACGTCCCCACACTGGTGTACAGGATCTTGCCATCACCTGCTCGGTCAAACAGCTGGAACGCCTCCTTGAACTCTGCGGTCTGGTCTTCGGTGAAGTCCCACATCTTGACTGCTCAGCTCTGCGGGACCTTTTCCTGCAGTAATGGCCAGCTTCTATTCTTAAAGTGATGCTTTGGATACTGGGTAAGTGGTGGCTCTGTTGACGTGGATATAGATTCTGGATATATATGGATGTGGCCTTGGATACAAATACAGCTGCAGATGCAGAGACAAATGAGGATCTAGATAGAGATACATATACAGATACGGATAGAGATATAGTGTGTATGTGTTTTGAAAAAAAGTACAAGCATGTCTAACATGCTGGCCTGTATGGTATATTCCTCCTCTAGGACTTCATGTTGCTTATTGTGAGGGACACAGCTTTGTCCGTCTTCCCACCAAGAACTTACATCCTCCTATGCAGATAGTAAGGAGAGGCTACGTGATCCAAGGCCCATGGGGATTGCCACTAAAGGGCCCAGGATAGAAAGAGATGGGTTTTAAGGAGATCAGAGCCAGCTTCTTGGAGGAACAGAGCCATATGAAATGACTCAAAACTAAGTTCATGGAGTACAGCTGTGATCACATGACTCCCCACCTCCCCACTGCCCATAGGAAACAAAAAGCCTGCAGCCTGGCAGATGTGGATAAGGCTCATCATCATTCAGCTGGGCCCTCCCTCTCTATCCCTCAAACTGCGGGGTAGCCCAGCCATGCCTGACTTCTGTGCACCCAGCCTTTTCTCATCACTGTGCCCTTGGCCCAGATCACCTTTCTCCAACTTCTCTGTTATCAAAGTCCTACACATCCTCCACCCAGCCTCACTCTTTCTTTAAATTCTCAGAACCCAGGACTTTTATTTCCGGGGTGCTGGGAGCCCATATGGCCTTGTCTCATGCCTTATTACTGCAGCACAAGCTGCTGGTTGTCTGCTAATCTCCATCCTTCCCTTCTTCTGTGGCAGGGGTCAGCAAGTTATAACTCATAGGCCAAATCTGGCCTGCTGCCTATTTTTGTGCTGCCTGCAAGCACGAAAGTATTTCTTTTTTGCGTTTTCTTTTTTTTTAGGACAGAGTCTCCCTTTGTCACTCAGACTGAGTGGAGTTGCACAGTCTCGGTTCACTGCAGCCTCAACCTCCTTGGCTCAAGAAATCCTCCCTCCTCAGCCTCCTCCAGAGTAGCTGGGACCACAGGAGCAAGTCACCATGCTGGGCTTTTTTTTTTTTTTTTTTTTTTTTTTTAGTTTTTTGTAGAGACAGGGTCTTCCTATGTTGCCCAGGCTGGTCTCAAACTCCTAGGCTCAAGCAATCTGCCCGCCTCAGCCTCCCACAGTGCTGGAATTACAGGTCTGAGCCACTGGGCCTGGCCTTTTTTTACATTTTTAAGTGACTGAAAATATAAATATTTTGTGAATCATAGAAACTATATAATATTTAGATTTCATTGTCCATAAATAAAATGTTATTGCAAGTACAGACAGGCTTATTCATTTTTATGTCTATGACTGCTTTCACTCTTTTGTAGTAGGGTAGGCAATGCCACAGATAATGTATAGCTTGCAAAGCCTGAAATATTTACTGCCTGGCCCTTTAAGAAAATGTTCACCGACCCCTGTTCTACAGTGTGAAAAGTCTGTTTGTTTCTGTTGGGCACTTGGGCTGCCTTATTAAAGACTGCATTGCCCAACTTCCCTTGCACCACCTAAGTGTGACATGGGACTAAGTTGTGACAGTGGGTTGTAAGTAGAAGTGATGTTACCTAAGGAAAGAGGACATGTCCCTCCATCTCTTTCCTCTGCCCAGAATGTAGACAGGAGCCCATAATGGATATCCCAAGAGGGCAGAGTGGCAAGATGGAAGGAACCTGGGTTCCCGGATGACCCTGGAGTAGGATCGCCATCCCAGTCTTGGAGAATGTACCCCTGGAGAGCCACACCAGAGAGCAGTCAACTCCACTCTGACATGACCCTGACTAAGGCACCTCACATTCACCTCCCCCAGCAGAAAACAGGCTCCCTGAGGGTAAGGGCAGAGCCTGCTTCTTTCACCAGAGCTCCCAGAACACGGCCCAGCACATTGGAGACCTGGGTGTGCCCCTTACTGGCAAGTGACCTGTGGCAAATGACCTCCCTGGCCCATTTTCTCTTCTATGAAATCAGACTTAGTACCATACTCACAGGATTATTGCCAAGTTTACTAAAATGTGTGTAAAACCCCAGCCCTGTGCTGGTATGTAATAGGAGCCAAATACATCTTGGCTATTGTCAGCTATTAAGTTTTCCGAAATCCGATCCTGTCCCCCACCTCCCTGCTGTAAACCATGGCTCCCTGGTTCCCCTAAGTTTGAACTCAGTACAATGACCCGCAAGATCCTTTATACCCCGATGCTGTCCACCTCCCCAGTCTCACAGATCATCCTCCAAATGACTCAGGCATGTGCCCCTGCCCTGGCATCCCGTCCTTCACAGCGGGGGTTGTCTTAAGGTGGGAGTGAATGAGAGAAATGTGCTAAGTCCAGATGACCCCTTGAAAATGTCTTCAGTCACTCATAGGTACAGTCCCCGGACTCAGTACCTCTCAGTACGTCCAAAACAGTCTTCCTCCAATGTGGGAAAATGTGGTTACATCTTCAGTTGAGCACCGGATAAAGTAGCTGGCTTGCGTTTAGGGGCCTCATGGGATCAAAAATATGTGTCTTTAATCGGTGGAGCCACTCTGAGGATTGAAAGTTCATGCGATGCTTCTCTACTGTACTTTCAGTCCTTGTCGTGTGCCCTGTCTTCTCACGCCCAAGCCTTTGCACCTGCCACTCCTTCCACCTGGAATACCCAGCCTGCCTCTCCCCACAACAAGGCCCATTCCTCTTTCAGGCCTCTGAGCAGGTGCCACTTCCTCCAGGAAGCCTTCCCTGGCTCCCATCCATATACCCTGAAACGCCTCTGCCTGTGCAGTGGCCTCCCACTGTATGGTCACTACCTGACTGTCTCTCCATCTTTCTATCTTTTTCACCAGGTCCTTCCTTCTCTTTTGCTCACTGCTGAATTCCCAGCGCCTAGCATCGAATTTGGTGCACAAGAGGTGCCCAGCAAACGCCTGTGGAATGAGTGAACGGTGGGGACGGTCAGGGCTGCCTCTGCTTGCACCCGCGGGCAGGCCGGGGAGGGCAGGAAGGAGAGCGCTGTGGGGCCTTCCCTCCCCGCCGTCCTCCCAAACCCTTTCCCTGCCCAACAGGGCGCCACTGGCCTGTCCCACACCCTCTCTGCCGCCTGCCCAGTGACCTAATTATTGTTTTTTCTTCCAGCCCCGCGAGGGGAAAACAGAAATTCCTGGTGGATGACACAGGCCCGGCGGCCGCCTGCGAGCAGAGCACGGGACCGGCTGGGCCGGTTTCTCGTCAGCTTGGCTGGGCTGCCCGCCCCGCCGAGGGCCGCGGAACCCGTCATCAGCTAAGTACAGAGCGGGCGGCGGGCGGGGCGGCGGCCGGGGAAATTGCCGGTTCCCGTGCCCCGCGGGGCCTGCGGGCGCCCCGAGTCTGGGGCCGGGGCGGCCGGGCCGGGGTTCGGAGGATCCCGGGGCGTCGCGGGCGGCCCGGGTTCGGGTGCGCGGGTCCTGAGCTCGAGGGATGGCCCTCCCCTGCTGGGGCCGAGCTGCTATAGCGTGGTGGACGCGCTGCTGGGCAGGGCGGCGGCGGCGCCGGCGCGGGCGGGGAGGGAGGGCGCGGCCCCGGGCGCGGGGCCAGGTCCGGCGGCCCCGGGCTCCGCGGGGGACGCGCGGCGAGGGCGCGGGGCTCTCGGCACCCCTCTCCTGTGAGTGGGGCTCCTGCCCTCTGGCTCTAGAAAGAGCACTGCCTGAGCCAGAGCCGGGGCCAGCGCCCCAGCCCTTAGTGGATTGCTTCATCTGCCACTCATGTCCTGCGCCCTGGAAGCTGCAGAGACAGCCTCGGCTCCCCGTGCAAGCGCTGGGCTGACAACTGACAGCGGCGACGCTTGGAATGAGACGTCTAAGAGTCCAAGGGTCAACCCTTTCCACCAGGCCTGGCAGATCACAGATACTCCTTTTTCTTAACCTTATTAAGAAAAAAGGCAGTCACTCATGCCTTCTGCCAACAAATATTCATTGAGCACCTACTATGCGCTAGACACTATGTTAGGCCTTGAGGATGGAGGGGTGAATGAGACAGACAAAGCCTCATGGTTTTTTGGTGGAGACAAGCAATAAACACTTGAATACGCATCTGAGACAAGATAGTGCTGCAGATGGTGATAGGTGTCAGGGAGACCCATCACCTGAGGCCAGGAGGAAAGGCGTTGTGGGAGACAGAGGAGTTGTTCTATATAAGACTCAGTGGTCCCAGAGGAAGGCCTTCCTGGGACAGTGCCCCTTAAGCTGAGACCCGAGTAAAGTGTGGGATTCAGCAAGGCAATTTTCTAAGGGAAGGGTTTTTAGCTAAAGCAGGTGCAAAGGTCCCAGTCTTCTCCCCAGCCCTTGCTGGTAGAATGATCTCTCAGGCTCCTGGACCCCCAAAGCACAAGATTGCACCCCTTCTTCTGACAAGGGAGGAAGCGTGAAGCCCAGATCTGGAGTCAGACAGACCTGGCTTTACATTCTGGCCCTGCTGCCCACTAGCTGTGTGACCTTGCACACGTCACTTAGCCTCTCTGAGTGGTAGTTCCTGCATCTGTCACATGGGGGGAATGATGCTCTGTTCTTTACAGGTTTGTGTGAGGATTCAATGAAGTCAAAATGTTGCAAGCCCAGACTTGGGCATCCTTATGCGCTCAAACGAATGATCTCTGGGATTCCTAAGAACTCAGCTTCTGCTTCTGAAAACTAGGTCTCTCTCTAACTCGGACTGAAAAGCGAATTTACCTTTCCCCACCCTGGTGGCAATGAGGGGTCCCATGGTAGAACTGTGCGAAACTTGGACAAACTCTGGGAGAGGGGTCCCAGCTGGGGTCTCCTGTTGGATGCCCTTTGGAACTCAGAGCCTCGTTAATAGGAGGAGAGAGGAGGAGTTGATTGGACAGCTCCCCACCCAGTCAGCCACACTATTCGAGTCTCAGCCAGGCATTTGGTGGAGTTCAGAGAGGAGGCCTCCAGCAAGCCCAGGTCAGGGCCAAGCTGTCGCACTGGTGAGGTTCATACTTCACATTCTCACCCTCTTCCCTAGGCTTCCCCTCCCTGCCTCCTTTGCTAAACTTGCCCTTCCTTGAGAAAGGACAGGAGGTCAGTCGCTTTACAGTGACTAAGAGAGGACATAAGTCTTTGGAGATACTCCCTCATTTGACATGTGGGGAATCTGAAGCCCAGAGATGGCAGGGCTTTGCCAGAGGCTACACAGCAGTCCCGAGGATGAGAATTTATGCCAGAAACCCTTGATCTAGGGCTGTTTCTCTATGGTACTTCATGGCCTAGTTCTACCCATTTTACACATGGAACAAACCGGGGCCCAAAACTGTAACATAAGCCAGCAAAGGCTTCCCAGGCCAACACTAGCAATGAGGAATGAGGAATGTACTTTAGGCGGGGCTTGGGGGAAATGGGATCCCTCCGGGACCCCTCCAATTATTCCTAGACCCACCTGCTTTGACGATGATCTCTGCCCTCATCCCCCCGCTGGTCCCGCACCAGGGAAAAGACACCTGGAAGGATCTGTAGCTATCAGCTCTCCCTCATCACCCAGGAATCCTAAATCTCCCCATCCTGACAGATCAGCCCAGTTGGGGCCCAGATCCACATTGGTGCCCTTGTCTGTCTGGCTCCCGTGAGAGCTGGCTGTGATGGTTGAGCACCTGGAGGCCACTAAGGTCAGGCTGGGCACCACCTCACTCTACCCCAGGGCTCTAGACCAATGCCCAGGTGGGAGCTTTTTCTCAAGACTCGGACATCAACAGCCAGGCCTGGCACCAAAAGCCTCTCCTCACCTGCAATGTTTGCTGCCAGCTGCTCTGAGGGGTTGCGTTTTATTTGTTCATTAGCTCATTCATTCATTCTTTCTTGCATTCAATATCTCTAGAGAACCTGCAAGGTGCCAGGCACTGCCCCACACATTGAGGGTGGAGCAGCAAACAAGATGGTGAGGCCCTGCCTTCTGGAGCTCACTTTCTGGGGTGGGGAGACAGGCAGTAAATCAATATACAAAAGACAGAAGATCAGACAGAGATAACAAGGTGAGGGGGTGGTGCATGATGGGGGTGTTCTTTTAGACCAGGTAGTTGAGCAGCCGCCATGAAAAAGTGGGGGTGGCGGGTCGGGGGTACCTTGCCGATGTCTGGGGGAGAAATTTAGAAAGAGGTGCCTGCAGATGTCAAGGTTGTGAGGCAGAAACATGCCTAGTGTTTTGGGGGATGGCAAGAAAGGTAGTGTGGCTGGAGTGAGGGGGACAGATGAGTGCGTGGGCAGGGATGAGACTGGAGAAGGGAGGGGCTGCACAGTGTGGGGATGGGCGGACAGGGGACCCTCAAGGCACCGAGCTGCCCCACTTATTCCATGTCAGCCTCTGTCCAGCCCCTGCCTTGGGTGCACTGTGCCGTCCCGGGCAGCGTGGACATACCCCAGGAGCTCGTTATACAGCAGGCTGTCTGAGGGGCTTCTCTGCTTCCCCCGAATCCTCACACCCCTTTCACCTGTCCTAAAAGGCAGGATTAAAAGGATGGGAGGAGAAGCTGGCCTCCCCTGGGAAGATGCTGGACTCAGAAATCTCTGAATTCTAGGCTTCACCTCTGAGTAACTGCATGAACTTGGATGAGCTACTTAAACGCTCTGAACTTCCGTTTCCATATCTGGCTAAATATACCGACTACACAAACAGCTACGAAAGCTAAGCGTCCACCAGCCCCTAACCCAGCAGGTACACTCCTAGCTACAGACCCAAGAGAAATGAGCACGTGTGTCCAAAAGGCACGGACAGGGTGTTCTTGGGGGTTGTTCACAATGACCCCAAATGAGTCAACCCTGAGGTTCATCATCAGAAGAATGGCTGAAGCCGTGTGGGATAGTTGTACAGTGGAATATTGCACAGCAACAACATAAAGAAACTACTGACAGATGAAGCAACATGGAAGAATCTGACATTTTGTTGAGTGAAAGAGGCCAGACACACAAGAACACGAGCTGTGTGATTCCATTAAGCTGAATTCAATAATAGGTGAGGCTAGTCTGTGGTGAGAAAGGTCAGGATAGTGGTTACCCTCGGGGGTGCTGACTTGGAGGGGGACTGAGGGAAACTTCTGGCATGTTGGAAGTGGTTTATAGCTTTTTTTTTTTTTTTTTTGAGACGGAGTCTCACTCTGTTGCCCAGGCTGGAGGGCAGTGACACCATCTCGGCTCACTGCAAGCTCCACCTCCCAGGTTCAAGCAATTCTCCTGACTCAGCCTCCCGAGTAGCTGGGACTACAGGTGCCCAGCACCATGCCCGGATAGTATTTGTATTTTTAGTAGAGACGGGGTTTCACCATATTGGTCAAGCTGGTCTCAAACTCCTGATCTCAGGTAATCCACCCGCCTCAGACACCTAAAGTTCTGGGATTACAGGCATGAGCCACCACGGCTGGCCGGAAGTGGTTTATATCTTGATCTGGTTGGTATCACATGCGTTTATACCTATGTGAAAATTCATTAAGCTTGAGCTCATCAAACAATTTGAGATTCATGCAAGTTGTACCATACATACGTTAGATTTCAATAAAAAGGCGTTTCAAAATGCCTAGTGAGCTGGTGAAGGTTAAATGGGATTGAGAATGTAGCTATGCCTGCCTCAAAATAGGGCCTTGTGAATGTTCCTGGCTCCCTAGAGCCACTCTGAGGGACAAGGGGTGCCCTCCAGCAGCCAGGCTTTGTCTAGACTGTTTTGACATCAGCTGCCGTCGACTGCTGTGACTGCCGTGACAGAGCATCAGCCAGGGTCAGGTGATATTGTGCTGTGCTGTTGGGTTTTGTTTCGTTTTGTGCGTATATATATATATATATATATTTTTTTTTTTTTTTTGCTTTATTTTTCCGTTGCTTTGCTTTGTGATGAGAAAATTATTGTGCTTATCATCATTTATTTTATTTATTTATTTTTGAGACTACGGTCTCGCTCCGTCACCCAGGCTGGAGTGCTGTGGTGCAATCTCGGCTCACTGCAACCTCCGCCTACCAGATTCAAGCAATTCTCCTGTCTCAGCCTCCCAAGTAGCTGGGATTATAGACGTGCATCGCCATGCCCAGCTAATGTGTGTGTGTGTATTTTTTTTTTTTTTTTTTTTTTGAGACAGAGTCTCGCTCAGTCGCCCAGGCAGGAGTGCAGTGGCCGGATCTCGGCTCACTGCAAGCTCCGCATCCCAGGTTTACGCCATTCTCCTGCCTCAGCCTCCTGAGTAGCTGGGACTACAGGCGCCCGCCACCTCGCCCAGCTAGTTTTTTTGTATTTTTTAGTAGAGACGGGGTTTCACCGTGTTAGCCAGGATGGTCTCGATCTCCTGACCTTGTGATCCGCCCGTCTTGGCCTCCCAAAGTGGTGTGTATATTTTTAATAGAGACAGGGTTTCGCCATGTTGGTCAGTCTGGTCTCGAACTCCTGACCTCAAGTGATCCACCTGCTTTGGCCTCCCAAAATGCTGAGATTGCAGGTGTGAGCCACCACGCCCAGCTGCTGCTTATCATCATTCAATGAAGCAACTTGCTGGCGTTCAGGTCCCCAGGCCTGGTGTGTGCAGCAGAGACCCTGGAGTGGGGAGCCATCCCCTCCCTTTGCAGAGGGGCAGGGCTCCCCAGAGATGAGCTTGGGAGCCTTGGGTTCACCCAGCAATGGAGTGGCAATCCCCACCCCCAGCATTCCTTGGCCCACATCCCCAGTGCCCCCAAGATCAACTGGCTGGAGACAGCTGCACCACTTGTGCCTTTCCACCCTGCCCCAAAGTCACTGTCCCAGGCCCAGAGTGGGGAGTGATGTCCCCAAGGCAATACAGGAAGTCTGCAACAGAGCCAGACTAGGCCAGGGGAGGCGGGGAGAGTAAGTGGCTGAAGGCCTGGGCCACCTAGGGCACCAGCCAAGCTTCCTCCTTGAGCCCAGGTGGGGAGGCCCTTCCTGAGCAAAGGCTAGGGGTCTGTGTCCTCTCCCTGCTCTGAAGAAGGGGAACAGTTATAAGATTAATGAGGGAAGTACTTTTATCATCAGCTCAGTATCGGGGTGGGCATCGTTCCTTCTTCGCTGCCTTGATCACTCCCTCTGGTCTTCTAGTCATTGGCCTGTAGAAGTGGGCTACAGTCCACTCCCCTGCATGAGACTGGAAGCTCCTTGAAGGCAGGAGATGTGTCTATTTTATTCTCCACTGGGTTTCCAACGGCTGTGTGAGAGATGAAGGTGTGGATGCTGAAGAACCACTCTGAAAGGGATACCAACACTGAGGGAAGCCAGTGCCAGAGAAGGAAAGGAAGGGTTACTTCTGGAGTGCGTGGTATTTGGGGCTGAGCCTTTATGGTTGTGGAGGTTTCAGGGAAAGCTGGCTGAGATGGGGTTTACAGGAGAGGGCGGGAGGCCCTGCAAGAGTGAAACCTGGACACCTGGAGATGCCAGGCCCTTCCTCTATGAGCTGAAGGTCCCTGATACTGGTGAGAGGCCAAGCTGAAACCTTTGGCCAGGGGTCAGGTGTAGGGGAAGGCAGTTCCTGGGTCCACAGGTACTGGAAGCCTGGGTGCCTACTCTCTGCTGTCCATAGGACTCCCAGTCCAGCGGGGAGAGGTGCTCCTTCTCCCTGGGTAGGGTAGGCGGCCCAGGCCTTTTCCACCAGTCACACTGGCCCTTCCATTATGGCTCTCCCTTGGAGCTTCTATTTCTAGGAGTTCCCTGTGAGCCTCCAGCCCTCTCCCTTGCTATGTGACCCAGAGAAACCCTCCAGCCCTCAGAGAGGGTCACATAGAGAGGGAGAGGCAGAGCTGGGACTAACTCCAGGACAGGACCTCTAGCTCCACCTCCACCAGGTACAAGGTCCTTATTCAGGCTGGTTGCCACGGGGTGGCCCCAGCATCAGGTCCCACGTTCTCACTGTGGTTCAGCCAGGAACCCAGCACTCCCACACTGCCCGGGGGGACTTCTGTTGTCAGGGGCATCTTCCTTGGCAATGCCCACGGCCCTACACCTGAACCTGAGTTCAGGGCGCTGAGAGTGCTGGCTTCAGGAAAGCCTATTCTCTGGGTTTCTACGAGGGTCTCTTCTGACACCCCCATGAGACTAGGTCTTCCCCAGGGCAGGGCCTGTGCCTCCTCCATCAGACTGGAGACTCCTTGTTCACAGGCCCCTCAAGCTTCAACTCTCCAGTCCTGTGGCACCGAATCTCACTCCAGGATCCCCCAACACCCTCAAGGCTGGTAAGATACACCCTCATGCACCTCCTACTCCAGGCCAGGCCTCTCCGCGGGCTGGGGGTGGACGCCTGGCCTGGGTCAGGTAGGGGTGTGGGGGGCAGATCTTCCAGCCCCCTCTCCCTGGAAGGCCCTTGTGGTCACGGACCACATCTTGTTTGTTCCCACGTCCCCCGTGCCAATTGCAGAGACTGGCCTAGAGTGGGCTCTGGTGACATGAACAAGGAGGATGTAGAGAAGGTGACTTGGGATGTTCCCTGAGGGGATTCAGAAAGAAGTTCCAGGCCTCCAGATCCCCATCCCCGCCAGCTCCCCAAGAGCCACAGTCTGGAATTCCACTGAGGGAGACATGTCTTTGACATCCTCTTCCTGGGAATGATTCAGAGGGTTCATTTACGATGCTCAGACCCGGAGGCTTTAGGGACTTTTGAGTCAAGAAACCGGGGTAGAAACCTGGGTGCTGGGAGATCTGGGCAGGGGTGGGTCTGCCAGCCTGCTCCTCAGCCTCCAGCGGGGAAGGGGTGAGCCCCCAGAGCGGGACTGACCTCCAGACAGGCTTGTGCTGCAGGAGCCCTTGGGGCCTGTGGGAATAGCGGGGCCTCTGACAGACACTTTATCAGGCCCTGTCGCCAGCGTTATCTGCGGCTTCTCAGCAAAGAAGGAGCTACAGTCACTCAGACCACTCCAGGCTGGGAACAAAGCAGCCGAGTCAGCTGGCGTCCCATGGCTCTACTGCCAGACCCGTAGGCTCGTAGGCTCGGCAGCCTGTGCCCCAAGCTGGGTGTTCAAGGAGGTGGCTGGCCCAGCCAGGCGACGGCTGGTCTGCTGGGACTCCCCCGCTCAGAGCCTGCCCTCACTGGGACCACCTCCCTTGAGCCTGTCTTCAGAAGGGGGATGGGGCATGGGGTCACTCCAGTCCTTCCAGGGCCCTGCTGAAATGTCAGCCACAAGGGATGGGACACAGAGGGGCCTGTCCAGGAACAATGGCCAAGTGTCGGCGTGGGATGAGGGCTGGGGCAGGGCTGGTCAAATGTTTACTTGGAATGATTTGAGTGGGCACCCTCAGGCCACGGGGGCAGCTGGCGCCTGGCACGGAGCCCCTCTACCCACTCTCATGGGGCACTGCAAGGATTCAGGCCCACCCCAGATGGGGCCTGAATGAGAAAGCACCCAGAGAGGGCAGCCAGCCAAGGCCTGGGCATGGTCCTTCTCTGTCAGTCTCTGCCCTCTGTTGGGGAGAAGCGGGAGCTGGGAGGGCCAGCTCCTCTCATTCAGGAAGCACCTGCTTCTCTGGTCTCCTGCAGGGCTGCCAGAAATGGTTGGGCAGATCACGCACTGCAAAAGGGCACCTTGTCGCTGAAATAAGTGGATCTGAAATTCGTGCAATGCGGTAAGGTGCTGATTTAGTCCAGAGGCTGCTTTTTGGCAATTTTCTGCTAGGAGAGGGCGCCATTGTATACTGGGCACTGGGGATGACAACGTGGTTCTTCTGGTAGGAGCTCACAAGGTATTCGGGGGAGGGTTGCCAGATGTAATACAGGATGCCTAGTTGGATTTGGGTTTCAGATAATCATCAAATATACATATCTAAAATATGGGATATTATAAACATTATACATGTAATGCTTTTAGTATAAGTCCCATGCATTATTGAAGTGTCATAAGGGACACCTCCCCCCGGCATGTAGGGTTAGGGCCCTAGGGCCATGCGGGAGGCTTAGCAGCCGGGCAGTGCAGAGGAGCCCGAGAGGCAACAGGGACAAGATGGAGTGTGGCCTTGAAGTGCCGGGAGTGAGCGGGGCCAGGTGGGGTTGTGAGTGGGGCGCGTACTGTGGCAGGCTCCCTCTGGCGGCCGTGTGGGGAACAGGCTGCAGGGCGCCGCCGAAGAGGCCACTCCGTGAGGAGCCCCGGGCAGGGAGCGTGGAGCTGGAGAGAAACGGCTGACTCTGGACATCTGAACTTTTTATGATGGAGAACGGTAAACGTATACAAAAGTAGTGAGACGAGGCACGCCCATGTCCTCATGACCCGCGTCAACCATCATCAGATCATGGCCAATTATGTTTCATGTAAACCTCTCACCCCTCCCAGCAACGGGATTATTTTGAAGCAAATCCCAGACTTCATATTATTTCATCCATAAAAATGTCAGTATATATCACTAAAAGATAAGGCCTGGATGTATTTTGAAGCTGGAGCCACCAGGAATTTGCCCGGAGCCTTCAATCCGCTATTAAGAGGGAGGGGCCCCTCCCCCAGGAGGCTTCACACTGTGCAGTTAGTTCCCCACTCTTCTGACCACCTCTCCTAGAACTTTCTAGTTTTTTCTCCCCTGGGATAAGTCTTCCTAGGCCTGAGCCTGTTCTCTCCCCGCTCCTGACTGTGCACCCTCCTTGAGGATGCCCCTTGGGCTGTGGTCTTGGGGTCTCCAGAGCCTCCTCCCCAGAGCTCAGAGCGCCCACAGCCCTTTCCTCTCCGTAGTCCCTAGATAACAGGATTGCCTAAGTGTAGGCCTTCAAAGATGACCCCTCCTGGGAATTCAGAACAGGCAGGCACCCTGGTGAATGAGAGGAGAGCTCACAGGAAGTCACAGAACGAGGGTCAGGGACACAGATTCGAACATGAAGATACTACTAAGCGAAGAGGAGGCTCTTGGCTCTCCAGAAGGCCACCTCCTCCCGAAAGCCGTCTGGCTCTGCCTCCCTGGGAGATTTTGGGTAGGTCAATTCCCCTCTCCGGGCCTGAGACAGGAACCAGTTCCTTACACAGAGCTTCTCCTTTCTCTCCCTCCTCTCAGATTCTGCACCTGCAAAGTCCCTTGGCAGGGAGGAGCTGAGGGGCAAACTGGACTCGGAGGGAGACTGCCAGGACTTTAACTTCCGACAGGCATAGTAACCGCACTTTACAGGAGAGGAAGGTGACCTGGGAGAGGTAAAGCGACTTGACGGGTCCGCCAGTGTGCAGGGCGCACAACCAGGATTTGAGGGCAAGGCCAAACCCTCAGCCCTGGGCCCCAGGTACCAGCCGGCTTTCAAGGGCCCACACCTCTGGGCAGAATCCGGCTCAGCGGTCCAAATCCGGCAACCTTGCTACCTCCCAGCCTCCCCCAGCAGCTCTGGGAGGCCAGTGCCTCCCTCCCCACTTCATTTCACTCTGGCCCCCTTCTGTGGGCTGGGCGCAGTGGGCACCAGGCACGCCATGCTTTTCTCTCATTCGGTCCTCGTGGCAGCTCAGTGAGGGACTGTCCCCATTTCACAGAAGGGGAAACGGAGACTCTGAGAGGCGCCAGGAGCTGCCCAGGGCCACACAGCTCTGCAGTGGGGGAGAGAGGATGGAGACCCGGTGCTTTGACTGCAGGTGCTCCTTCCACTGCGTGGCAAGAACTGGCTTAGAACAGTTACCTATCTGAGGACCCAAGACCGCATGCTCGTCCTGGCTTTAGGAATCCTTTCTTGTTTTTTCTTTTCTTTTCTTTTTTTGAGATGGAGTCTCACTCTGTTGCCCAGACTGGAGTGTAGAGACACGATCTCCGCGCACTGCAACCTCCGCCTCTCCGGTTCAAGCGATTCTCCTGCCTCAGCCTGCCGAGTAGCTGGGATTAGAGGCACCCGCCACCCCACCCAGCTAATTTTTGTATTTTTAGTAAAGACGGGGTTTCTCTGTGTTGGCCAGGATGGTCTCGATCTCCTGACCTTGTGATCCGCCTGCCTAGGCCTCCCAAAGTGCTGGGATTGCAGGCGTGAGCCACCGCGCCCGGCCTTCTTTTTTTTTTTCTTACCAATAACTCCTTTATCATGTTTCAACCACATGCTCTCACTTGATCTTCCTGAAACCCCAGCGAGACAGATCTGATGATAGTTCGACTTTTATGGGCGAAGTGCCGCAAAAGACCAGCCAGGATCGGGGACCTTGTTCTGAAACTTTCCAGATTGTCCCCAGGCTCGCGTCGCTCCCGGGAACGGCCAATGGACGCTTGTGTTCTTCCAGCGCCCCCTACAGCCTTGCAATGGCATTAAATCACCCTGCCGGGCCAGTTCTGCTTGAAAAGTTTTCTGTCTTCTCAATACTTTGCTGCTGAATCTGGGATTTTCCCTTAGGAGTTTGGTTTATTATTTATTTATTTATTTTGAGATGGAGTCTCGCTCTGTCGCCTAGGCTGGAGTGCAGTGGCACGATCATAGCTCGCTGCAGCTCAACCTCCCGGGCTCAGGCGATCCTCCTGTCCCAGCCTCCCAAGCAGCTGGGACTGCAGCCCGTGCCACCATGGCAGGCTTCCCCTCACAAATTTGGATCCACCTCGTCCCTCCCTGCTCAACATATTTAGCAATAGTTAAAGCATGTTTATTTTCTGAAACTTTGTCTTCAGGAAAGTAAGATATAATAAAGGCTCAACCAATTGGGGAGGTTGTCAGGCTTGAGAATCGCAAGGAGTGTGGATCGCCACCAGCCTGGGAAATTTTAAGGGTGAGGTCTGTGTTCCCCCATCGTGCTAGTCCAAGGCTCTCCCAGGAAAGGGATTGTGTCTCCCTCAGGCTCCCTTGCCCGCCACATCTTGATGAGGCTTTTCAAAGCAATGACAGGGGCAGTGAGTGGGGAAGAGGTGGCCTCTGGCCTCTGCTTACATCTTGCGGTGGGTGACACCCTGTGCCTGCAACAGAGGAGGGGAGTTCTGTGTTCCCTGAGGCTCCTGCGGAGATTAGAAAGAGCCAGAAAGACCTGGCAGGTGCAGCCTGGGGCTCAGAGTCTGCACATACAGGCCTTTCTCAGAGCCCAGAGGAATTTGAACATGGGCAGCAGTGTGAGCGAATCTTTCTGACAGGGGCATATTTGAGTGGAAGATTGCTGTTCCAGGAGGCAGGAGCCTGGGATGACATTAACTGGAGAAGGGGGAGGGGCCAGAAGAGGAGAGAGGGAAAGGCCAGCCTGTGTCAAAGGCCCCATGGTACCCAGGTCTCCACTCTGAATGTCCTGCCACCAACTAGTCACCCCAACTCTGAGGTCCTACAGGTTCCTCAACTCCCATCTCGAACATTCCTGCCCACACCTACCCCTCCTTCTGGGTTACTCCTCTTGGTTCATTCATTCATCGGGCATTCCACCTACACGTAGTTGATCATTTATCAAGTGCCAGGTGTATTTTGCTTGTTTGTTTGGTGGGAGTTTATTGAGGTACAATTTACATATTGTAAAATTCACCCTTTTTTAACATACAGTTATATGGGATCTGACAAATGTATAACAGATGTGTAAACACTGCCACAATCAAGATATAGAATATTTCCATCAACCCAGAAAATTCTTTCCTGCTCCTTGTAGTCAACCCCTCCTCCCACCTCCAGCCTCAGACAACCTCTGATCTGTTTCCTGTCCCTATAGTTTTGCCTTTTCCAGAATGCCATGTACATGAAATCATACAGTACGTAACCTTTTGAATCTGACTTCTTTTGCTGGGCATCAATGCTTTTAAGAGTCATCTATGAATACGTTGCATGTATTCATAGATGTTCCTTTTCATTGGCAAGATGGATTGCAGTGTATAGGTATACTACAATATATTTTTCTATTCACCAGATGATAAGCATTGAGTTGTTTCCAGTTTTTGGCAATTATTAATAATGCCACAGTAAATGTTCGTGTGTAGGTTTTTGTGCAAACATAAATGTTCCTTTTTCTGGGATAGATGCCTAGAAGTGGAATTGTGGGTTCTCATGTAAATGTATGTTTCACTTGATAGAAATCTGCCAAATTCTGGCTAGGCTTGGTGGCTCACGCCTGTAATCCCAGCACTTTGGGAGGCTGAGGTGGGTGGGTCACTTGAGATCAGGAGTTCGAGACCAGCGTTGCCAACATGGTGAAACCTTGTGTCTACTAAAAATACAAAAATTAGCTGGGTGGTAGTGGCCCATGCCTGTAATCCCAGCTACTTGGGTGGCTGAGGCAGGAGAATCACTTGAACCCGGCAGGGCGGGTGCGGGTGCGGAGGTTGCAGTAAGCTGAGACTGTGCCACTGCACTCCAGCCTGGGTGACAGAGTAAGACTCTGCAGAAGAAAAAAAGAAAGAAAAAAGAAAAGAAAGAGAGCGAGAGAGAAAAGAAAGAAAGGAAGGAAGGAAGGAAGGAAGGAAGGAAGGAAGGAAGGAAGGAAGGAAGGAAGGAAGGAAGGAATCTGCCAAATTCTTATTCAGAATGACTGTACCATCTCCAAAGCCATAATAACCTTTGAAATTTAAACTTTAACTTGAGTGTCTTGAAAAATACAGGAAGAATCTTATTCCTAACTGGAAGGATCACTTTTTTTTGGCAAATGAAAGTTTTCATTTCTCCAGGGTAGATGGGTGTGGAATTGGTGGCTTGTATATTAAGCATATTCTATAAAAACTGCCAAACTGTTTTCCAAAGTGACTGTAGCATTTTGCATTCCTCTAGTAATGTTTGTGTTTTGATTTTTCCACATCTTTATCAAGTGCTAGTCTTTAAAAATGTTTTATTATGAAAATTGATAACATCTACAAAAGTAGAAAGAATAGTATTAATATAACGGGTCTCCGTGTGCTCATCACCAGTTTCATCAATTACCCTTTCATGGTTTATCTTTTTTTTTTTTTTAATGAAGTTTTGCTCTTGTTGCCCAAGCTGGAGTACAGCGGTGCAGTCTCGGCTCACCGCAACCTCCACCTCCCAGTTCAAGCAATTCTCCTGCCTCAGTCTCCTGAGTAGCTGGGACTACAAGCATGCGCCACAATGCCTAGCTAATTTTGTATTTTTAATAGAGATAGGGTTTCTCCATGTTGGTCAGGCTAGTCTTAAACTCCCGACCTCAGATGATCCTCCGCCCGCCTCAGCCACCCAAAGTGCTGAGTGCTGAGATTACAACCATGAGCCACCGCACCTGGCATTTTATTTTTTATTTTATTTTATTATTTTTTTTAGACAGGGTCTCACTCTCTCACCCAGGCTGGAGTGCAGTGGCATGATATCAGCTCACTGTGGCCTCAACCTCCCAGGCTGAAAGGACCCTTCTGCCTCAGCCTCCCAAGTAGCTGGGACTACAGGTGCACCACCACACCTGGCTTTTCATGGCTTATCTTGTTTCATCCCCTGCTCTCCCACAATGACCAAGTTACTTCTGAAGCAAATCCTAGATGTCGTATCATTTCATTCCTATTCAGTATTATATCTAAAAGACATGGATTCAGTTTGTTTGTTTGTTTGTTTTTGAGATGGAGTTTCACTCTTGTTGCCCAGGCTGGAATGCAATGGTGAGATCTCGGTTCACCGCAACCTCCACCTCCCGGGTTCAAGCCATTCTCCTGCCTCAGTCTCCCGAGTAGCTGGGATTACAGGCATGCACCTCCATGCCCTGGTAATTTTGTATTTTTAGTAGAGACAGGGTTTCTCCATGTTGGTCAGGCTGGTCTCAAATTCCCGACCTCAGGTGATCCACGTGCCTCAGCCTCCCAAAGTGCTGGGATTACAAGCGTGATCCACCATGCCCGGCCACGGATTCTTTTTTTAAAAAGCCACAATACCCTTATCACATATAAAATGTGTGCCATTATCACTCTTCCTATCATGATATCTCCAGTCAGTGCTCACATTTTCCTTTGTCTCATGAATGTCATCATTTCTTTTTTTTCAACTTGTTTGTTTGAATCAGGATACGAATAAGGTCACTGCGTTCCCATTGGTTTATGTGTCTTTAAGTTACTTTGTTTGAAAGTCATTTGCAATAGTTTTTCTCTTTGTGGTATTAAAGTAAATTAAAATAAAGACCAGGCGTAAAGAATCCCTGAGCAAACAAAACCAGTTAGGCCTCATAAGTGACCTCAACCTTGCATGATGTGCAAACATAAGCAAACTTAACTTGAGCTATTTATTGTAAATGCTTATATTTAAAAAAATTACCAGAACCTAAGCTTAACCAATCAGAAGTAGCTAACAAACTTACATAATGAGGGACTTTCCCATGAGATAGATTAAATAAGGCAACTGTATAACTGTAACCAATCAAATATTTTCTTCGCTTTACTTCTGTGTTCCTTGTATAAAAACCCACCCCTTGTGTTCCCTCATTTCTGGTTTGAAACTGCCCAATTCATGAATTGTCATTTGCTCCTATAAATTCTTTAAAATTTTATTGTGCCTGAGTTTACTTTTTTCTTATTTTTAGGGACAGGGTCCAGCTTTGTCGCCCAGGCTGAAGTGCAGTAGCATGATCGTAGCTCACTGCAGCCTCAAATTCCTCGATTCTCCTGCATCAGCCTCCTGAGAAGCTAGGACTACAGGTGCATACCAGCACACCTGGCTAATATATATATTAGAAACGGGGACTTGCTATGTTCCCCAGGTTGGGCTAGAACTCCCAGCTTCAAGTGATCCTCCTGCCTCAGCCTCCTAAAGTGCTGGCAGAGGTGAGCCACTGCACCTGGCCTCAGTTTAATTTGAATGGTGGTTAAATCACTAATTCAATGTGTAGATTTATTTGCTTTATTTTGCTTTAGGTTTTTAGGATTTTTAAATCTTTTTTTTTAGAAATTTATTTAAAGATTTTAAATTTTATTTCTGGTTCCAAAATCTATCATACAAAATATATTCAGAAAGGTGTAGTTGTTATGCCCCCTTCAATCTGTTCCCTTCCCCACAACTATTAATTTTTAAACATTATTCTTTATTATTACATTAATTTAACATGTATCACATACATAATGCATATATATTCATATCCTTCCCTCCTTTTTTTTTTTTTTTTTTTTTTGATATGAGGATCTCACCATGTTGCTCAGGCTGGACTTGAAATCCTAAATTCAAACAATCCTCCTGCTTCAACCTTGAGTAGCTGGGACTACAGGTATATGCCTCCATATTTGACTCTTCCTTTTAGGTAAGGATTAGCATGCAACGACACTTCCCTGCCTCTTGCTGTATTCGCTGTCCATCCCACTCCAGCTATCTCTCCCCAGTAGCTGGTCAAGATTGTCCTCAGTCCGCTTTACAGCCACAGAGTCCTCCATTGTGCTGGTAACCACAGGCCTCTGCTGATGGACATTTTCCTTGCTGCCATTCTTTAGCGATTACAAATTGAATTGCAATAAAACGCCCATGCTTACATCTTTTGGTATTTTTGCTAGTGTCTTTCTAGGGTAGATTCCCAGCAATGGGATTCTTGAGTCAAAGGTTGAACATACACGCAATTTTGCTACAGCTACTGCCAATTCCCCCCTAGAGGGGCTGCATCATTTTGCATTCCCGTCAGCTCTGGCTAGGAGTGCCAGTAGAACGCATTGCCAAACTTTTGGATTTTTGCCAATCTGATAGGTAGGAAGTGGTATCTCTGAGTAGTTTTAATTTGCATTTCTTTTGTTTGAGCCACGTTGATCACATTTTCACAGGGTTATGAGCTATTTGCATTTCTTTGTGAATTGTCTGTTAATATTTTCAGCCCATTTTTTCTAGGAAGTTGTTCGTTTTTTCCTTCTCTACTTTTAGAAGCCGTTCACTAGAGGCATTCATGCTTTGCCTGGGATACAGGTTGCAGGTGCTTTCTGCCATTTGTCATTTGTCTTCTTTCTTTCTCTGTTCATTTGTTCGCTTATTTATTCGTTTATTCTGGGGATGTAGCCATGAACAGGGTGACCCCGAGGAGCTCCACTGACGTGCACGGCCCAAGTCAGAACCTTGGATGGTCCTGGATGCGCCTCCTCCCAACCCTTCCCTGTGCTGTCTTTTCTGCCTCTGACCCCTCTCCTGCTGCCCAGTGACCACCCTGCCCCTGTCCTTCCCTGCCCGGGCCCTCAGCATCACCCAGTCTGAGCTCAGAGAGGATTGGAAACAAGCCTGGTTGTCTCTGTATCCCCCGCGACGTGCCGGGCAACTGATCAGTGAGTGAGTGAATGAATTAATGAACACATGAAAGAATGAATGAATCCTGTGTAGCTAAAACAGCCTCTCAGCCCAGGAAGCCAAGTCAGAGAGGAGCTTGGAAGAGCACCTTTGAGATCAAGGTTTCTTCACCCCTAGCACTCTCTTCAGACCTAACTCGGGTCTGAGTTTCTACTCCCAAATGCCTCACAGGCAATATATGATGCCTGCTTCTTTTCATAATTTACAAGAACATTTGCTTATTGTAGAAAATGCGGAAAATACAGAGCAGTACAAAAAAAGAATTAGAAATTCTCCATTAACTCATTGCCCAGAGGAAATGGCCGTGGACGTTTTGGTGTATTTTTATTCAACTTTTAAAAACATATTTTATTTTTACATATTTTATTTTATACAGTGTGGACATACATATGCATACATGCCTCCTAAACATTATAACACACATATTTCCTCATGACATTAAACTTTTGCACAACATCATAATTGTAAATGATCACAGAAAAATGCCTCAAAACGAATGTGTCATATCCTAGCCCCACCACTTAACCTCTCTGTGCCTCAGTTTTCTCCTCTGTAAAACAGGGATAGTAATAGTACCTCCTTGATAAGTTGTTTGTAAGGGTTCAATGTGATTATGGTGTGAGTGTGGGAAGCGCTCGGAAAGTGTCATTGTCATCATTATTAGAACTATTATTCCCTAATTGCAAACATTTAAATTCTAATTTTATTCTATTGCAAATGACACTGTCATGAATCTCTCTGCTCGGGAGGGTTGTGTGGGAACCTCAGAGAGCTTGTTTCACCCCCTGCCCCCCAAACTAAGCACAACAGGGACAGAGAGAGCGAGGTGCGCTGGGAGCCCCGTGACTGAAAGTTAGGAGAGCAGATCTTGGCACTGGCAGCCTGGAGAAGGAGGGCAGAGGGGTGGGGGTGTGGGGAACGGCATCTGTGAAAGCTCAGAAGTTTCTGGAAGAGCATGAGAAGTTCTGATGTGGTTGCTGGGGTGGCAGTTCCTGTCCCTATTTGACCAATGGGTAATTGAGGGCCAGGAAAGGGGTGACTTGTCTGATGACGTGGGTGGGCACCAAGTCGGAGCTTCCTGGCTCCCCACATGCTGAAAAACATCTGTGTTTTATGGAAGAAGGAGATGAAGAAGAGGAGGAGGAGGAGGAGGAAGAATTTGGGGCTTTGGAAACGTGCATGCCTGTGAGCCCCTGCCCAATCAAGGTTCAGCTGTCCTGCAAAGCAACCCAGCGGGTCCTGTGAGCTGGAGGCCAGTTTGCTATATTTGTCTCCATGGGTCTTTTCCCTGATGTCTCCCAGACACAGACACCTGGGCTGGCAGCTGGCAGGTCTCCTGAGCTCCACCCTCACCTCCCATCCCTTCAACCCAGTGGCCTTGCAGACAAAGGCTGGAAAGCCAGGTCCCATTTCCAGTCATCATCCACAGTGCATAATTAGGCGGTGCCTGCCTCGTGTTTGTTTAAAGAAGGAGTGTGACCTCGGCATCAGTGCTTCTGCCAAGAGGGAAGAGCCCAGGAAGGCCCAGAGAGAGCTGGGGGCTTGGGCAGCAGGGGTTTGAGGCTTGAGAGGCCAGGCCAGCCTGTGGTATAGGCATCAACAAGCAAAGTTTGAGGACTCCTGAAAGTTCTCCAAAATCTTACCTGTTGCCTGTCACCATTCTCAGTCCATTATTAGAATGGTAGAGTCTCAACAGTTTTCTAAATACCAAAGAAAATGCAAATTAATACTTCTTGGAGCACCTCTATCCTTTATGGTCTGAATTTGAGAACATTGCAATAGCAGCCTCATTGCTGCACTAGTCCAAACACTTCTGTGTAACCCTCTTCCACATGCAGTGCTGAGGAGTTCTTGCTGCCTATTGTTTACAGAGGGTAGTCCGAGGAATAAGAGATGTCAATCCCACGTGGTGAAAACTCTGCGCTCTAGAACTTGGGAATTATCTCCTAATAAGACCTGACATTTCTGAAGGCCATTAGGAGTTAAACCTCAGGCTCAGAATGTATAATGGGGAGGGATTCTAGATGCTTTTAGACCACTCTTCTCATGGAGTAGAAAAAAATGTAGAGAAACCTCAGAGAGGGGAAGGGACTTACCTACACCAGTTAATGGTAGAGCTGGGACTAGAACACAGGTCTCCTGATTTCAGCCTCAACTCTCCGGCACCATGTTGCTTCCCTCCATTCAAAGAGCAGTGAGGGGAAAGTCAGCACCAGCTGGAGTGTGGCAATGAAGAGCTCACAGTCCCTGCCCAAGAGGAGCTTCCAGAGGCTGACAAGGGTAAGGGGGAACAGGGATTCATCTGAATCAGAGTGGGTGGAGTTTAGGCAGGGGTGGGTCTGAAGGACTGTGGGGAACAGGGTGGTGAGACAGACATCAGCACATTTCCCAAGTGGGTTAACATAGGAGGTTGAAGGATGAATGGGGCTTCTTCACCAGGAGAGATAGGGAAGGGTGTTCCAGGAAACGGGAAGGGCGAACTCATGGGAAAAGGAGGCTGATTTCTCCTGTTCCCAGGTGACAGTGGATTCCCTGCGGGCTTAACCAGGATTCCCAGCGCTCAGTGCAGACCCTCCCACCGCAGGGCCGGAGGCTGTAATCTGTAACCTTATGGGGGCATATATAGTTACAAAGAGATTGGTTGGACAGGATGGATTTTTAATCTGGTGGAAATGCGGGCATTGTGGCAGGTGATGAGAAAAATCGTTTTTTGGGTAGCAGTGGTGAAAATGCTTGCACCGGTGCGCTGGCATGCGTGCAGGGGTGCCTCTTCCTTGGTCTCAATTCTGTTGACTTTCAAACGCAGTTTAAGAGCCATCTTCCCATGTCCAACTGTTAATGTGGCCACTACCCCCTCCCTCTCCTGGGTCATGCCATCCCCCGCTCTGAGCCTCAGTTTCTCCAAATGTAAAATGAGGCAGGTGGACTTGCTTGTCTTAAAGGCCCCTTCTGCCTGGGGCTGGTTCTTTAGCCCAGTCTCTGCTTCTCCCTCTGCGGGGATGTCAGAGGCGCCCTCTCGTGGTCAATATTGGCCATGCATCCTTGGACTGGGCGCAGGTTTTCGCTTGGCCTCTGAGGGTGTGTGCTTGTGTGTGCATGTGCGTGTGAGCGTGCCTGTGTACTGGGAGTGGTTACACAGCGGTTGCGTGACAGGCTCATGACACATAGAATGCAGAACTTCGCTAACTCTCAGACCCTGATGAAAACACAGATAAAGAGGTGGGGGTCATTTAAAATAAGGGCAAAAGCTGCTAAAAGCTTCCTGGGGTCTTTGCCTGGGACACCTAGGGTTCCAAAATGCCCTAGGCCACCCATCTTGCTAATACACTTTGATAGCATCACTCCTCTGCTCAGAATCTCATCCTGCCACCCATCTGCTGAACAGAGTAAACATCAAACTCCCGGCCCTCCAGAAAACCTGTGTCCTCACTTCTCACTCTTCTTCTTTCCTATACCACTCCAGGTGAACTACTCCATCCTTCCCATCCCCTGCCCTCTGCTTATGCTGGGATTTTTTTCCCCAGAGAGTCCTACCCTATCCTTTAGTCCCCCATAGCACCTTTCAAGAGGTGGCTAAAATGCCACCTCCTCCAGGAAGACTCCCTGAATTTTCCCACTTGGATCTGTGCTCTCCTTCCTCTGAACCTCCAGGCAACTTTGTCTCAAACTGCCTGCTGGGATGTAGACAGTTTTAGAGTTTACCCAGGTCATTTAAGTCGAACATGTCCTGTTTTGTTCCCCCTCCTCAAACACTGGCTCCATGTCTGCTTTATATCTGGGTCCTTCTAATTACTGAGCCTTCCCCACGGCATCCAGGCATCCCTCTGCAAGACCCTGATCCCCACTCCTTCCCTCTGCCTCCTCCTTCAGTAGGGGCTGCTGTCATGGAAGGAGGCTTGGCAGTGGAGGAAGAAGACATGAGCCTTGGGTCAGACTCTTACTGGATCCCCAACCCACCTGCCCCGTCTTCAGCAGACAAGTGGCTACCCGGCACAATGGCTCCAGTTGCTGAACTGTGTGTGGGAGCCTGGTCTCTGGGTGCCCAGAATGAAGAGTCAGACCCAGGTCACTGCCTGAGTCTTTCTTTCAAGGACAGAAGTAAGAACTACAGGCCTAACAATAACATCCCTGGCTATTTGTAGAAGGCCGCTTGGCAGCCCATGCTGACCAACATGAATTTCTCATACAACCTATTTTTAGATGGGGAAACAAGAGCTCAGAGAGGCTAGGTAACTTGTTCAAGATCACACAGCTCTGAGCGCAAGTGTTCAAACATAGTCCACACTTTCCATCTGTCTCCAAATCCTGTGCAGTTTCTGGAATACTTTGCTGTCACTGTGCCTTGCACAAATGCAGGATTTGATAAATTCCTGGATAATAAAAGGCAGGCATGAATGAATATATAACCAGCGCTTTCTGTTTGACTTCCACACTGCCCCAGGCCCACACGCACACGTCTGCAAGAGAAGAGTGACAGAATTGGGTTTGTCTAAGAGGGTGATGGCTCGCGGGGCCAAAGGGAGAGGTGAACCCTGCATCCCAGAGGGGTGAATTCTCTGATGTGAATCCTCTGGGTAGTAGGGAGTAATGCGTCCTGGGCACGACGGGGACTGGCACCCCCTGATGCACTGTCCCAGTTAGGTTGTATCTGGTGCTGTGGCCCATGAACGTCCCACAGCCAGGGCTGGCCTGCAGGCTCAGGACTTGCAATTAATCCAAATTCTCTGAGAAGCAGGTGCCAAGTCAGGATTAGATGTGCAAGAGATGTATTAGGGAACACGGCTGTGAGGGAAGATGGGGAGGCTGGGAGGACCATCCGACCATGATGCAGGTCTGTTGTGGACCTCAAGGAGCCTGCAGGGAGTGCAGCCACCTCAGACACACACCTTGGTGATAGATTTTACAGCTCAGCTGCTGAAGCCATTGGTCAGTGATGCTCCTCACAGTCAGAGATCTGAGAGGGGCATTTTCACAGCCACCACAGACCTTCTGCCTCCCAGGGCCTCCTCACCGGCCTGGCCTGGAGGACTGCCACTGGCACCCACAGTTAGAGGGAAGGAAGTTTCAGGCCTCTATAAGCCAGGAGAGAAGTTCACTACTCCAGTCCGGGCCAGGTGTCCGGCTCTGGTGGGTGGAACCATTTGCCCAGCTGTCCTTCAGCAGAGGGTTGGGGCCTGACCTCTGAAGTGAAGGCACCCACAGAGCTGGCCATTGAGGGAAACGACCAGCATCCTGGGGCATGGGCACTGGCAGGGGAGACGAGGTCTTGTGAGATGTAGGTGCCACTCTCTTGCAGAACCCACACAGCAGCTCCATGAGGCCGGGAGCTGGTCTCTTGTTTATCTGGGTGCCGGGTGTGCACACCACCTGGCACTGACAGTGTCAGCGAGTTCTGCTGGCCAGGACAGACCCCATGCCTACTCAATGGCCACCACCCGTAGGGCAGCAACATCAGGACCTGTCTTCCCGTCTTCCCCGTTGGTCGGGGGTTTTGAAGCACTGTGGGGAAGCAGTCCAGGCTCTAGTGCTGGTTTGGGGTCTGACTCTCTCACTAACTGGAGCAAGTCCCTTACTTAAACCAGGCCTCAGTTTCCTTATCTGTCGAGTGGAGATTATCACACTGATGGCGAAGAGGCCTTGTGGTATGGAGGATTTGGGTTCAACTTTTTTTTTTGAGCTGATTTGAATCCCATTTCCCCTGTTATTTGCTATATCGTTTTAGGCAAGTTATTCAATCTCTTGAAGACTCAATTTCCCATCTACAAAATGGGAGTGAAGAAGAATCTCTTTTTCTTTCTAAGAGAATGTAAGAATTCAGTAAGGGAACCCTCAGACAGCTCTGAGCACAGCATCTGGGGCATCGCTGTGACGTGGCAGCACTCTCTGCAGCATGCAGGCAGACACACCCCTTCCTCTCTCCTCCTTCACCTCTTCCCCAGCCCCTCCCCTCACATCTCCTTCGCTAACGGGTCAAGCAGTGGTCAGTGTCTGGCCAACAGTGGAGACTCAACCATGCGCAGAGAGTGAAAATGCACTGCGGACCTCCTGCCCAGGTAGCCCCAACCTCATTCATTCACTTCCAGAATGACAGGTGCTGTGCTGAATGCCTGGGAAGATGGCCCCCGTGTTCCTCCCCAAGGGGTTCCCAGTCACATCAGCACAGCACAGGATGGGTCCTGCTGTGCCAAAGCTCTCTGCAGGCTTGTAGGGACCCTGGCTGAGACGTCTGGACACCTGGATTTCAATCCAGTCTTTGCCATCCACTCCCTGTGTGGCCCTCCCCCACAAACTAAATAAAAATTTCATGAGTTGGGGAAGGAGACTCAAGGGGAAGTAAGATGAGAGGATGGAAGTGAGTTGAAGAGCAGGGAGGAAGAAGCCTGGAGCCTGGGCCTCCCTGTGTTGTGGTGTGCGCCAGAGTGGAAGCGGAAGTGGAAGCAGAAGCGGAAGTGGTCCTGCCGGTGGGTGTGACTGGCCTCACAGAGCGGCCAGGGCAGCAGGATGTGCCTGCGTGCCCAAGAGGGTTTCCCACAGCCCCAGGTGGATTGGACTCAGAAGCATGTTTCTGAGTGCCCGAGAGTGTGGCCCAGACAAGGCACAGAGGACAGGAGTGTCAGAGGCATTCAAACCACAGCGACTCCATCCTCAACGGGGGCTGGGGAAAATGATGCTGAGGCCTGCCCGGTTGCATTCCTAGGAGGTTAGACATTCTTAAGTCACTGGATGAGATAGGAGGGGGCCACAAGATACTGGTTACAAAGACCCCGCTGATAAAACAGGATGCAGTAAAGAAGCTCGCCCAAACCAAAATGGATGAAAGTAACCTCTGGTCATCCTAACTGCTCATTATATGCTAATTATAATGCATTAGGATGCTGAAAGACGCTCCCACCAGTCCCATGACAGTTTACAATTGTAATGGCAACATCTGAAAGTTACCCTATATGATTTAAAAGGAAGAGGAACCCTCAGTTCTGGGAAATTCCCACCCTTTTCCTGGAAAATTCATGAATAAACCGTTCCTTGTTCAGCATATGATCAAGAAATAAACAAAAATAGCCAAACCAGCAGCCCTCGATGCTGCTCTGCCTGTAGAGTAGCCATTGTTTTATTCCTTTACTTTCTTCATAAACTTGCTTCCGCTTTACTCTGTTGACTCGCTGATTTTTCTTTCTTGAGACAGTGTGTTGCTCTATCTCCCGGGCTGGAGTGCAGTGGTGCAATCTCTGCTTATTGCAACCTTCACCTCCCAGGTTCAAGTGATTCTCCTGCTTCAGCCTCCCAAGTAGCTGGGATTACAGGCATGCACCACCATACCCAGCTAATTTTTGTATTTTTAGTAGAGACAGGGTTCCACCATGTTGGCCAGGCTGGTCTCGAACTCCTGACCTCAGGTGATCTGCCTGCCTCAGCCTCCCAAAGTGCTGGGATTACAGGCGTGAGCCACCGCGCCCGGCTGGAAGGTACTCATTTTATGGAAGATAACTCCTGGGTCCAAGCAAAGTGGGAGGTAGGTTAGAAGACGCCTGCATAAAGCTGGGATCCCAAAGGGCTACCTCCTCAGTAAAGTAGGGAAAACATGTCCACAGAGGTTTGTCTGCTTCTGTCTCAATGCAGTTGGAGCAAAGGAAAGATGGATTTTCCCTGGAATCTCTGGGACAAGCCCAGTTTCTTTTCTTTCTCTCTTTCTCTCTTTCTCTTTCTTCTTTCTTTCTTTCTTTCTCTTTTTCTTCCTTTCTCTCTTTCTTCTCTCTTTCTTCCTTTCTCTTTCTTTATATCTTTCTTTCCTTCTTTCTTTCTCTCTCTTTCTTTCTTTTTTTCTTTCTTTCTTTCTTTCTCTCTCTCTCTCTCTTTCTTTTTTTTTTTTTAATGGAGTCTCACACTGTCACCCAGGCTAGAGTGCAATGGCGCGATCTTGGCTCACTGCAACCTCTGCCTCCCAGGTTCAAGCAATTCTCCTGCCTCAGCCTCCGAAGTAGCTGGGATTACAGGCATCCACTACCACACCTGGCTAACTTTTTGCATTTTTAGCAGAGACGGGGTTTTACTATGTTGGCCAGGTTGGTCTTGAACTCCTGACCTCGTGATCCGCCCTCCTTGGCCTCCCAAAGTGTTGGGATTACAGGCATGAGCCACCACACCTGGCCTCGACAAACTCAGTTTTAAGTGGATGTGGCATCAGAATTCACACTGCCTGTATTGCTTCCCTCTCCAACTCCAGAAAAAAACTAACTGAAAATACAGTTTCAAGTGTTCCCCAGATGCCTGATGAAGCAATTGTGAAGACTCCCTAGAGGAACGCATTTTAAATCTAGGCTTCAAAGTATTCTCACAAAGAAACTTCCAGAAACAGGAGGTTACACAAATATATATATATATATATTTTTAATGCACATACATGTATATTAAACAGAAGAGAAAATAAGCTACATGAAATGAGATTCAGCAGACATAACATTGCTGAATCAGACCAACAACAACCAAAGACATTGGAATGATCTGTTGTATTATAACATAAAATAATTATGTGTGGTTTGCTTAAAGAAATTAAAGATGCGATCAAATGTATGACAAAAGAATGAGAGATTATCAAAAGTGATCAGGTGAAGCTGAAAAAGACCAAATAGAATTTCTAGAAATGACAAATAAGTTAAAATTTAAAAATCGAATTGAAATTAAAGCCCAACGCATGAAGGGTCAATTCTGGAAAAGATGGAGTAAACACACTCTACCTTATACCTACTGGCTGTGATTCTAAACTACGGACAGGATGCATGGGCCAGCTATCTGAGAACTTGGAAACTACACAGTAGCTGATAGATTGGAGAAGGAAATAAGAATTTGAAGTATGACTGAACTGGGGTTGAGTTTCTCATTTATTTTCCCCTTGTTTTGCCTGGCCTTGACTCATAGGTAGCCCAAAACCTGGAAGAGTGCACCAGGTAGGGGCAGATAGAGCTCCAGGAGAACAGAAAGAACTCCTTTTCTGGTTTGAGGAGCAGGAAGGGGGCTCCTAAAAATCAGATGTGGGAAGTTTTCCTGTTTACGTTTTTTTTTCTCCATCATCTCCCACTCCAGCCACCAGGCAGCATTGCAATGGAGGCAGTGGCAATGGTGACAGCAGCATCAGCCAAGTAGGTGCCTAAAATTCTTAGAGAGAAAAAACCTCTCCTCCCAGAAGAGCTGTGAGCCCAAGAGCCTGGGGAAATTCCTGTTACTTCTGTCTCCACCCCCACACCCTAATCCCTCTGCCTTCTGTTCTGCTGCTGCTTGGCCCCAGACACAGAGGCAGTTATAAGTACATAGCAGAGCTGGGAAATTAAAGTCCTAGATTTCTGGCTGAGGGACTGGAAAAGGAGGCCCCAAAGAGCCAGAAACTGATGAGGGAGATTGTAGAGAGGAGAGAGCACAAGAGAGTGATCCCATACCTTTGTGTATAAACTTCCAGAATCACCTCCAAACTGTGCAGCATGGATCTGATCCCAAACAAAACATCAAAGTCTTTGAGAACTAGTCTACAAATGAAACCCATACAGCAAATGGCTTTGAGAACTGAACCGATATTGGTACCAGAGGCCACAGAAGGTAGGTTGGAATTGGCAGCCTGGACCTAGCGTGGTCACTTGTCTGATAAAAAAAAGAAAAAGAAAAAAAAAAAATCAGCATTCTCTTTAGGATTTAAACAAGACCACTCACTGGTTCTGTGAGTTAAAAAAATCAAGATCCAGCGTCTCATAACATACTATTCAAAATGTTCAGGATACAATCTAAAATTACTTTGAATATGAAAAACCAGAAAAAACTCAATTCACAATAAAAAGACAATCAACTAGATGCCAATCCTGAGATAACACAGATGTTGAAATTATCAAAGATTTTAAAGCAGCTATTATAACCTTACTCCAAGAAGTAAGGGTGAACACTCTGGAATGAATGAAAAGATAGCAAGTCTCAACAAAGAAATAGAAGATATAAAGAAGAACCAAACAGAAATTATAAAACTGAAAAATACAATTTTAAAATTAAAAAACAGTAACTGGAAAAACTAGCAGAATGGAGATGAGAGAACAAAGAGTCAGGGAACTTGAATATAGATCAATAGAAATGATCCAATCTGAACAACAAAGAGAAAAAAGATTGAAAAAATTGAACAGGGTCTCAGGGACCTGGGGAACAATACCAAAATGTCAGATGTTCAGGTCATCAGAGTCCTGGAAGGAATGGAGCAACAGTACAGTTCAGGAAATAATAATTGAAAAAAATAACAGCTGGAAATTTCCCAGAATTACAGTTTTAAGAAATTCAGCCAACTTCAAACAGGGTAAACTCAAAGAAATGCACTGTCAGGGATATGATGGTTGAACTTCTTTAAACTAAAGAGAAAAAAATCTTGAAAGTAGTTAGAGAAAAATATAGACTTACTATCAGTATCTCATGAGAAACCACGGAGGCTAACAGGAAATGAAACATTTTCAAAGTGCTAAAAGAAAAGAACCATCAACTCAGAGTTCTTTATCCAGTGAAAATATCCTTTAGGAATGATGGTGAAATAAAGATATCCTCATATAAAGGAAAACTAAGAGACTTTGTTGCTAGCATACTTGTTCTAAAGTAAATGCTAAAGGAAGTTTTTCAGATGGAAGGGAGATAATACCATAGGGAAACTTGGAAACACAAGAATGAATGATAAACAACAGAAGCGGTAGATTTCTGGGTAGTCTATTCCCCTTCTCTTGAGTTATCTAAAATATGATTAATAGTTGAAAGCAAAAATTATAACATTGTTTGATGAGGTTTTCAATGTAGACCTACTATATAATATATAAGATAGCCATAATAGAAAGGAAGGAGAGTGAAGGAACCTATATGATGGGAAGGTTTCTATGTTCCATTTAAAGTAGTAAGTATTTCTTCGAAGCAGACATTTCTATTTAACTCTGAAAAGTTGAATATGCATATAGTAATACCTAGAAAATCCATCAAAATTTTTTACAAAGAAATGCAGTAATGAATGCAGTTTATAAATTAGAATAAAATACTAAAAAATGTTTAAATAACCTAAATAAAAAAAGGAAAGGGGAAACAGAGGAACAAAAACCAGAGGGAGCAAACAGAAACAATAAAATGACAGACCTAAATGCAAACATAGCAATAATTATGTTAAATATAAATGGTCTAAACACACCAATTAAAAGACAGAAATGGTCAGAATGGATTAAAAAAAAGATATAACTATATGCTGCCTATAATTATATTGATATAAAGATATAGATACATTAAAAGACTAGGATACATACACTAAAAACCACTGAACAGCACTCTTCAAATAGGCGAATTTATGCTATGTGAATTCTACCTCAGTAAAGTCATTTAAAAAAAGACTAAGATAAACCATTCAAACACCAATCAAAAGAAAGCTGGAGTGGCTATATTAATATAAGATAAAGTAAAATTTAAACTAAAGAAAATTACTAGGGATAAAAGGAGACATTACATAATGATAACAGGACCAGTTCACCAAGACAACATAACAATCCTAACTGTGTATACACTTAATAACAGGACTTCAAAATGCATGAAGCAAAAATTGAACTGAAAGGAGAAATGGAAAAATTCAATTACAGTTGTAAACTTTAATATTCTTCTTTCAATAATTAATAGAAGAAGTAGATAGAAAATAGCAGTGATACAGAAGGTATGAACAATCACTGACCTGGATCTAACTGGCATTTTATAGAACACTCCATCCAGCAACGGCAGAAAATAAAATCTGCACGGTATAAAAGAAGCTTTGACTAGGTGCAGTGGCTCATGCCTATAATCCCAGACTTTGAGAGGTTGAAGCAGGTGGGTCACCTGAGGTCAGGAGTTCAAGGCCAGCCTGACCAACATGGTGAAATCCCGTTGCTACTAAAAATACAAAATTAGCCAGGGATGGTGGCATGTGCCTGTAGTCCTAGCTACTCCAGGGGCTGAGGCAGGAGAATTGCTAGAACCCGGGAGGCAGAGGTTGCAGTGAGCCAAGATCACACCATTGCACTCCAGCCTGGGCAACAACAAAAAAAAGAATCTTCACCAAGAAAGACCCTATCTTGGGTTATAGAAGTAGTCTTAACAAATTTAAAATAACTGAAATCACATAAATTATGTTATTTGATCACAATGAAATCAAACTAGAAACTGATAACAGAGCAGTAACTGGAAAGTCTCTAAATACTTTTAACACAATTTAAAACAATGAGTCAAAAAGAAAGTTTATGGGAAATTAGAAAATATTTTGAACTGAATGAAAATGAAAAAACATCGAAATTTGTGGGATGCACCTCAAGCAATGCTTACAGGAAACTGATAGCATTAAATGCTTATATTAGAAAAGAAGAAAGACTTGAAATCAACAATCTAAGCTCTCACTTTTAGAAACTAAAAAAAAGAGAGAGAGAGAGAAATATAAACCCAAAGCAAGCAGAAATAACAAAGTCAAGAGCAAAAATCAATGAAATCGGAAACAAGAAAACAATAAAAAAATAAATGAAACAAAAGCTGGTTCTTTGAAAAGATAAATTAAATTGATAAACCTCTAGAAAGACTAAGGAAAGACAAAGACACAAATGACCAAAATCAGGAATAAGAGATAACTTACTACATCACACCTCACACACATTAAAAGGCTAATAAGGAACTACTACAAACAACTCCACAAAAAGTTGACAACTTAGATAAATGGATTAATTCCTTTAAAGCCGCAAACTACCAAAAACTCACCCAAGATAGATAACCTTAATAGTTCTGTATTTGTTAAAGAAATTGAATTTATGGTTAAATACCTTCTGAAAAAGAAATCTCTAGGCTAGATAATTTCACTGGCAATTTCTACCAAATGTTTAAATAATAGATTAGAACAATTTTTTTCAAGCATAATTTCTTCTAGAAAACATAAGAGAAGGAAACACTTCCCCATTTATTTTATGAAGTCAATTTTATGCTAATACCAAAACCAGGCAAGACACTACAAGGAAAAAAAACCCTGCAAACCAATATTTTTCATGAATATAGATACAAAAATATTCAACAAAATGTAACAAATTAAATCCAGTAATATATATTAAAAATAATAAGTGAGGCTTATCTCAAGAATTCAAGGCATTGAAAAACCAATCAATGTAGTCCATTCTATTAACAGACTAAAGAAGAAAAACCACATAATCATACTATTTCATGCAGAAAAAGTATTTGACTAAATTCAATATGCATTCATAAATATCAGTAAAACACTCCCAGAACATCTATGAAAACTCTGCTAAACCAAAAATAGGAGACTTCCTTAATCTGATAAAGGGATACAAAAAATATCTACATCATACCTAATTGTAAAGACTGAACGCTTTCTCTCTAATATCAGGAACAAGATAAAGATGTTCATTCCCACCAGTCCCATTGGACCTTATGCTGAAAGTTCTAGTCAGTGAATTAGACAAGACAGTAAAAGGCATAGACGTTGTAAAGGAAGAAACACAACTATCACTATTTGCAGATGACTTGATCCTATATAGGAAATCTGCCATGGTGTGAATGTTTGTTCCCTCCAAAACTCATGTCGAAACTTAATTCCCAATGTGACAATATTGGAAGATAGGGTCTTTAAGAGGTGACTGGGTCAGCTGGGCACAACGGTGACTAATGCCTGTTAATTCCAGCACTTTGGGAGGCCAAGGCAGGTGGATCACCTCAGGTCAAGAGTTCAAGACCAGCCTGACCAACACAGTGAAACCCTGTCTCTATTAAAAAATTACAAAATTAGCCTGGTGGGGTGGCACATGCCTGTAATCCCAGCTACTCGGGAGGCTGAGGCAGGAGAATCGCTTGAACCCAGGAGGTAGAGGTTGCAGTTAGCCGAGATCATGCCACTACACTCCAGCCGGGGCAACAAGAGCAAAATTCCATCTCAAAAAAAAAAAAAAAAAATGGTGACTGGGTCATGATGGCTCCATCTTTATGAATGGATTAATCCATTTATAGATGAATGGATTAATGGGTTATCACAGGAATGGGGCAGTGGCTTTAGAGGAAGAGGAAGAGAGACTTGAGCATGCTTAGCCCCTTCACCATGTGATGCCCCACAGTGCCTTGGGACTCTGAGAATACCCACCAGCAAGAGGAACCTCAACGAGTGCAGCCCTTTGACCTTGGACTTCTCAGCACTGTAAGAAATAAATTCCTTTTTAAAACAAATCACCCAGTTTCAGATATTCTATTATAAACAGCAAAAAATAGACTAAGATCCCAAGGAATCTACCAAAATAATCTAGAGCTTGTAAGAGAGTTTAACAAAGCTGCAGAATACAGAGTCAACACAAAAATCAACTAAATTTCTATACACTAGCAATGTACAATTGGAAACTAAAGTTTAAAGATATTTGTAATAGCTCCAAAAATCGAAATAATTAGGTACAAACTGACAAACTTGCAGGATCTGTGCTGAAAATTACAAAACACTGCTGAAAGATATCAAAGAGGACCTAAATAAATGGAGGAACACACTGTGTTGTGGGACTAGAGGACTCAATATTGTTAAGATGTCAGTTCTCCCCAGATAGAACTATAAATTTAACACAACTCAAATAAAAGTGCTGGTAAGATTTTTCTGTTTTTTAGACAGAGACAAGTTGCATTTAATATTTATATGGAACTAGACCAACCAAAATAATTTTGGAAAATAATAAAATTGGAGGACTCAGCTACCCAATTTGAAGACTTACTATAGAGCTAAAATCAACCACGTTGTAGGACATAAATCAAGTACCAATATATTCCACATAATTTGTATCAATCAGAAAACATTTACTGAGTGTAATGTAATTAATTAATTAATATTATTATTATTTTTGAGACAGAGTTTCACTCTATAACCCAAGCTGGAGTGCACTGACATGATCATAGCTCACTGCAACCTCAAACTCTTGGGCTCAAGCAATCCTCCTGCCTCATCCTTCCTAGTAGCTGGTACCACAGGTGTGCACCACAATGCCTGGCTAATTTTTAAAATATTTTTGTAGAGATGGGGTTTTGCTGTATTGCTCAGGCTGGTCTTGAACTCCTGCCCTCAAATGATCCTCCTGCCTCAGCCTCCCATGTAGCTGGGAATACAGCTGTGAGCCAGTGTTGCTTATTATAATGACTAATAAAATGGACAAACTTCGTTCCAGTTTCCTGGAGGATAATGGCAACCATCTGAGTCCAAATATCTACATATAGCCTTCAAAAATCATATAGACCCACAAGAAGAACAAATGCAATAATTTTACAGCATGACAAGCTTCAATATACATTGGAGTAGGGAATCAATTCATGTGTGCACAAGAGTAGGAAAATAAACATTGAAACCAACAGAACAAGCTCCAGGGCCCATGCTACAGTGGAGTCAAGTAGAGGCTACAAGGAAAAAGGAAGCCTGCAGCAGGGGTGTAATGGTGGTAGGGTTTAAGGAAAATCACTCCCAAAAGGTCAGAGTCTTACCCTGAGTGGGGAAACGCTGATGGATCAGAGCACTGTCAATTGGGGAACTGAGGGGAGTGACTTGAGAATGTGTAGGAGAGGGGTATCCAATCTTCCGGCTTCCCTGGGCCACATGGGAAGAAGAAAAATTGTCTTGGACCACACATAAAATACACCAACACTAACAATAGTTGACAAGCTAAAGAAAAAAAATGCAAAACAATCTTATAATATTTTAAGAAAGTTTATGAATTTGTGTTGCACCACATTCAAAGCTGTCCTGGGCCGTGTGCAGCCCATGGGCTGAAGGCTGGACAAGCTTGGTACGGGACAAGAGGTGCAATCTTTTAAGGAACCATTTTTGTGTGAGAGGGAGATGACTTGAAGGAGGATGAATCTGTTGGATCCCTGAAGATGGAGGGAAATAAGGAAGCAAGCGGTGGAAATTAAGGGTTCTACAGAAACAAAAGAAACTTTCCATTAAAGCAACTTCATTTTGCTATAACACAGAAGAAGACACTCTTGAGCTAAGACACTTATGGTCCCAAATCCTTACCCTTGCCTGCAAAGAATCACCTGTAATTGCTGCTCTAGAAAAAATAGAAGATATTTAAAATAAACATAAAATAGTATGCAGTGTCTACACAAACCTAGTATAAAACAGAAACTGAGGATTAACATATTTCAGGGGCCAAACTTCTGTCTCCAAAATCAACGATGAAGCAGAGCAAAACTATTGCAGAATACCCCAACCTAATTAAATATTATTCAACAAGCATTTGCAGGTATGAAAAAATAAAAACCCACCTCAAATCAGAAATGGGAATGCCCAGAAAATAGATGACAAGATAAAGATTAGAAAGATACAAAAGGAGAGTTTATCAAACCCTCAGGAAAGAAATGGAAGAAAAACACAAGGTCATGGCAGAAATGAAGTCTAAATGACAAGGTGCCCATGGGAAAATAGACAGACTGAAAATATTACAGGAGAGAAATGAAATAGCTAAGAGAACAAAAATGAAATAAAGGGATCAAGAAAGATCAGAGAGAAATTGATGTATAGAGAAGGCAATCAAAGAAGAGTCAACCTTTTTTTTAATCATTGGAATCCTTAAAAAGGGAGAAAAAACCCAACAACTAAACAGAACTAAAATTTAAAACTATCATACAATAAAACTCTCTGGAAATAAAATAAGACCTGAATCTATGTATTTAAAGGGCTTACTCTGTTCATGGGAAAATAGATATGGAACAGTCCATTCCAAGACTTTAGACTTCAAGGATAAAGACATACATTCTCTAGGCTTCAAATTTAAAAAGACCAATTCCCTTATATTGGAAAGAAGATCAGGTTGGCATCAGATTTCTCAATGGCAACATATGAAGAAAGGCTACAATGAAACAACAATTTTTTTTTCTTTTTTCTTTGTTTTTGAGACAGAGCCTCGCTCTTGTCGCCTAGGCCGGAGTGCAGTGGCATGACCTCAGCTCACTGCAACCTCCGCCTCCTGGTTCAAGCGATTCTCCTGCCTCAGCTCCCAAGTAGCTGGGATTATGGGCCCCCGCCACAATGCTTGGCAATTTTTGTATTTTTAGTAGATACGGGGTTTCACTATGTTGGCCAGGCTGGTCTCAAACTCCTGACCTCAGGTGATCCACCCGCCTCAGCCTCCCAAAGTGTTGAGATTACAGGCGTGAGCCACCGTGCCCGGCCTTGAAACAACATTTTCAAGAAACTCAACGAAAGAAAGTATAAGCAAAGGATTTTAGGTCCAGACACACATAAACATAAAGGCTACCCAACAGTTGTGAACATGCAAAGAACCAGAACGCTGTTCTTACCAATTGTTCCTGAGGAATCCACTGGAAGACCATTATTATTCTAACAATGAGACCTGGGTTCTTTCCTGTCTTTCCTTGGCCACTGTTGTGTGACTTTGGTAAGTAAGTCACTTTCTGTATTTGGGCTGTGACTTTGAGATCTTTGAAGCCCTTTGGCCTCATCTGTGTTGGTTTTACTTGACCTTTTTTTTTTTTGTAAGACAGAGTCTCGCTCTGTCACCAGGCTGGAGTGCAGTGGTGCGATCTTGGCTCACTGCAACCTCTGCCTCCTGGGTTCAAGTGATTCTCCTGTCTCAGCCTCCTGAGTAGCTGGGACTACAGGTGCGCACCACCATGCCCCGCTAATTTTTAAATTTTTTTAGTAGAGATGAGGTTTCACCATGTTGGCCAGTATGGTCTCAATCTCTTGATCTCGTGATCCACCTGCCTTGGCCTCCCAAAGTGCTGGGATTACAGGCATGAGCCACCGCGCCCAGTCTTTACTTGGTCTTCATAAAGATCCTGGGACTGAAGACTTGGTGAAATGAAGTAGAGAGAGCAGAATCCTGTGGTCAGATGATCTTGTGCTGGAAAACTTTCTCTACCCCCACCAAACCATCCATCCGTCCACCCGTCCACTCATTCATCCACCCATCCACCCATCCATCCATCCATCCATCCATTCACCCACCCACCCACCCATCCACTCATGAAATATTTGAGAACCTCCATTGTGCTAGGCACACTGCTAGGCTCTGTGGATACAGAGGTGAGCCAAGCACATCCCAGGAACTTATATTCTAGTGGGAGAGGTAGACATTTAACTAATAATCACACAGATGTATTACTACAAATTGTGGTAAGGACTCTGAAGAAAGTATGCAGGATTCTTTGAACATGAGCAGAGGTTGGTAATGGGAGACGCCAGGAAAGGCTGCCCTGAGAAGATGATTTTTGGGACTGAGCTGTGTAAGATGGGGGAGGCTTCCAGGGGAAGGGGTTGGGGCCGGGCATTCTGGGCAGAGGTGAAAGCATGGACGAAACTTCCTGTGGTAAGTGGAAGCACAAATCCTTGTGCAATATGGCAGGAACTAGAGACCCAGTGAGGTTAGAGAGATGGGGCCAGGCCCCTGGCTGAGGATGGGGTCTTTCTGTCATAGCAATGACAACATTTTAAACGGTCTGAAACGAAAAGGCATGATTGAAATCGTGCATTAAAAGGATAATTCTGACCGCACTGGGGAGAATGACTCAATGGAGGTGAGGGTGGGCAAGAAGGGACATGGGAACATCAGGTATTTGCTGTGCAGCCTTGGGTGTGTCATTCAACTTCTCTGTGCCTCAATCTTCTCACCTGTAAAGTGGGGATAACAACAGCCAACAAGTCGCTATGAAAATAAAATGACATCAAGAGTGTGAAATGGGCCGGGCGCGGTGGCTCAAGCCTGTAATCCCAGCACTTTGGGAGGCTGAGACGGGCGGATCACGAGGTCAGGAGATCGAGACCATCCTGGCTAACATGGTGAAACCCCATCTCTACTAAAAAATACAAAAAACTAGCTCGGCGAGGTGGCGGGCCCCTGTAGTCCCAGCTACTCGGGAGGCTGAGGCAGGAGAATGGAGTGAACCCGGGAGGCAGAGCTTGCAGTGAGCTGAGATCCGGCCACTGCACTCCAGCCTGGGCGACAGAGTGAGACCCCGTCTAAAAAAAAAAAAAAAAAAAAAGAGTGTGAAATGGGCCGGGTGCCGTGGCTCACTCCTATAATCCCAACGCTTTGGGAGGCCAAGGTGGGCAGATCACTTGAGGTCAGGAGTTTGAGACCAGTCTGGCCAACATGGTGAAACCCCGTCTCTACTAAAAATATAAAAATTAGCCAGGTGTGGTGGCGTGTGCCTGTAATCCCAGCTACTTGGGAGGCTGAGGCAGGAGAACTGCTTGAACCCAGGAGCCAGAGGTTGCAGTGAGCCAAGATCATGCCACCACACACCAGCCTGGGTGACAGAGTGAGACTCCATTTCAAAACAAACAACAACAACAACAACAACAACAACAACAGAATGTAAAATGCCCTGGCACAGAAGAGGAAGTTCAGCAACTAAGGCTCTATTTTGCTATTACCTTAGAAAAGGTGAAATCTCTGAAAAAAGTTTACTGTGTCTTCTTTTCCCCTCTTCTCTCTCCCTCTTTGGGCTCTCCACTCCCCTCCCAACTTTAGCAATGTCTATGATGAGAATTGAATGGAACTTGAGTTTTAGTACAGCAAAGTCATGCTTTGGAAGATAGTGTAAGGCCCATGTATTATTGATAGGAGAGGGTCCCTGGGATCAATTTCCCCCTCTCCTTTCTTACCCCTGGCAACATTTGTGAGGCTGTAGCTCAGAGCTCTCCAGATCTCTAAGAAGATGAATAAGAGTAAAAACTTTCCTTGCAGGACCATCATTTCCAAGGGAAGCATGAAAAGTTTCTATTGCTCTTGCTTTCTTACCACCTCTCCTCCCCTCTCTCTTCCCCTCTCTTCCCCTCCCCTTCTCTTCCTACTTTTTTTTTTTTTTAACTTTAAGTTCTGGGATACATGTGCAGAATATGCAGGTTGGTTACATAGGTATACATGTGCCATGGTGGTTTGCTGCACCTATCAACCTAATATCTAGGTTTTAAGTCCCGCATGCTTTAGGTATTTGTCCTAATGCTCTCCCTCCCCTTGCCCCCCACTGCCCAACAGGCCCCAGTGTGTGATGTTCTACTCCCTGTGTCCGCGTGTTCTCGTTGTCTAACTTCTACTTATGAGTGAGAACATGTGGTGTTTGATTTTCTGTTCCTGTGTTAGTTTGCTGAGAATGATGACTTCCAGCTTCATCCATGTCCCTGCAAAGAACATGAACTCATTCTTTTTTATGGCTGCATAGTATTCCATGGTATATATATGTGCCACATTTTCTTTATCCAGTCTATCATTGATGGGCATTTGGGTTGGTTCCAAGTCTTTGCTACTGTAAATAGTGCTGCAATAAACATAAGCGTGTATGTATCTTTATAGTAAAATGATTTATAATCCTTTGGGTATATACCCAATAATGGGATTGCTTTGTCAAATTGTATTTCTGGTTCTAGATCCTTGAGGAGTCGCCACAGTGTCTTCCAGAATGGTTGAACTAATTTACACTCCCATCAACAGTGTAAAAGCATTCCTATTTCTCCACAACCTCAACAGCATCTGTTGTTTCCTGACTTTTTAATGATCACCACTCTAACTGGCGTGAGATGGTATCTCATTGTGGTTTTGATTTGCATTTCTCTAGTGACCTGTGATGATGAGCTTTTTTTCATAGGTTCGTTGGCTGCATACATGTCTTCTTTTGAGAAGTGTCTGTTCATATCCTTTGCCCACTTTTTGATGAGGTTGTTAGTTTTTTTCTTGTAAACTTATGTAAGTTCCTTGTAGATTCTGGATACTAGCCCTTTGTCAGATGGGTAGATTGCAAAAATTTTCTGTCCCATTCTGTAGGTTGCCTGTTCACTTTGATGATAGTTTCTTTTGCTGTGCAGAAGCTCTTTAGTTTGATTAGATCCCATTTGTCAATTTTGGCTTTTGTTGCGATTGCTCTTAGTGTTTCAGTCATGGAGTGTTTGCCCATGCCTATGTTCTGAATGGTATTGCCTAGGTTTTCTTCTAGTCTTTTTATGGTCTTGGGTTTTACATTTAAGTCTTTAATCCATCTTGAGTTAATTTTTGTATAAGGTGTAAGGAAGGGGTCCAGTTTCTGTTTTTTGCACATGGCTAGCCAGTTTTCCCAGCACCATTTATTAAATAGGGAGTCCTTTCCCCATTGTTTGTTTTTGTCAGGTTTGTCGAAGATCAGATGGTTGTAGACCCTTCCCACTTTTCATGTTGCTTCAGGGAACATGAACTGTAGGTTGAGAATTGCTAATCTGAAATCCAAAATCTGAAATGTGCCAAAAATCCAAAATTTTTGAGCACCTACATGATGCCACAAGTGGAAAATTCCACACCTGACTTTGTGTAGGGTGTCACAGGCACACAACACACACTTTGCTCAGCATCCCCAGTTGCTTATGGGCAGCAAATGAATTCAAAGTCTGGAATGATGGTGGTACCAAACAACCACGGACTGTACACATGGGTGGCTGAGATCATGACACCTTTGCTTTCTGAGGACTCAATCTACATGAACTCTGTTTTATTTACAAAATTATTTAAAATGTTGTATAAAATTGCCTTCAGGCTATGTGTATAAGGTGTGTATGAGACATAAATGAATTTTGTGTTTAGATTTGGGTTCTGTCCCCAAGATAGCTCATTACATATATGCAAATATTCCAAAATCAAAAAAAATCCAAAATTTGAAACACTTCTGTTCCTAAGCATTTCATATAAAAAAAATACTCAACCTGTAGTTTGAAGCTGCAACTCATTGAGCCCTGAGACAGTTAGAACCCAGCTTTGTGAAATCTCCATTCTGTTACACAGTGGGAGAATGACAATTGGAACAACCATTCATTGTATGCATATGGGCTGCAAAGGCTGGGCTCAGAGTCTTGCATGGTGATACTTTTATTGATTTATTATTTTTATGGGTATGATAATGCTTTTTATTTTTTATTTATTTTTTATTTTATTTATTTATTTATTTATTTTGAGACGGCGTCTAGCTCTGTCGCCCAGGCTGGAGTGCAGTGGCTGGATGTTAGCTCACTGCAAGCTCCACCTCCCAGGTTCAGGGCATTCTCCTGCCTCAGCCTCCCGAGTAGCTGGGACTACAGGTGCCCACCACCATGCCCGGCTAGATTTTTTTTTAATATTTTTTAGTAGAGACGGGGTTTCAACATGTTAGCCAGGATGGTCTCGATCTCCTGACCTCGTGATCCGCCCATCTCGGCCTCCCAAAGTGCTGGGATTACAGGCGTGAGCCACCGCGCCCAGCTGATGATGCTTTTAAAATTGAGGTTTAGGTTTAATGTACATATGGTAAAGTACACCACACACTCTAATCTTGCGTGCACAGCTCAATGACATTCTGCCTATGTAACCACCACCCAAATAAAAATCTAGAACATTTCCAGCACTCTAGGAGGTTTCCTTGTGTCTTCCTCCCAGTAAGTACCACCCCTACCCTCAGAGGTCACAATTATTTTGACTTCTGTCACCATTGATTAGTGTTGCCTGATTTTGAATTTCACAGACAGGGAATCTACAGTATGTACTCTTTTACTAAATCTGATGTCTGTGAGATTCAGTCATACTGTTGCATGTAGCTGTACATTGCTTATTTTCATTGCTGTATAGTGTTTCGTTATATGAATATACCACACTTTATTTATCCATTATTCTATTGATAGACATTTGAGTTGTTTCCAGTTTGGGGCTGTTAGGAGCACTGTTGTTATGAACACTCTCTAGCACAAGTCCTTAGGTAAACACGTGCACTAATTTCTGTTGGGCATGGGCCTAGGAGTGGAATTGCCAGGTCATAGCTTATGTATATGTCCAGCTTTCATAGATAATGTCAAACAGTTTCCAAAGTGGTTGAACTATATTGCATTCCCACTGGCAGCTGAGTGACAGAAATCAAATTCAAACCTGCTCAATCAAAAAGTGTATAGGCTCACACAACCAAACCATGGGACAAAGGAGGGTGCAGCTGCCTTGAGGTGGAGGAGACCCACCAGGTTCTCTTTGCTTCTCTCTGTATGTCAACATCATTCTCTCTGGCTAAAGACTTCTTTCCTCTACAGGCCAGCCTGTCTTCACATGTCCCAGCTTCGCTATCACAGACAGAAATCCCCTCTTCCCTTAATTTCAATTCAAAAAGTTCTAGGGAAGGCCACTGACTGGCCCAACCTGGATTTTGCAGCAACCCTTGAGGGCCTGTGATTGGCAGCCTCCATTAGGGTTGGAGGAGGGGATGAATAATTCCCCTCAAAGATAGGAGGTGCTCTCCCCAGACTGCCGGGGAGTTGTCTACAGCTCTGCTTCGGGGGCAGCACAGTTTGGTGGAGAGAACAGGGCAGTGGAGTCAGCTGTCTGAGCTTCGTTCTCAGTTCTGCCACATCCTCCTCCTAGCTGTGTGACCCTGAGCAAGTCACCTCATTCTTTAGTTTTCTAATGGATAAGGTGGAACAAATGCCTACCTCACAAGATTCTTGTGAGTATTAAATAAATCCTAATAGTTGAAGACTCTTGCCCATAATAGATGCTTAGTAAATGTCCTTTCTGTCCCTGCCCCATCAGAGCAGGAGTTCCTGCAGCACTGGGATGTGAGTCCTCTGGGACAGTGATCTGTGTCTAAGAATTGCTTCCTCTTGTGGCTGGTTGAGGAAATAATGACTGAGGGAGAAGGTCACCACTGGGGATGGAATATATGCCTCCTGGTGGCTCCATCAAATTGTGGGAAAGGAGAGATTTGGAGGCTGAGTCAGTTAGGAATTATGTTCCCAGTGATTCCCCAAACAGCAACTTAAACAAATGAAGGGTCTTTTCCTTTATTTGAGTAAAAGGAATACGGTGGTAAGCAACTCAGTGGGTCCTCAGTGCAGTCGAGGTCCCAGAATCCTTCCTGCCACTCCTGGTCCCCAGTTGGCTGCTCTGCCACTCATAGAGCACCCACAGTCCTGGAGCAGGGAGGGTCCAAAGGCATGTGTCGGCTGAGCTTGTCCCCTTTTAAGGGACTTTCCTAGAAGTTTCACCCAACAGTCTCCCCACCTCATTGACTGTGCCTCCTCTGTGAGGGCTGCAAGGGAGATGAAAAAATGTCCTGCAAGGGCACCACAAATATAGCTGTTACGGTCCTGAGACAATACCAAGACCTCATTAGCAGAGGCTGGCAGTTTCCCCTGAAAAATTCTGGGAGTGTCATCTCAGGGTGGGGAATAACTAATCACTACGGAAGACACATTTTCCCTTCCAGGATGTCCACTTAAATGAACATGGAGAGCTGGTTCCAGGAACCCACCTTAGGGCATCAATGTCAGACAAACAAGTAGCAGAGAGAAGAGTTGCCTGGAGGAGGAGGAGTCACTGAGTCCAGGCAGCAGCTGTGTGCAGACTAGACCTGGGCCACCAGTCAGTGCCCACTGAGGCCATCACCATAGCCTCTCCTAAGGAAAACTCCTGTGTGCTCCAGGCTGCCATGTTCTGTCCCAAGTAAGCCTGCGCCACCCACTGCCCCTTGGTCTCAGCTGATTGGACAAAAGGCTGACATTCAACCCACAGACAGCCAATACACCGGCCGGCCAGCCACTTGGCTCAAAAACTTCTCTAGGCTGTTCAGATTGCTGGGCTCAGGAACTTGATCTAACTGGAAAGAACTAGCAGGTGGGAGCAGAAGAAAAAGGATGCTGACAACAGGGAAATGTTCTGTGGCTGGGCGTGTGGACTTGTCCTAGATCCCTCGTGGTCCTTCAGCAACCTGTCCAATGAGGGATCCAGCTCAGATCTCTCTAGCTTCCCTCCCAGCTCCAGGTGATCTTCCCCACAGCAAACTTCCCCAACTTGAGCTAGGTCAGGAGGGCTTCTGCTCCATGCCTCATGCCAGCCTTTGGCAGTTTTACGCCAAGGTCATCAGGTGCTTCAAATAGAAATATTAGTTGGTTCCAATGATTAAATTACAGTCAAGCTTTGGGAAATTCATTCCAGTGAGGGTGAAACATCTGACATTATTGAGAATATTCTTGTAAATTCAGTTTAAGAGCTCAGCGTTAAAGACGGAAGAATTTGTGTTTGTGAATATGGATATACATTTCAGTAGAACATAGCAGCAAAACAATATTTACATCCAATTAGGAAATCCATAGTAGAAATGAACTTGAAATTGATGGTGGTGCACATGTAATTGAAAACTGGAATAAAACAAGCTGTTATGGTGTATCAACTGAAGTAGAAACTGTAGTTATCTATAAATTTATAGACATATGTACGTATTTAAATGCATACACAAAAGAGTAATTATACTACAATATTTTTGAGGCAAAAGTGATGTTGAATATAAAACATATTTCAGCACAATGGCAGGGCCATGTCTGGGCACCTGCCTCAGATACAGATTTTAAGAGGGCACAAAAAACACAGTAATCAAGACAACCAATATTTTTAAACAATATTTTAAAAATCAAAATTAATGCAAAAATGCATGATGAACAAAATATCAAAATTTTAAGTAAAGGCAAGATCCGTATTATTGATTTTTCTTTTGCCTCAGGCTCCAGTGTGGTTTGGTACAATCCAGCACAGCAACATGTTTTCTGTTTTTGATGTCTATCGTCAGTTGAATTTTTTAAATGTTTGAGTCTTTGAAGAATTGCCTTGTAAATCATTTTAAGTGTGTACAATGAAATTGAACATTTTGTAAACGAGTCCTCTAAATTTTGTTCAAAAGTAATTGAAAACTTTTAATCAGAGTGTTCAACAAGTGTGGCAAAATAAATTTAAATTTTGAAACTTGTATCAAATTTCAGGTATTGAAAACAGGGTTTTTAGCAAGTGTCATTTATTGCACCCTGAAAACCATTACTGTTATGTCCCAAAAGCAAGGGAGGAGCTGAATAAATTAAGTAATGACAGTTCAAATGGTAAGCAAGATTTAATTTAGAGATTTTGTCATTTTTGTTTGGAATGTCTTGACTTGCAGGGAGAATATTTTGAAGGTGTTCCTACTTTTAATTGGGAAAATTTATATTTTGTAGTTGAATTGAATGGAAGACAGATGGCTTATGGTTTTGTATCATCTACAGTAGGCAAAATGTTAAACAAAATGACAAAGTCAATTTATGTGATGAATTTTAACTTCTCATAACATTCGTTAAAGAAAGGTATTATAGCCGGGCATGGTGGCTTACGCTAGCAATCCCATTTTCTGGGGATGCTGATGGGGGAGGGTCACCTGAGCCCAGGATTTCAAGGTGCAGTGAGCTATGATCTCACCACTGCACTCCAGCCTGGATGACAGTGAGATCCCATCTCTAAAAAATTCTTTTAAATTTTTTAAGGTATTATAAATGGTGGCAAAAAGACACTCCCTGTGAAAATATTTGAGCTGAAATAGTTAAGTTGTTTCTGTCTAAAGAAATTAGAATTGAGAATATCCTCCATTTAGTAGATTTTTCTCTGAATTTACCAGGTACCTTTGTAGAGAAACTATATTCTCACTAAAAATATTACAATTTACAGAGAAGAGTCCATGATGGATGTCAACAGTTTACATTTTACTAATCATAAAAAGTGACTTAGAGATGGTTACAGGTAATTCTCTGAGGGGGTTTTTTAAAAAAGATCATGTTTTAAAGAACACACCTTCCTTAGAAAAATACCAGTGACACAGTATTAGACACATATGGCTAAGAAATTGATTAAAGTACATGAATATGTACCAAAATTTTTCTCTTATACTGTTTCTAATGCTTGGATAATAAATATAAAATTTTTAAAAAATATAATTTACACAGATATGTTATTTTAAAATAAGCTCTTAATTTTAGAATAGTTTTATATTTCCAGAGAAATGGTGAAGATTACGGAAAGCTTCCAAATACTCCACACCTAGCTTCCCCTATAATTAACATCTTACATGTTAGGTACACTTGTTATAATTAATGAACCAATATGGATACATTTTAAATAATTAGAGCCCATACCTTATTCAGAGTTCCTTAGTTTCAACCTAATGTTGTTTTTCTCTTCTGGGCTCCCATCCAGGATGTCACGTTGCATTTAGTTATCATGTTTCCATAGGCTTGATCACCTGGCCAAGGTAGTGTCTGTCAGTTTCTCCATTGCAAAGTTACTCTTCCCCTTCCCATACTGTAGTCTTTGGAAGGAAGTCACTATGCACATTCCACACTGAAGAAATAGAGAGTTATGCACCCCTTCTGAGGGTGGAGTATCTACAGAAATTATTTGAAATTCTCCTGCACTGGAGATGTATCTCTTCTCCCTATTTATTCATTTATTCAATCATTAATTTGGAGCACTATGGACTCATGGGTATTTATTTTATCCATTAGGTTATAATTAAACACTTCTTTATTTTGTTGCTTAAGTTGTTCCAGTTTTGGCCATTGGGAACTCTTTCAGTTGGCTCCTGTGTCCCTTTGACACATCCCCTCATTGTGTTTTTTTGTTTGTTTGTTTATTTGTTATGTAGCATTTCCTTATTTTCTGGAATTACAAGATGCTCCAGGCTTCTCTAGTATATTTTCTGCCCCAGTCCTAAAATCAACCATTTCTCCAAGGAGCCCTGGTTCCTTTAATTGGAGGATGAAGTAGAAACCTAGATCAGGGAGCTACGTGTGCTGGTGAGGAGTCATTGCTTCTAGGCCCTCTCAAAAGTTTTGTTGCTTCTAGGCTCTCTAAGCTGGCAGAGCAAGGAAACTTAAGTGTGTATATATTTATGTACATGCAGTTATAAATATTTCATATGTAACCATCTATATCTATATTAAGCTAACATGGTTTCATACTGATGTGCTCAGCTCTAATTCATTACCACATAGGTCATTCTAGCCCCCATCCTTGCTAATCTGTAACTCCCCACTCCAACAGTGAAAAACCTGGCTCCCACCATCCACCATCCATTTACTTAATTGTTCAATTCCAGTGTTACATTAGAAGTTTTGGAATTGCTCATCTGTACCCCCATGAGAAACCACTTTATCAACTAAAGTACTGTTCTTATGTGCAGGTCCGTTTGCCTTTCGTCTTATAGACGCCATTCATTCCCAAAGTAACTTAGGTCAGAACCTCTTTCCCCATCCCCTTCAGTGAGGCTGTTTCATACATACAGTTAGGTTCTTTTATCACAATCTGCACTCCATCTTCAGATTTCCCCAACCTTCTAAAGTGTTATTTTCAAATTTTTTATACAGTGAGAATCACACTTTGTGCTATAAAGTTCTATGGGTTTTGACAAATGCATAGTGTCATGTATCCATCGTTATAATATTATAGGATAGTTTTACTGTCCTAAACAATCCATCCCCTGTGCCTCACTCATTCAACACCTCCTCCCACAAACCTCTGGTGACCTTTCTCTTTAGTTTTGCCTTTTCTAGAGTGTTATATAAATGAAATCATACAATATCTAGCTTTTTAGGTTGGCTTCTTTCGCTTAGCAATATACATTTAGTATTACATTACATGGATGTATGGATGTACCACAGTATGCTTATCCATGAACCCACTGAAGGACATCTTGGTTGCTTCCAGTTTTTGGTGATTATGAGTAAAGTTGCTATAAACATTTAGGTTTTTGTGTAGACATAAATTTTTTAAATCAGTTGGATAAATGCCCAGGAGCATGATTTCTGGATCATATGGTAAAACTATGCTTAGCTTTGTAAGAAACTGCCAAAATATCTTCTAAAGTGGCTATACTATTTTGCACTCCCACTAGTAATCAGTGAGAGTTCCCTTTGCTATGTATCCTCTCCAGCAATTGATGTTGTTGGTGGTTTAGATTTTAGCCATTCTAGCAGGTGTGTGGTAGCATCTAATTGTTGTTTTAATTTGCATTTCCCTAAAGCTAAATTATGTGAAGCGTCTTTTTATATGCTTATTTGCCATCCTTATAGCTTCATTGGTGAGGTGTCCAGATCTTTTGCCCATTTTTTTATTGAGTTATTTGCTTTCTTATTGTTCAGTTTTAAGAGTTCTTTGTGTATTTTAGATACAAGTTCTTTATCAGATATGTGTTTTGCAAACATTTTCTCTCTGTCTGTAGTTTTTCATTTTATTCCCTTAACAGTGTGTTTCTCAGAGATATGTTATTTGCTAGAATTAGTTTTACTTTTTAAAATGGCTCTTGAATAGAAATATTTTATAGATCTATGAATACAAAAACAATGTCAGTCAATAGTAGATATTTCAGGTCAGGCGTGGTGGTTCATGTCTGTAATCCCAGCACTTTGGGAGGCCAAGGGAGGAGGATTGCTTGAGGTCAGGAGTTCAAGACCAGCCTGGCAACATAGTGAGACCCCATATCTATTTAAAAATAGTAAATATTTCAAAATATTACATAATTTAAGTTATTTTTAGCATAATCTTTCACTATTAAAATACCTGGTTTGAACAATCACCTCTGAATAATCACCAAAATTCAGAGGCAGTGGCCAGGAGTATGGTCTAGCATGGGCACTTCCTATATAGCCTGTGGAGATGGCAGGCAGCAGAGGAGTTCTGAGGTGCCAGATGTCTGTCCTGCTGCAGGTTCTTACTAGCCAGCTTAGCAGCCACTGCCCTTCCTGAATAACGTGAAGCCTAGGTTTGCTCTGCTCCCTCCATTGGTTCCCAGGGGGACAGGTGACAGGCCACCATCACCAGCCTAACCTCTTGGGCAGGACTCCCTCTTCGGCTTATTGGCTCTTCCTGGTAAAGCTCAGACCTTTGAGGATGTAGGGCGTTGGTTCTAGTTAAACAGATAACTCATTCATAGACTTCTTCATTCCCATAGGACTTTTCCCTGCCAAATATTTCACAGGATCTCAACCTCACATGTTAAGATCAATTGCTGGCCAGGCACGGTGGCTCACGCCTGTAATCCCAGCACTTTGGGAGGCTGAGGCGGGTGGACTGCCTGAGGTCAGGAGACCAGCCTGGCCAACATGGTGAAACCCTGACTCTACTAAAAATACAAAAATTAGTCAGGCATGGTGGCATGCACCTGTAATCCCAGCTACTTGGGAGGCTGAGGCAGGAGAATCACTTGAACTTGAGAGGCAGAGGTTGCAGTGAGCCGAGATTGCATCATTGCACTCCAGCCTGGGAAACAAGAGCGAAACTCCATCTCAAAAAAAAAAAAAAAAAAAAAAAAGGATCAATTGCTACATGCCCTTGACACTTCTCATTTGAATACCTGCCATCCTACTGCAAACAACAATGAATCTGCTTGAGGATTTTTTTTTTTTAGCCTGTCCTGAGGGTAGAGGAAAGGGCTGAGAAGGTCATGATCCTGAGAGCAGCTGTCAATCAATAATGGGAGATAAAGGATAAAGTGTTCCTTCCTCCTCTCTTTTCAGGTGGGACAACTTTGAAGTGTGTTTTATATAGGCTCTCCTACAGTTGCCAAGTGGGATGAGCTTGGCAGCCTACAGCAGTGACCAGCTTATCAATGCATGGATATTGCTTTCCTTTCCTTCCCTCTCACTCATCGTCAATTTCCTTCCAGTGCTTCCTGGGATCACCTCCTAAGTCAATTGCTTGCACTCAGATTCTTTTCTCAGTATCTGCTTATCTCAAAGAGCCAAAGTCACACTGCAGCAAGCGCTAGAACTAGACTTTATGTCTTTTGCTCCTGAACTGATGTGGTTTTATATCATAAAGTGAGCAAGTTGCTCCTGCTCCATCCCAGCTCCTAAGAGACCTGAAGCTCATTCCGCTGATGCCTCAGGGGTCAAGAATAAGCCAAATGAGACTGGCCACAGAGGACGTTGTACTCAAATGGGGGATTGGACTTCACCTGAAGCAGAGATCTTGATGCTTCCCTCCAGCAGCCTCTGGGAAGAGAGCACACAGGCACTGAAAGGGGGGTGCAGCTGACGCAGCCACGATGAGCATAAAAGTTACGTGAAGTCTCGTGTCTTACCTTAAATATGGTACAAAGTTTGCGTTCTGCTCTCCAATATGTCAGAGTTTAAAAACAGGAAAATAATAACTTACTAGCAAGTCAATGTGGGCTCCAGGAGGAGGGCCCTGTCCTTCCCACTGTCCCGAGTTCTGCAGCAGGAGAGGGCAGTGAAGGGCACGCAGGTGGCTGAGGCCATGCTATTTTTATCACGCCTCCTTGTTCTGCACTAGACTTTCATGAATGATTTTTCTATGTCATTAAAATACCTTCAAAAAGCATTATTGTTGTGGCGGTGTAATTGTCACCCAGCATCTGTTTCACAATTTGCTGGCCCATTTTCTTATTATTGACTATGTGGTTAAATCCCAGTGGCAAACATGCTGTGATGAACATCTTGGCTCATAGGACTTGACCTAAGTTCCCATGACTTTCCTTGGGTGGTTTTTAGGAGAGTTCAGTGATCTGAAGTGTGGGCCCTGGACCCAGGCTCCCAAGCTCTGCTAGGCACTGCCCCTTCCAGCTATTGGACTGATGTGATGTCAGGTAAGTGACAAGGGGCCATGCCTCAATTTCTCATGGTATGGGAAAAGCCCAGCTGGGAACACTGGGCACCTGGGAGAGGGGCTCCAATGAAGGGAACTTGGGTGGAAATGGGAGAAGGGTGGGGAGGGCAACGTGGGGAGGGCCTGCTTCTCTTGATTCCTCCTAACTTTTGTTCCACTTCTACACACATTGACGCTCTGTCAGGGGCAGAGGTGTTACCGGAAAGGGGTCCAGATCCAGACCCCGAGAGAATTCTTGGATCTCATGCAAGAAAGAATTCAGGGTGAGTCTGTAGAGTAAAGTGAAAGCAAGTTTATTAGAGAAGTAAGGAAACAAAAGGATGGCTACTCCATAGGCAGAGCAGTGGCATGGGCTGCTTGACTGTGTAAACTTACAGTTATTTCTTGATTATATTATATGCTAAACAAGGGGTGGATTATTCATGAGCTTTCCAGGAAAGGGATGGGGATTTCCCAGAACTGAGGATTCCTCCCCCATTAGACCATATAGGGTAACTTCTCCACGTTGCCATTGCCATGACATTCGTAAACTGTCATGGCGCTGATGGGAGTGATTTTTAGCATGCTCATGAATTAGAATTAACATATAATGAGGAATGAGGATGACCAGAGGTCACTTTCATTGCCTCTTGGTTTTGGTGGGTTTTGGCTGGTTTCTTTACCACATCTTGTTTTATCAGCAGGGTCTTTGTGATCTGTATCTTGTGGTGACCTCCTACCTCATCCTATGACTAAGTATGCCTAATGTACCAGGAATGCAGCCCAGCAGCTCTCAGCCTCATTTTACCCAGCAGTTATTCAAGATGGAGTCAGTCTGGTTCAAAGGCCTCTGACAGAGGGGTCAGAAATATCACTTGCTCCAACTTTCTGCCTTTATAGATGAGGAAACTGAAGCGCACAGTGACCCAACCAAGGTCTCATGGAGCCAGTAGAAAACCCCTCATTTTGACATTGAGCCGAGTCCCCTGCCACACTGCAGCCCAGGGACCAGAGCCCAGTCTCATGCTTGTCCCCTGCCTAGACATCTCATTGTCTCCCCAGGATAGAGGTTCAAACGAAAGCCCCTCCTGATCTGGCTAGAAAACGTGCAGCCCCCATCAGAACAGCACCCTTGGCACAGGAGTCTGGGGAGTAGTTCTCCAAAGACAGAGTGTGCTGTTTATGGAAGGGAGGCCGTTTAGCTGAGGACTGTCTGCAAAGGGGTATTTGAGTGGGGCAGATATACCTGCTGCCCACTTTGAGAAGCCTAGGGAATGTCTCCAGTCCCAGCAGGTGCAGCCTGTGCCTCGTGCTGTAGGCACCACCACAGAGATGCTGAGGCCAGCCCCCTTTCTCACTGATAGTGTACATGAGAAACTCACACCCACCCAACCTGCTTCTAGCCCTTAAGCCTTTTCCTGTCCCTGATCCTGCGTGCCCCTCACCACAGCCCCAGAAGGAAGGTCATCTTCTCTGCGTTTTACAGATGAGGAAGCTGAGCCTGGAAGACATCACACAGGCTGTCCAAGTGTGGGAGACACTGTTGATGGCCACCCACTTTCTGGAGGCCATCTCTTCCCAAGCACACCAGCGGCTTCCCCCTGTGAGGAGCTGCAGCTCAGCCCGTGGGCTCTCTCTGGCTACAGGAATGTGCTCAGCCCAAGGTGACATCCCTGGAAGCACCCCCGCCCCACAGTTAATGAAGGCCGGAAGTTGGGGAATAAATACTCAAGCTTCTCACTCTTAGGTGGTGGGCGGGGTCGGGGGACAATGCTGAGGTGTGTTCCACACTATCTCCCAGCAGTCCCCTGTGGGACTGGGCTCCAGGACTTCCAGGTCTCTAACTCAGAGATGATTCCAATGCAGATGCTCTCAGAACGTGGGAAAGAGTTTATGAACTATTCAGTGAAAAAAAGAACCTTCAATTGTTTGCATTTTATAACCACAGCTACGTGAAAATGTGTGTCTAGTTTGTGGGTAAAGGTGAGAAGAGAAAGCACATGTCTGGGTGTTATGCTGGGTTTGGGTGGTGGGATTTGGGGTGAGCATCTTCCCTCTCCCTGATAGAATTCTAGAATCAGACTGGCCTGGGCTGGAATCATGCCTCCACCATTCATTCTAGTCTACTGGTCATATTGAGAGACAAACCATGCCAGAGCATGCAGAGGAAGGACCAACATTTTCGGCAGCAGGTATGACTGACTCCTCAAGCCCTCTTTGAGCTCCAGCTTGCTCAGGTCCTCTGCTCACCCCTCTATTCTGGCTGCTCCCCGAATCAGCACCTGGTTCCTGGAGTAGAGGCCTTGGTCAGAGAGGGCCTCGAAGCTGGTGAGCTGGGCAATGGGGCCTGACTGATTCAGGGTCATCCCCTCAATGGAGGGCTGACACTTGGAACTTACTACTAAACTGCCTCACTGATGCCTGGGTATCAGGAGCAGTGCCTTGCCCCTTAAATTGCCCTCCTGGGGGGAATTATCCACAGCCCAATGTTGTGCTTGTCTGATGCTGGATGACGGCACAAATAACAATGGTGCTTGTCCTTAGATGACCCCCACCCAGTGAACAAATCCATCAGTGGGACAGATGGGCTATGGGAGGGGACGTACCATGGAATGCTCTCTTTTGGTTTAGGCTCAGAGACATCAGATTCCAAAGGCCTGTGGTGTTGGGAATGTGGGGATGTCATAGCCCAGAGCTGCCAAGCTAGACGGGGCCTCAAGGAGATGGGAGGAAAGGAGAGGGAGGCCAAAGGAAATCTGGCTGTGAGGCTGAAAAGAGGCCAGAAAGTGATAGAATGGATCAACAGGAATTTGCTTGTGAGTATAAGAGAAATAAGGCAAGTCCTTGATTGATCACAGGGTGTTGGTTATAGGAAGCCTAGAGTTGATGCATAGTAGGTCCTCAAAAAGTATTTGTGGTGCTAGACAGTTGTTCTATCAGGTTGGAACATCCTTCCTTCCCCATTGCTATGTGTGTAGCTCTACCTTTCTGTCCAGAGTCTGCTGAACGGCCCCTCCTTGATGAAGCCTTCCCTGATAACACTCCCTTCCCCCCTGTGGTCCATGTCATTTCCTTTTCAAGTTCACACTTACCTATATTCATTGCTCACCTTTTCTTTTCTTTTCTTTTCTTTTTTCATTTTTTTTTTTTGTTTTTTGAGACTGAGTTTCCCTCTGTCACCCAGACTGGAGTGCAATAGCATGATCTTAGCTCACTGCAACCTCTGCCTCCTGGGTTCGCATGATTCTCTCACCTCAGCCTCCAGAGTAGCTGGGATTACAGACGTGTGCCACCACGCCCAGCTAATTGTTTGTGTTTTTAGTAGAGAGGGGGTTTCACCATGTTGGCCAGGCTGGTCTCAAACTCCTGACCTCAGGTGATCCACCCACCTCGGCCTCCCAAAGTGCTGGGATTATAGGCGTGAGCCCATGCCCAGCCCATTGCTCACCTTTTCTACCAGGCGACAGGCTTCTTATCTATGATAGATTCATTTGGGCCTGAATACTGTAACTGCTCATAGAAGGTCCTTAATGGATATTTGTTAAATGAATAGAAAATGTGTCAATGTTCGCCAGGCCAGACTCCCTTGGTTGGGCAGGGTCCTGGCCCCATCCACCCTGGCTGTGGTCAAAGCCTGAGAGTCGGCCTGCAGAGCTTCATTGGACTTCTCCAGTCTACTCTAAATGCTGGTGAATGGGGTAGACTTTGGCCCTGTGATGTCTCTTCTTGGTGTTTCTGAGATTACCAACCAGATCACAGAGGAGCAGGGTGACAACAAATGTTTGGGGTCATGAATGTGAGGGACAGGATATTTAAAAGCATCTTGGATGGGAAAGACACTTGAGCAAGCTGAGGGGCTGTGCCAGCAGCCATTCACACCCATCTACAGCCCCTCACCTTCACCCCTTGTTTAGTTCCCATCCTCATCTCCCAATCTTCAGAGTGGCTATGACTGTGTCCCCACATGGCTCCCAGTTGCACGTCATGGCTTCTGATATCTTATGGATCATCCCTCCAATTGAGCCTCTGGCCTCATGCTCTGAACTCTTCAATCCATTCACTGTCCACGTACATGGAGTCTGAAACAAGGTGCCAACAATGCAGTAATAATCTAGTTGGAGAAACAGGCACACATAGGCAAAAAAGGAATGAATGACCCCAGGCTGGTTGAACACAGAGTAGTGGGCACCTTTAGAAGACTTACGAACCCACAGGATCACACCTCTGGAAACTGCCTCCTGGTGCCACTGAGGTGGGTGGTCAGGAATCCCAGTGTTAGAGGATCCCATTCCCTGGCCACAGGGAAATGGGTCAGTGATGAACATGTCACCGAAGATGGACCTGGCAGATTCTTGCCCAGGGATGGAGGCCTCAGGTGCTACTGGGCAGGCCCCTCAAGTGGCTGGGTTGATTCCATGTACACTTGGAACTGTAGGATATTTCTAGACCTTGTTTCTATTTCTCCTACTACTTTCTTCCCTTCTCAATGCACACTGGCCTTCCTCACCTGGAAGGAAACACAGCTGCTGAACAGTCCTGAGTTTTGCCTCTTGAGCCTTCAACTACTGAAGAAGCGCTCATTCCCTCGGTCTTATGAGAAACATTCCAAAAGGACTCTGACTGCCCCACCTTGGGGCAGGTATCCATTCCCGGTCTAGTCACCTCTGGTCAGAGGTGGTGTGGCAGAGTTGGGTCATGCCAGCCTGTCCCTGTCTGGGAGAAGAAGTTATCTCATCCCCCAAGGTTGCTTGCTTCAGACACAATCTTGAACAAAGGTTGGGGCACAGAGCAGTAGGTCAGGGACTTGCACTCCTGTTATACCCAGCAAGAACATGTGGGGACAGACACTCAGGGACACTTGGGGCCTGTGGAAGACTGTGTCTCCCAACAATGCTGTGAGGTGAAAACTCATGACCTCCATTACACAGGTCAGGGAATCAAGGCTCAGAGAGCTTCAGTGACTTGCTTGAGTGCTCTCACAGTGAACAAATGGCTTACTCTTTGTTGGGGACATGGAGGTGGGAGGTCAGGACTAGCCTGTGGACTCTGTGATGAGGTACTGGATTGAATATTCTGGGGGTTCAGAGAAAGACCACAGACACCATATCAGTCTCCTCAAGCTACCGTAACAAAATACCAGAGACTGGGGGGTTTAAACAACAGATGTTTATTTCTCACAGTTCTGGAGGCTGGGAAGTCCAAGACCAGGGTGTTGGCTGAGTCACTTCCTGGTGGGGGCTTGTGTACTTGAGTTGAGGCGGGGAGAGAGAGAGAGAGCTCTCTCCAATGTCTTTTCTCATAAGGACAATGTTATAGACTGAATGTTTATGTTCCCCAAAAATTTATATGTAAAAATCCTAACTTCCAATATGATGCTGTTAGTAGGTGGGGCCTTTGGGGGGTGATTAAGTCAGAAAGTGGAGCCCTCATGAGTGTGATTAGTACCCTAATTAAAGGGACCTCAGAGAGCGCTCTCACCCTCTTTCTGCCATGTTAAAATACAAGGGGAAATTGGCAGTCTGCAACCCAGAAGACAGACCTGACTAGAACCCAACCATTCTGACACCCTGATCTTGGACTTCCAGCCTCCAGAAACATGAGAAATAAATTTGTGTTGTTTATAAGCCACCCAGTCTATGATATTTTGTTACACAGCTGGAACTGAGACAGACACTAATCCTACTGTGAGGGCCCCACCTTCAAGACCCCACCTAACTCTAGTTACCTCCCAAAGGCCCCATCTCCTAGCACCATTGCACTGGGGGTTAAGATGTCAACAAACATATTTTCTTTTAAGAAAATTGCACATATAATTTTTTTGAGACAAGGTCTCTCTCTGTTGCTCAGTCTGGAGTACAGTGGCACGATCTTGGCTCACTGCAGCCTTGGCTTCCTGGGCTCAAGCAATCCTCCCACCTCAGCCTCCCAAAGTAGCTGGGACTACAGGGGCCCACCACCATGCCTGGCCATTTTTTTTTTTTTTTTTACATAGAGATGGAGTCTCACTATGTTGCCCAGGCTGGTCTTGAACTCCTGGCCTCAAGTAATCCACCCACCTTGGCCTCCCAAAGTGCTAGGATTACAGGAGTGAGCCACTGCACCTGGTCAAAAATATATTTTCTTTTTCTTTTACTTTTGGCAAGCTGTGATCAACATATAGATTTTGAGGATACACAAACATTCAGTCTATAACAGATACTTTAGCCCAAAGCAATCTGATCCTCATTAATGAACTACTGAAAGCATCATCTCTCCTATTATAAAAGTAACACATGCTTGTGTTAAAAAGAAAAAAAAAAATGTAATAGAAGCAAAGAGTAGAACGTGTCAGGCCACCTCCAGTCTCCCTCCCCAAAGATAACCACTATCTTGTGTACAAGGAGGCCTCTTACAAAACTTAAAGAGACTGGAAGCAAGTGGAAATCACGGTCTTTTCATGTTTCAGACAAAACATCAGTAAGGCTGGGGGAACCTTTGGATTGTAGCATTTTAAACAACTCGACCATTATATCTTATATATTGATATTTTTAAAGTAAAGAAAGTAGATGTAAAAATCTCTAGCCTAAGATTTTATCCTTATCCTTGAAAGATGGCTGGAGGCCAATCCCTCAGGGTGATCCCCTCTCCAGTCCTTGGGCTCATGACCTAAGGAGGATGACATATGTGACCCAGGGCTCTGGGACCACCCCAAGGATTCAGTAAGTTCTCAGCAGGCCTCTGCCTCGAGCCCTGCAGGCTGAGCCCTAGCAGACCCTGAGAGGCCGCTGAGTCCAGCTCCTCCACTGCAGTGATGAGGAGTTAAGGCCCAGAGGGGGCGAGCTGCTTTCTCAGGGTCACACAGCCCAGGGGCTCATGCTCCCAGCCAGGGCTTCCCAAAGCCCTCCATGACACTGTAAAATTTACACTGGGCCAGGCATGGTGGCTCATGCCTGTAATCCCAGCACTTTGGGAGGCTGAGGTGGGCGGATCACCTGAGGTCAGGAGTTCGAGACCAGCTTCACCAACATGGTGAAACCCGTCTCTACTAAAAATACAGAAATGAGCCAGACGTGGTGGCAGGCGCCTGTAATCCCAGCTACTCAGGAGGCCGAGGCAGGAGAATGGCTTGAACCCGGGAGGCGGAGGTTGCAGTGAGCCGGGATCGCACCACCGCAGTCCTGTCTGGGCGACAGAGAAAGACTCTGTCTCAAAAATAAATAAATAAATAAATAAATAAATAAATAAATAAATAAACAACAACAGAAAACTTATACTGAACCTGAAAGATGCACAGCCGCAAACCTAGACCACTTTTTCTCTCTGCTTTTCCTCCCTTCCCAGGGCAAGGAGAACTTTAGAGGCGAACTCCCCATGAGCACAGGCCTAAGCAAAGGAATGGATCACCCAGGCATTCTCTTCCCAGGCACATACCCGGGAAGCAGTGTGGGTTTCCTGTAGGAGGCTTCTGGAGCCAGACGGGCTTGCACGCAAATGCTGGCTTCCTATCCACTTGCTGCAGGACGGTGGGCGAGTCACTTCACCTCTCTCTCTGAGCTTCAGACTCCTCATTCTGAAATTTAGGTCCAATAATACCTCCCTTGGGGGCCAGTGTGAGGACTGAAGGTATATCCTACCTACAGTAGGATATACCTACCTGTGTGTAGGTATATAGGATACCTGTGTGTAGGTATATCCTACAATATAGGATCATTTGAGGTGAGGAGTTCAAAACCAGCTTGGCCAACATGGTGAAACCCCGTCTCTACTAAAAACACAAAAACTAGCTGAGTGGTAGTGGCACACGCCTGTAATCTCAGCTACTTGGGAGGCTGAGGCAGGAGAATCACTTGAGCCTGGGAGGCAGAGGTTGCGGTGAGCCGAGATCACACCACTGCACTCCAGGCTGGGTGACAGAGCGAGACCCTGTCTCAAAAAAAAAAAAAAAAACAACAATGAAAACTAAACTGTTACTAGGTCCCAGCTAGACATGCCAACTTGCCGGAGGCTCTGAGTCTGAGGGCTGGGCTTTCTTTACTAAAAAGTGGAATTAGCAGGGGGAGTTTGAGAGACATTAAAGACCTGTAAGCACCAAGCCCAGGGTTTCACTTACATTCACTCACCAGGATTGTCAGAGAAATGAAAAAGAAAGAACTTCAGATAATGCTATTCAATGCCAAGTCTGTGTACCTCATCCCCTACACTTGTGTCCCAGGCCACCAGCATTTATCTCATTTCTCATGAAGGTGTGTGTCTGTGTGTCAGGGGGTGTGGGGGGGTTGGTTCCTTTTCTAAGAGAATCTGCAACTCACCAGCTGTGCAAGTCCAGGTGGGTGATTTAACCTCTCTGTGCCATAGTTTCTTCAGTGGCAAAGGAGGAAAATACAATCAATTCTGTTTCTCCCTCTTTTTTTTTTTTTTTTTTTTTTTTTTGAGACGAAGTTTCACTCTGTCACTCAGGTTGGGGTGCAGTGGTGCAATCTTGGCTTACTGCAACCTCTGCCTCCTGGGTTCAAGCGATTTTCCTGCCTCAGCCTCCTGAGTAGCTGGGATTATAGGCGCACGCCACCATGTGTGGCTAGTTTTTGTATTTTTAGTAGAGACGGGGTTTCACTATGTTGGTCAGTCTGGTCTGCAATCAATTCTTATTTGCAGTAATTATGTTCTATAAAGTCACCAAGAATGCTGAATTAGCAATACTGAACCTTTGCTCCTAGGGGAAAAACAGAGTTAGGTTTCTGTGAACCCCTGGTCACATTTTCATCAACTGATCAGTACATCGCCTTGTTTCAGGTGTGTTTCTGTTTAAAGACACCTTATTTAATATTGTTGATTCATTAATGCTGAACCTGCGGCCACAGCGCCGTAACTCATGGCTGAACAAAGCTCATCTAACACACCATTTTCTCTGAAAGGCATTAATTACAGCCTTCTTGTATTTAAGCACACCAGACGGCACCTTGCGCTCTGCATGGGGGCAGTTTGAAATAGTGAAATCACCAACAAAGTGCGCAAACATGTGAAGAGCAGGACACTAAATAGATCACACAAAGGACACTTGTTTGCCAAATGAGAGCTGGAACAAGAAGGCAGAGTGTCATCTTGTTCTACTTTGGCAGGTATCAGGTTATATCAGGTGACTCAAAATTTTTGCCACTTTGTGTGTGTCCACGAATCACCCTGAAAGCAGTGTGAATATTGACTGGGGGATGAAAGTGAATTTTTGTGAGTAGGCAAACTCACAAATAGGGAGTCCATGAATCACGAGGGTCTAGTGTAGGCTCATCCCTCAGGTTGTCACACAGGTGACGGTGACAGCCAGAGCCCTTTAGCACAGTGGTCATAGCAGATCCTCAGTCCATGGGGATCGTTACTGCGGTCGTTTTGCTCCTTGCAGGTTCTCTGACTTCAGGCGATTAGACTTGGGGCGTTGAGGCACCTGCTTTCAAAACTGTGCTGTGAGACCGGGCAGCGGGATGTGCAAGGAATGGCCCAGCATCAAGCTGGCACTCAGAGCCTTTGTTGATTCTGAGTTAAACTTCCTCAGCACCTTCAAGTTCAATTTTAAGGAGGATATGCCCACTCCTCTGCCAGTGGAGGCGGGGATGCCAAGGTGGGGAGACCGAAGCTGGACCCTGAGAGTGACGGCCTTCAGAAACTTTGCAGTCTAGGCTTCTCTCCCCACGACCTGGTCTCTGCCCTGGCACCTACCTTGAAGTGTGTCTGGGAGGCAGATTGGGGCCAGGTGGTGGAGGATAGCTGGGCACAGAAGTTGGGTTGTGTGTTTAAGGTAGACGGGAACCATGGAAGTTTGTGGTGTAGGAGTGTGATCAGAATGGCGTGGGCTTTCAGAAGGCAACTCGGGTGGGAGCAAGGAGTGGGGCTGGAAACAGGGCTGGGAAGAGCCAGTGGCGCTGCCCCTGGGATGGGGAAGGCCGAGAGAAGCCAGCCAAGGAGGCCTTCCGAGGTCTCCCAGGTCTTGAGAAGTCTCGTATTTCTCCCTGTGTGGTGGCTGCGGTTCACCCCGAGAGAGTGCTGGGGGGCTGCTCCTCTTCCCGGGGCTTTGTCTGCCAAAGCTACTCAACACAGAGGACTCCCCAGTGCTCAGCCACCATTCCTCTGCTCATTAAATTTTTCAGTAAGAAAAATGGTCACCAAAGAGCGGCGAGGTAAAGCTTCACCAGTGCTCTTGTGGCAGATGAATGAGCCAGACACAAGCGTGCCAGCGCCTCCCTCCTGTCTTCCACAGCAAGCAGTGTGCTACCCTGCCTACATGCATGCGTGCATAACACCCCTGGGGGCACACACGTGTGTCCACAGACATGCATGTATGTGCACACCTACATCAGCACCATCAGGTGGACACATAGTGCCTAACACACACAGTACACTGTGCGCCATACACACGACGCGGCACAACCCGGGGCTAGGAGCAGGGGCGTGCGAGTCAGGCGACCTGGGTTTGCATCCCAGCTCTGCAACTTGCTGGGTAAGTTACTTAACCTTCCCAGCCCTGGTTTCTCATCTGCAAAATGGGGGCTGATAAGAGATCCTCCCCCGGATGGTACTAGCGGGTTGAGGGAGTTTACAATGCATAAGGCCTGGCACGAGGGCTGGCACACATAGCCTCCTTCGGTGTTGGGTATCGCTGTTTCTCATCATTGTTAGAAAGGACACACATCACATAGCACAGCTCCAGAGGCTCCTCCTCCACCAACCCTTCCATCTCTAACGCCCAACACCTTCGTAAACACCTGAGAGGTGGGGGCCTTAAGGCTATCCGAGAGGTGCTGACCACTTACTTCTACATTGTGCACTGTGGGCTGTTCACTTGTCACTTTGCTAATGGCATATCTATCATTTTAGGGGCTGAGCAAAACCTTCCACTTTAAAATCCTGCAGAGATGGGAGAAAGAAGGAGGGATGAGAGGAAGGGGAAGTGTGGAGTGCATCCCCTTTCTGGCTCCAGCCCTTCCTGAGGCCAGCTGCATCTTCTTGGCTCCTCTTAAACCACATTCATGGCCTTCCAGCAAACTCCTCTTTTTGATTAAGGAGTATTAGTTGGTTTCTGTTCCTTGCAGCCAAAACCAATCCAGAGCCAGGTGAATGAGGCACAGCTCCTCCCTTCCTGGAGCCCAGTCCAGCACAGGACAGGCAGATGGGCAGCCCAGGGCAGTCCCCTGCAAGCTGTGCTGGGACAGGGAGGGTGGGCAGCAGGGAGCACACAGCAGGAGCTGACTCAAGCCCAGGTGGACAGAAAGGGGCTTTTTCCAAGGTCAAACAGGAAGGGAAGGAAAATGGCAGCCAGGGCAGGGAAGCAGCGTGCCAGACCCCACCAAGCCAAGGGCCTGGCATATTTTACACATCAGCACTGATGACGTTACACCCATCAGAAGCATTAACGACCCCTGCTGCTGGGCCAGCTCACAGCCCCCAGGCCTTTCCCCTCACATGGTCTTGGTGCACACAGTATTATTCCTCCACTCCCAGGGGAGGAAGCTGAGGCTCAGACGGCCCTACCTTTTCCTTCCAGCAGATTCCAGGAAGTAACCCCAGGCTGAGGTCGCACTGGAACATCCATCTGAGGCCACAGAGAGATGAGGAGAAGGAGGGGCCTGACGCCTCCACAGAGCCAATGAGGGCCAAAGGGACCACCATTCCGGAGGCAGCGAAGGCTTCCCAGGGGAGGGTGCTGAGGGGAGGACTAGGGGCTGACAGAGGGGAACAAGCAGTGGGCACCCAAGCACAGGACAGCAGGGACTGCCCACAGGCCAGGCAAAGTCTAGGCTGTCTGGGTGGAGCCCTTCTGGGCACTCTGGGTCTCAGGGAGGAGATACTAAACTGGGGGTGCAAGGAAGGCGCTAGGGGCTAGGGGAACTTTGATGGTTGACTGCATTTATCCCACATCTGTGCACCTGACCCTAATTGAAAAAAATTTATATTTAGATCTATTTACATATAGAGAGAGGCAGAGACAAAGCGGGAGAAGGTGGGTGATTACTTTGTGCGAGGCAGGTATGTAGTACTGTCTGATTTCTTTGTTTCAGCCATCCTGTGAGAGAAGCATCCTTACTCTCCTTTTTCAGATGAGGAGATGAAGGCCAGGCAAGGTGGCTTACGCCTGTGATTCCAGAACTTTGGGAGGCCGAGGCAGGTGGATTGCTTGAGCCCAGAGTTTGAGGTTTGTCTGGGCGACAGAGTGGGACCCTGTCTCACACATACACACAAGAATAAGAGATCGAGGCTCTGAGAGCAGTGCTGCTGCCCAAGGTCACACAGCTGGTAAGTGGCTGCAGAGCTGCCAGGCTACAGTAAACCACTCTAGGCCAGTGCCCGTCTTACCAGCTGACCCACTGTCTGCAGCTACAGCTGTGAGCAGCCAGGAGAGGCGTCATGGGGCCCCCTCAGCACAGCTCAAGGGCTTCACTCACGTGCATGCCATCCTTGCAACAACTCTGTATGTCATGAACCTCATGAGCCTCACTCTTCCCCACCTCCCTTCTGCGTCCTGCTCTCCTCTCTCTCAGAACTTATTCACTCTTGGTTTACACACACTTCTAACAAGTGATAGGGCGTAAAGAGCACTGATCCGTGAGAGTCCCAGGGCAAGTCTGTTAGTATTTGTTTCTCTTCCCCTATCTAGAAAATGGAGATAAAAGTAAGTGCTTAGGGCTGAGGGTCTCTCCCAGGTTAGAGAATCTCAAAGTCACAGTGTCCTTCATAGAACACCATGACATTTTACATAATTAATTCCATAGTTTAAAAAAGAACAAATTTGTGGAAGAAAATATGACTGTATATCATATCTGTGGGGTATCTGATTTAAACATTACACACAGAAATCAAGAAAATGCTTCCCTTTCACTTTAAGTTTTTCTCTATAAACTGGGCGAAATCTCACCATATGATGCTCCAGGCAGGACACCCAGGGGCAATGTGTTCCATGGGTGCCCAGTTTGAGAACTCCTGGGCTGGAGATAGGAAACTAGGGTTCCAGCCCCTGCTTGGCCATTACCCTGCTGTGTGACTTTGGACAAGTCACTCACCTGCTCTGGGCTTCTGTTTCTCCCTGGACACAGTGAGGGGTGGGAGTGGCTAGAGATCATCTGAGGTCCTTTTCAGTTCCAGCCTTTGATGATGGACTTAACGCCTGCACCTCGGTGTCACATCCACGATCCCCACGGGCTAGGGTCAGGCTGGAGATCATCCTTCCCTCAGGTTGCCATGGTGCCTCTACCCCCACCCATGGGGAACCATAAAAGGGAGCTCTTGGGCCAGGGAAATGCTGCGCCCCTCCCTCAGAGGAGACCCCCATCTCCCTCTGGCTCCCCAGTCTCAGGCCTCAAGCCCTTAAATAATTGTCTGAGGGGGATCCAGGCTATTAAAGTAATTTACATAGTAATTAACAAGGTTCCATTAGCTGATTCCTGGAGCCAGAACACTCTGCCTCCATTTCCCTTTAGGGGTCCGCCATCCCAGGGTGGGACTGGGGTTTGGCTGGGATTTGACTGCAGAGCAGGGAAAGAAGGAATTTTCCATGCTGGCGTGTGGCAGCTCCACACCCAGGGAAGAGGAATAATGACTGTATGAGGGACCAGCTGGCTGGGTAATGAGGTCTGGGGCAAGGAGGTGCCTCGTGAGCACTCAGGGCCTGAAACCCTGAGAAGAAAGACAAACGCGAGGCTGCCGCGTGTGTTCCGCAGCCCGGGCCCTGGTGCCTCCAAAAAGTCCTGGTTCAAGATGACATAAAATGTCTCATGTCCTTCTGTGCCTCCTGATGATAAAAATCTATGTTTGACCATAAAAAGATACAACCTTGGTTGTACCTTTGAGCCTGGGAGGGAGAGCCTGTTTTCTCCACTGTGGGGATGAGGAAACTGAGGCCTAGACAGGTGAGGTTCCCAGGGTTACACAGCCTGGAAGTAGCAGAGGGAAAGTAGAACCTGGATCCCCAGACAGAACCCAGCTTCTCCCCCACTTGGCCAGGGGTTTCTAAGCAGCTCCATGGAACCCCAGGGGACTCTCAGTGTGGTTTGAATAAGGGGTTGTTGAGAAGACCCGAAAGCCTTCCCCCATAGTTCCTCACATCAACTAGGACAATATTTCCGTATTGGACTTTTAAGAAGGATTTCATTTGCATCCCATTGGCTAGGAAAGTTTTTAAAAGCACTATTCTACAAGCCTGTCCCAAGAAGGTCTCTGTCATGGGGCCGCTTCATCGCACGCCTCTACTTGTGAATGGAGGTCCCTGAGACTACACAACCCAGCGGAACTGAGACCCAGTCTGCACTGGGGTCCCATATTTCTGGCCTTGGTCTCCCTACAGACTCCCCGCCAGTTATGTCTGCGCTCTCCTGTCCGCTGGGCACCTGCCCTGGTGGTGGGACCCCTGCTTTTCCCACTGGGCCTGGCTGAGTGGGCCGTTCTCTTGTTCACTCTATTGTCTCTGTGGAGACTGGCCAGGGAAAGAGACAACAAGGGTGGGGAACGACAGTGACGCTGGGGTCCCAACAAGAGTTGAGTCATTTTCCTGCACGTGTTCATTGAACAAACATTTCCAGGGCTATCTAAGCTAGGATCTGAGGATAAAAAGGTAAATGAGGCTGAGTACGGCCCTCGGAGAGCTTTGGGTCACCTGTGGGAGACAGACTGCTCGACAATGGTCCCCCATAGACTGTGTTCTGGGGGCTGTGCTGGGGGTCTTCTGGAGCTCAGGAAGGGACGGGAGGAGGAGGGTTGGCCCTGATGGGGACGGCAGGGGAGATGTCAGGGCAGGCCACGCAGAACTGAAGAAGCCAGAGCTCCTTTTTGAGGGAGTTTGTGAGGGGAGGGGCGGGAGCACACCCCAGCTAGAGGGAATGGCATGAGCAGGAGAGCAGAGGGCAGTCGATGGCTTAGTCCTAGTATGTGATGTGCGTGGCAGGAGTGGGGCAGGGGGAGGCGGGTGGCAGCCGGGCCAAGTGAGGGTTCTTTGGCCCTCAGGCCCCACTGGCTTCCTGCTCTCCTCTGCGGTTCCCCTCCAAAGCCCCTCTCCTGGGGGCACCTGAGGGGCCAGTTAGGCTTTGGGTAGGGGTCAACAGGGACTCACAGCCCAGAGCACCCCACATTGGTGCTCCACAATCTGTGCTTTCCTGTCCCCTGAGCACCTGGCCTGAGCCTTGCCCCTGGCTGGAGGCAGGGCAATGGGGCTCAGCGCTGCTCTCCTGGAGGCCTGGGGGCAGGGTGGAGAGAGTCACAACAAGGGAGTTAGCAATTTCTCCTTTCTGGGCCTCTTGTCGCACTTTCTAGACAATAATGGGGTGGTAGCTGGAGATGGCTGAAGCCCCTTCCAGACTGGACTCCCCATTACAGACAAAGAAATAACTTGGCTCCCCAAATGAGTTTGGCTCCCCAAGAAGCAGAGCCTGAAACAAGGATCTGAGCACAAGGAGTTCATCTGGGAGGGGTCCCAGGAAGCCCCAGTGGGGATGTGAGTGAGGGGTGGCAAGGAGAGAACGCAGGGTGCCCCAGGAGCAGGTGCCACCGTGGGCAGCTGGGGCTCGTGCCTCCAGGGAGCCCCAGGACGCGTGGAACACACGTCTTCAGAGTCATCCTGTCCGAGGGAGAGGAGATCGGGGTCTTTAGCCCCCAACTCCTATCTGTCTTTTGTTGAGGATTGCTCTCGGGGGCATGAGCTTCCCAGCATTTCCGGCCAGCCCCACCTTGGGGGCAGCCTCCTTCTGCAGCCAGGAAAGGTGGTCAGGCAGAGAGTGGCAGGGGCTTGGCATTGCCATGAGGGCAGCTGTGCGCAGGGAACAGTGCTTCCAAAGGGAGGCTGGCCTGGCAAGGAGAGTGTATTCCCCACACACTGAGACCTGAAGGGGCACGAGTGGCATTTCCTGAGTCGCACTACCAGTTAGCAATAGGCCACACTGAGAAGCCAAGTCCCCTGACTCATCAGCCAGCGCTCCTCCTGCCACCGTGTTTCTCTTCTTGTCTCCTCTCCCCCAGGAGAGTCCGGGCTCTGCATCCTCCTTGCCCATCCTCCCTCACATGGCTTAGTAATAGCACTTTGGCAGCAAACATGAATGTCTTGAAAAAAAAAAAAAAACAAAAAAAACACCAAATGGTTCAAATCTGTGAAACTTTGAGCCCTTCACAGAAAAAGGCCTTATCATCTCCATGTTTCCACCTCAGTCCTTGACCCAGTGCCCAGCACAAGGTAGGCCCTCAACACGCAGATGAACTGACATCTTGGCCAGTTGCTCTGTGGTATGGGCAATTCCTACACCTTCTTACCTGTTCCCTCATTTGAAAAATGGGTGCAGGGTCAGGCTCGGTGGCTTACACCTGTAATTCCAGCACTTTGAGAGGCCAAGGCAGTCGGGTCACTTGAAGTCAGGAGTTCGAGATTAGCCTGGCCAACATGGTGAAACCCCATCTCTACTAAAAATACAAAAATTAGCTGGGCATGGTGGCATTTGCCTGTAATCCCAGCTACTTGGGAGGCTGAGGCAGGAGAATCGCTTGAACCCAGGAGGCGGAGGTTGCAGTGAGCCGAGATCGTACCACTGCACTCCAACCTGGCAACTGAGCCAGACTCTGTCTCAAAAAAAACAAAAGAAAGAAAAAGAAAAAGAAAAAGAAAAATGGGTACAAATACCCGTTCTGCCATCTTCCTTGGGTTGTTGTATCAGCTATTCAGCAGGATGCATGGAAGGCACTTAGTAGGTGCTCAGCAAGTGTTTGCACCTATGGAAAACATTTGGGAAACTGCACAGGGCTTTCACTCCAGAGGGAGTGGGGCAGTCGCCGAGGTGAGCCGGCAAGAATGCATTCTGAGTCAAAAGATCCACCTCTTTCCTGGCTGGTTGCCTCTCGCCCTCCTCCCATCTCCCCCGCCAACCCACATTCCCAAGTCCCCAAAGATCATGAGTCAGGTTTTCCACCTCCTGCAATTTCAAAGCTCCCTGCCAGCCAAGCTGTTTTGCAGACCCAAGTCGATAATGACAAATTCTTCCCTCCTCGCCCTCCACTGGCGAAACCACGGAAAGTATTTGAAACACGCAGCCTGGGAATGTGCAAACTTCCATTCGCCCGGCTTGGCAGGGGCCAGCAGTTTCTCAGCCAGCATTTTTGACTAAGACTTCTGCAGCTCAGGTTTCCAGTGAGCTCATCAGCCCAGTCCTCCAACAGTGTTTATACCTTTTTTTTTTTTTCCTTCAGAAAGTTAACCCTACAACAGATTCTGAATCATACAGTCCTTAGGAGTACGGCTTCCTTGTTGGTGGAGGCATGGTTTCAGACCCACCTCAGAAAGGCTGGCGTTGGCTTGCCCCACAGGGCTCCTCTGAGCACCCATCAGGGGCCTACGTGGCCTGAATCAGAGGATTCTCTGCTGAAAGGGACACCCAGAGGTCTTCCCATCCATCTTTTGCTTCCATAAAGATCTGGTTAACCCATTTCAGGTCTCTGCAACTCTGTGTTAAAGATATCCTCCCGGGGAGATGAAGGAAGGGAGAAAGGACGAAAAGACCGGAGACTCTGAACCTAGATACACCTGGACGTCAATTGCACTTCTGTCTCCACTCAGTTTCTTCATCTGCAAATGGCAATAGTAATCCCCACCTCCAGGTTATTTGGCGGTTTAAGTGACCCCCTATGCATGCATCTAATACGATTTCTGCCTACAGTAGATGCACACTAGTTTTCTCTCTTCCTTATTTCTTAGTCACAAATTCTACTTTCTCATCACAACGTTGTTTGGTGAATGAATGAATGAAGGTCTTCTTGACATAGCCAAATCTTCCCTGCTCTTGATGATCCCCTACTTCTCTCAAGTTGACAGTTCAAGGGTCTGCATCAAATAGCCACTGAGCATCATTCCGGGCAGAGAGCAGAGCTAGGCCTCACAGACTCCCTGACAACCATAGTCTCTGCTGCAAAGGATTTTCTGGTCTAATGAGGGAACAGGCACCGTGAGGGAAACAAAAGGATGGACAACATGTTGTCAGCTGGAGAGATGTTCAGAATTATTTTACTCACCCACTTATACATTTTCCTTCATTTCCAAAATAAGCATTTACTACAGGAGGAGGAGGGCCTGGCCACCCCTCACCCCTGGTGGTGGGTCTGAGGGCTTCTAAAGGAAGCCCTTTTTGTTTGACATCCTTGGTTCTATTTGCTGTGAAGTGATCTATAATAGTGCTTTGGAAATTAAAAGACATGATTTTCCCTCCTCCTCGAACACTCTTCCCATCTCATCCACCTTGAGCACGCAGGGCCCAGCCAAGAGAAGATGGGCTAAGGGGGGTTCCGAAGAAGGTGGTTTACTGCAGATGGGTTCTCAGGATAACGGAGTGTGGGGAGCTGGATGGGGAGTGAGGATGTGGTCTCAGCTGGAGTCCAGCTCAGCCTGACCCCACGGAATGTTGGGGCAGGAACTACCCCTCCGAGCTCAAACCCCAGGACCCCTCAGTCAAGGGAGCTGGCCTCTGTATCCCTCTGTCACTGAGTCCGATATCAGAGCGGGCAGGGAGGGGTACCTTTCCAGGTGAAGTGGCTTCTCTTCGACCAAAGGCAGTTTTCTGCAGAAAAGGGTGGCTGTGAACTTTAGCAACCAACACTCGCAGCAGTGGAGAGATGGGTGTCCTGGCCATGTCCTGTGTAGGGAGCCTGGGCGGGGCACCCACAGCATCCACTATGGGGAGGGGGGCAAGGAAAGATTAGGAAGGAGCATCAAGAACTCCACCAATTTTTTCCCAAGCTGTATACAAGGTTCTATAAATTTGTCCCCATCTTTCCGTCTTTTGCTGAGCATACTGAGAAGGACCAAGGAACACAGCAGAAGCCACACACCTGTGGGTGGGGCAGGGTCACTGTCAGGGAAGGTGGACTGAGGGGGCTTTAGGGAGACAGGTGCAGGTCTGAGGGGGCAGCATGGAGGGGGCCTGGCCCTTCCCCACTCAGCACCTAGAGTGTCCTGCCGTCATTTACCGCCCCGGGGAGAACTGACCTCCCTGCCCCTCCCAGGCCCAGCACATCATTCCCTCTGTCTTAGTTGACTCAGGCTGTGGTAACAAAATACCACAGACGGGGCAGCTAATAAACGGCAGAAGTTCATTTCTCACAGTTCTGAAGGCTGGGAAGTCCAAATCTGCACTGGCACATTTGGCGTTTGGTGAGGACCCACATCCTTGTAGACAGCTGTCTTCTCACTGTTACCTCAAATGAAAGAAGGGGCAAGGGGTCTCCCTTGGGCCTGTTTTATGAGGCACTAAATCCCATTAATGAGGGCTCCATCTTCATGACCTGATCACCTCCTGATGCCTTCACCTTGAAGCTTCGGATTTCAATATATAAATTTGGGGGAACACACGTGCACACCACACCACACCACCCCCCTCTGAGCGCCTTCTGCATTTGGAAGGCACAGACCCACCTGGCTGCAAGCACGTGCTCTGCCTCCCTGAGCTGACTGGGAACTATTAAAACAAAAACTTCATTTTCTTTTTTTTTTTTTGGCAGGGGGGTTTCCAAGTATGTAGCGCAGTGCCTTGGCTTACAATAGGTGTCTGATATATATTATTGAGTAAGTAAAATACTAGATTCTTTAGTTTTTCTAGGGAATGGGGAAAGACCCTCTCTGATGTCACCCATTCATCAAGGGCTGCACTCATATTCTTGTAGGGCCTGGGCTGTCCTTGCCCTCTGTGCCACCACCACCAGCCTCAGCCCAGCCAGGGCTGAAGCCTCCCTTGGCCCCACAGAATCCTGCATGGAAGCCTCAGGCTAGGGTGGCCAGTGGGACGTAGCAGGACAAAGGGTTCCTGCTGGTGTACTGACTCCACAGCCTTCATTTATATGACATGTGACTACATCACTCAAAACCTAGTGCCTGGCCTTGGTTGGTGCAGGTAATGATGATAGAGGCTCATTTATGCAAGATTATCCTTTTATCACATTTCCAGACTCATTTATGAGGCTCATGTTTCTCCCCGAGGGCGTCATCAAGCAAGTTAAGTTGTACTATTTCCCTCCCGCAGCGAACTGGCGGGAGCCTCCCTCATTGACGGATGAGGCCCGCTGCCTTTGCCAAATAGGGTCGGCGTGATGGATCTTTTACTTGTGAATATTATAGCTGGAAATTAGCATGTTTATTGAGGTAGAATGTGTCTGTTTACATTCCACTACCCATGGCATTACCTCTTATGACCTGACTTATTTAGTTGAGGATAAGCACAAATGATCCGCATTTTGGCACCCACAAAAAATTAATGAACTTGCAGATAGAGAATTCAGCCTTAAGTAAACACACCAGCGAGGTGAGTGGGGGCAGAAGGGCCGGGACAGGGGCTGGAGAGCTGGGTGCTAAGCAACGTAGCCCTCCTGGTGATCTGCCCTGACCTGGAAGGTGCAGGAGGTCGGGGGTGGAGGAAGGTGGGACTGTGTGATCCAGCATCCTCAAGCAGAGCCCAGGGCCAATGCCCCACAAGTCAGCTGAGTCAAGGTGGCTTCTGGGTGATGGAGGAGGGAGGTGAGAGAAGACCTGGGCTGTGAACTCCTCTCTTGGGGATTCTCCTGGGCTACCTGTGTCTTTGATCAGGAGTGAGAAGCCTGGTCCAGGCTACAGACCTAGGGTGGGGAGGGAGGATGTGTGGACAAGGACAATGAAAATTCAGGTGAGTGATGACAGCACTCAAGAGTCTAAGCTGCCACCTGAGACTACTCCTCTCCTAAGCATTCCATCTTCTGTGTCTGTGAAACCCAGCTTTTCTCTCCACCCCGTTTGTTTATAGGCACCATGATCTGGGGTGAAAACACTCACTAATTCAACATTTTCTTGTTTTATTTTTTTTTTATTTTATCTAAAAAAAATTTTTTTGAGATGGAGTCTCACTGTGTTGCCCAGGTTGGGGTGCAGTGGTGCAATCTCAGTTCACTGCAACCTCTGCCTCCCAGATTCCAGCAATTCTCCTGCCTCAGCCTCCTGAGTAGCTGGGACTACAGGCGTGTGCCACCATGCCCAGCTAATATTTTTGTATTTTTAGTAGAGACGGGGTTACACCATGTTAGCAGGAAGGTCTCAATCTCCTGACCTCGTGATCTGCCTGCCTCGACCTCCCAAAGTGCTGGATTACAGGTGTGAGCCACCATGTCTGGCCAACATTTTCTTATTTTAGAAGAGGAAACTGAGGTTCAGAGAAGTGGAAGGATTTTTTTTTTTTTTTTTTTTTGATGGAGTCTTGCTCTGTCACCCAGGCTGGAGTGCAGTGGCATGATCTCAGCTCACTGCAAGCTCTGCCTCCCAGGTTCACACCATTCTCCTGCCTCAGCCTCCCAAATAGCTGGGACTACAAGTGCCCACCACCATGCCCAGCTAATTTTTTTTTTTTTTTTTTTTGTATTTTTAGTAGAGACTGGGTTTCACCGTGTTAGCCAGGATGGGCTTGATCTCCTGACCTCATGATCTGCCCGCCTTGGCCTCCCAAAGTGCTCGGATTACAGGCGTGAGCTACCACGCCTGGCCAGAAGTGGAAGGATTAGACCAAGGTCTTAGAAGTGCAGGCAAACCAGAAGCCTGGCTCCCGAGTCCCCTGCTGCCCCCCTGATGTAACCGCCCAAGGGGTTCACCTTGCCACTGCCTAGACAGAGCTGATTCATCAAGACAGGGAAATTGCAATAGAGAAAGAGGAATTCATGCAGAGTCGGCTGTGTGGGAGACTGGAGTTTTATTATTACTCAAATCAGTCTTCCTGAGCGTTCAGGGAAGAGAGTTTTTAAGGATAACTTGGTGGGTGGGATGAGCCAGTGAGCCAGGAGTGCTGACTGGTCAGGGATGAAATAATAGGGAGTCGAAGCTGTCTTCTTGTGCTGAGTCAGTTCCTGGGTGGGGGCCACAAGATCAGATGAGCCAGTTAATTGATCTGGGTGGTGCCAGCTGATCCATTGAGTACAGGGTCTGCAAAATATCTCAAGCACTGATCTTAGGAGGAGTTTAGGGAGGGTCAGAATCTTGAGGCCTCCTGCTGCATGACTCCTAGACCATAATTTCTAATCCTGTGGCTGTTAGGCCTACAAAGGCAATCTAGTCCCCAGGCAAGAAGGAGGTCTGCTTTGGGAAAGGGTTGTTACCGCCTTTGTTTAAACTATAAACTAAGTTTCTCCCAAAGTTAGTTCAGCCTATGCCCAGGAATGAACAAGGACAGCTTGGAGGTTAGAAGCAAGATGGAGTCAGTTAAGTTAGATCTCTTTCACTGTCTCAGTCATAATTTTGCAAAGGTGGTTTCAGTCCCTCCCTTTGGGATTTATAACACCTTAATCTTAAGGTGTAGGCTATGAGGATAAGAAAAGGCTGTCAATCGCTCTGGCTTCTTCCTGCTGACAAGGGACATTGTGGGAATGGGAGTGAACCCCAAGGTGAGAAGAGTGGAAACGCTTTGTAACTGTCTGAGTGTACTCATGCAGGCCTGGCTGGGCTTCCAAGGCTTGTGTGGGAAAAACATTAGTGTTCTCATCTATAGTTTTACTACAGTGTTTAAGTTGAACAGCCTCCTATAAGGTAATAATGAGTCCTAGGATTAGAAGTACAATTCCCAATTTTAAAAGCAAAGATTTGAAAGCATTAGTTTGGGGACTTCTAACCCACAAAGAATTTAGAATTTAGTCTAAACTGCAGGAAAAAAACTCAAGAACAGTTAACAACAGTGTACTATAGTTTTCTTTTGAAGCATAATTTTTCTCTCTCCAGTCCCCATTTGTATTAAAAACAAATCATGATAGGACTGATTTGTTTACAAAATAATACCATACTTGGCTTGACTATTTGCATAACGTGCAGCAAGAATAATTATTTTTCACTTAGGCTTTTGAAGTTGGCTTTGATAGAACTCTGTTCCATGAAGAATCTCAAATAAGACTTTTTAAAAGCTGAGCTCGGCCATGGGTTTATACCCTCAAATACCTATGAGTTTGGCAAATTCCTCTCCTTTTGAGGTTCCAGGATAACTTGGGATTTCTGGGCCTATTAGAAAGTGATGTTCTTTACTTACCACAGGTCAGAAACCTTGTACAGAGACTCTTTGTGGACAAAGTGTGAGGCCAGATGCACCAACGGGCTTTAATTGGCTCTATAAGTCAACTTTGATTCTTTGAAGGAAGCAGGCCATTCCAGTCAAAGCCTTGGTAAAATAACCAATTTTCCAAATTGTGTCCTGTTACAAAAGGAAACAGATTCTTATTGCACTTATGCAATTAGCTATACTGCCATAAATTGAGAATACTCACAAATAGTTTCCAAATTCTGGAGAAATCAGGTAGAGAGGAACAAATATGCTCCAAATTTTGTTCACAGGAGTGTATTTTACTCATTTGTTAAAAGTTGCAAATAGCTCTAAAGAAATGAGTTCTCTTCACTCTGAAAACAAAAGGTTTAGCAGTGATTAACACAAAAGCTCTCCATGAGATTCCTAGAAGTTTGGTTTTTTTCCCTCTAATCCAATAGCACAATTTTTAAAGTTATCTGAGAGCTGCACTGCAGAGTCCTATATCTGACTATAAATTGCCTTTTGAAAAGGACCAAAGCAAGGCAAAATGTCTGTGGGTGACAAAAGTCTATAGCCACTATTAAAGCTACAATTGACTAGGAATTTTGGTTACTTCTGTGGAATACCACAATTTTACATAATTATAATTATTGATAATGTACACTAAATTATATTAACATTATAGAAGTTTCCCATAATTTTGGAATATATACCAATAACATATTTATACAAATACAGTCCAAAGAAAACCAAACACCATTCACTCTTCTATTTGAAAGGTTTTTTTTCTAGCCTAATGTCGCAATCTCCCAGAGTTATTAATCAGAAACCCACATTTAAGAGCACCTGGGCCAGGTGCAGTGGCTCATGCCTGTAATCCAGGCACTTTGGGAGGCCAAGGCAGGCAGATCACCTGAGGTTAGGAGTTTGAAACCAGCCTGGCCGACATGGTGAAACCCTGTCTCTACTAAAAATACAATATTAACCAGATGTGGTGGTGCATGCCTGTAATCCCAGTTACTTGGGAGGCTGAGGAAGGAGAATCACTTGAATCTGGGAGGTGGAGGTTACAGTGAGTTGAGATCATGCCATTGCACTCCAGCCTGAGCAACAAGAGCAAAACTCCATCTCAAAAAAAAAAAAAGTCCGGGCGCGGTAGCTCATGCCTGTAATCCCAGCACTTTGAGAGGCCGAGGTGGACGGATCATGAGGTAAGGAGATGGAGACCATCTCGGCTAACACGGTGAAACCCCATCTCTACTAAAAATACAAAAAATTAGCTGAGCATGGTGGCAGGCGCCTATAGTCCCAGCTACTCTGGAGGCTAAGGCAGGAGAATGGCGTGAACCCGGGAGGCAGAGCTTGCAGTGAGCCAAGATCATGCCGCTGCACTCCAGCCTGGGTGACAGAGTGAGACTCCATCTCAAAAAAAAAAAAAAAAGCACCTGTTAAATTTTATAGCTGATTATAAATCATCTTTTAAAGAGAACCAAAGTGAGACAACAATTGTCTGTGGATGACAAAAACATTTTAGGGCAGCCACAGTTAAAGGCACAATTGACAAGGAAATTTACCTCTGTGGCACACAGTCATTTAACATAATAATTATAATTATTACTGATAACATATACTAAGTCATATTAGAATTATAGCAGTTTTACATAATTTTGGAACATATACCAATAACACATTTACACAAATGTAGACCAAAGAAAGCCAAACATCATTTTATACTTGACAATACTTCTTGTATGATTTTTGTACCAAATAAGCTAAATGTCATTTTTGGACTTTAGAGGACCTAATATTTAAAATATTAAGTTAGAAAGAGACATAATTTATAATTTGATTTGGCAAAGTTTGTCAAATATCAAAGGTTTAAAACACTGGATATCACAAAATAGAATCCCAAGTCACCATAAGTCATTCATTTGGCCAAAAAACTCCAAAAACATTAAAAAAAAAAAAAAAAAAAAAACCTTTACTCTGATAGAGAAGACTTAAGCTTTCCAAACAAGACCCAATAATGATAGCATGAGGCTAACTGCATTTGTCTCTTCTCTTCTCTCTCCTCCCTTTTTTCCCTGCTGTTTACCCAAAGGAGAAAACAAAACCCTTTCATTATCTTTTAACATTACATAAAAATCATCTTCAAAAGAGAAAACCAAATTTCATGTTTGCATTAGTACATCTTTAATGTTAAAGGCAGTTTCTTAAATAAAATTTTATATCTCTATCCAGTTTTTTTTTTTTTTTTTTGAGATGGAATCTCACTCCATCGCCCAGGCTGGAGTACAGTGGCATGATCTCGGCTCACTGCAACCTCCACCTCCCAGGTTCAAACCATTCTCTTGCCTCAGCCTCTCGAGTGGCTGGGACTACAGGCGCCCACCACCACGCCTGGCTAATTTTTTGTATTTTTAGTAGAGATGGGGTTTCACCTTGTTAGCCAGGGTGGTCTCAATCTCCTGACCTCGTGATCCGCCTGCCTCAGCCTCCCGAAGTGCTGGGATTACAGGCGTGAGCCACTGTGCCCTGCCATGAATTTCATAAACTTTTTAGAACCCTTTACAACTTTCCATCAAATAGCAGATCAGTTTTCTAAGAACACCCTGTTATTTGGACAGATGGGCCCAGATTATGGCCCCACAGCAGTATCATTTTAATGTTTTAACCTACAGAAAAAAGCTAAATAATTTCTCTTAAATCTTAGCTAACTTGTGTATACTCACGGAATTTCTTGTAAGATTGACCCTTTACAAACCCTTTTCCCTTTGCTTAAACCTTCAGTTTTGCTCCATTACTCTTTTAGGTTAAGACAATCTTTAAAACCCTCTGAACTACACAAAATTACATTCCCTTTAACAAAAGTCGTATTCCCATGCCTTCATATCGTCTTTTACCAAAAAATCACTCCCCACACACCTTGTATGTAAAACTTTCTCCAACTGTCTCAACTACATGTTACAATGTTAAATCTTAGCAAGTTTTATTTTTAGTGATAAACCTGGTAAGTAAACGATTTTAATTATGTACTGGGGTGGAGCCTGGGATATCAGATGGAAATGAAGATAAGGTCTGGCTCTTAGCATAGCTGGTGGGCCTGGCTCTCTATATGTCCCCAGGCCTTATCAATGCTCCAAAGTAGGTAAATCAAACAATTTTCAAAAGTCAAAGAAACAGTTTGACCTTAAAACGTTTAGCAAATCTGACATCTGACCTGAAGTTAGACCAAATGTCTACATTTTCAAGACATTTTATTTTACTGATAATTTTTAAAACTGTGTTTATTTTCAAAAATTACTGAAGTCACATGAACCAAAAGTCATTAAAGTTTCTATTTTTCTGACAAAATAAGTACTTATTTTTCTAAGCCAATTAATCAGAACTTTTTTATATATAAACATCACACACACACACACAACACATATAAATACAGACAGAAGATTCAGCACTTGTAAAATTTTTCATTTGCCATTTTCTTAACTGGATGACTGGCTTCAGGGTGGAGCCCTTGGAGGAACAGGGCCGGGAAAGCATGTGTTTCTAGGGCCAAATAAGCAGCAAGTAAGCAGCTGAAGGCAAAGACAGATCCCCAGAATTAATGGTGCCATTTTATACTGGATCCTGGATCCCCAAGAGGAGGGAAATACTGTGGGAGAAGACCGCGCAGTGCTTCTACCCTGCATTCCATTCACAGCAGCCAAAGCCAATCAGCCCATTTTGTAATCGGCCCATCTCTCAGGGGAGTCTCATCTCCCAGTCGGGGGCAGGGATGTCTCCTTATCTTCCAGGTGGCCAAGAACAAGCGTCTCTGATCCAAGTGTGCAGAGTCAAGTATCCCTCCATAACTACTGTTAGCCATCCCCTAGAGTATATTTCCTACCTAGTTACTACACACCAAAACTCTCTCATAATGAGAAGTAATTTCTGATACCCCCAAAACTCAAAACTGTCAGATAACACAATGCAAAACAGAACAGAGCCTTTGATTTTGAGAGGGATCTATCTGCTTTTAATTCCTGGGATTTCATGAGGAAAACAGAGGGTGTTTTTTCCTCCAAAGTGGGGTCTGTGGCGCCTCCTCTGTTTTTCCCAAGGAGTCCCAGGCTACCAGAAGTTATCTTAGGGCCTCTCCTGTGTGCATTAAGAGAGGCAAGACAAAAAAAAAAAGAGAAAAATAATTCAGTCAACTGAGAAGAAAAAAAATCCTTTTCCAGAAAAACAAATTCCAAGAAGAGAAATACATAAGGGCCTTTTAAAGATACCTATAGCTTGTTTATCCGCTTTAAAGTAAGCTGACTTTTAACCATAGCACTCTTAAAACACATCCTTAAAAATTTTTTTATTACCAGACTTTAGCCACACCAAGCAACCAATTTTTGGCTTTTGAATTCTATCATAGGTAACTTCCCACATGTTTATCAGTTTTAACTAAGGTTATAAATTAACTGTGGACACATAGATGTCTCAAAGAGATGGTAAGCAGTTTCTTTTTTTACAAGATTTAGAATCTCCCCCAAGGTAGTTTAGAGAAAGGAAAATTCAAGACAGGAAATCAGAAGCTATCCATGGTGGGGCGGCGGACGCAGGGAAACCTCAATAAATGGCAAAGTTACATAAACAAAAAACCAGAAAGGAATTATTCTGGAAGCCAAGAATAGAACTCAGGCTGCCATTGTCAAAAAGCAAAACCTTAGCTACTGAGTTACAGCATTGAGCAGTTTCTATTGCTCTTCTCAGAAGGAGACTTGAGAAGCCAACTTCAAGCTTGCAAAGGCTTTTAACTGCTCAAGATAATTTTTAGGGCTAACATGAATCTCAAAATTCCTGTCCTCTGGATGGCGGAAACCAAGAGAAATATCCACACATGGTCATAAGGTTAAACTCTTAAGGACGCAAAACAAGACAAAGAAGTTTCATCCGGTATTGGTTTCAGAGACCTGCAGCAAAGTTTGTAACTGACCAGCCTGCCGGGCTGGCTTGAAAAGTGGGCTTATAGGGGCCCGAAACCCACATTCTATCCTGTGATACCCCTCTCTCCATTACAGTACCAGAAAGACAAATTCTTAGCACAAAGTACAGCAGATTGGCTACTGCCTAAGACTAGTCTTACAAATCCTTTTTCTATTAATCAAACCCTTGCAGAGAGACAAATAGTGACATTTACTGTTTACCCAGACAGAGAAAGAGAGAGAGAGACTAGAAACTTGGCTGGTAAGAATTTCTTACCCTTTTTGGTGGCATATCAGATTTCTGGATTCCCTTTCTCTGCAGCTTCCAGAAGAACGGAGTGGCTTCTGATGACCCTGCTCGCTTGTGCTATAGCTGTGGGGTTCAAGCCACTTTACAAGAGAAAATCACCCTTTACCGTTTTATGGACCATAGGCAAGATTCTTAATTTGCAAGATGCTGCCCAACGGGCTGCATGGGGAACTGAATTAACATTTTCCATCCCAGCAAAACACACATAATAAAACAGACATTAGTCACCTCATTCAGTACCCAATATCAGTCTGGGAAAGCTCAAACTTTTTCCCTTTGGTCCCTGTGGTCTTTGATCTACTCCAGGTGGAGAGGGATGACCTCTGAAAGGTAATTCACAATGGGGTCTCTGGGCCAGGTGAAAAGCAGATAGTCACCCCAAGAGACAGGCCTTTAGGGCTTATCGAATGTGACCAGACAAATAAGGAGCGTTCTCTGAGTTAGACCTGCTGGACTTCCATCAGCAACCCCTCTGAGATCCCTTCCACATATACAAACACACACAAAGATGAGACAGACAGAAGGCCTTCCAAATTAGATCCCTAACCAAGAACTCCAGGAGTATCCCTTCCAAACTATCCTCCTATTCTCTGTCTGAGAAACCGCCTCAAAATATTCCTGATTGAGAAGTCTCCCAAGCCAAGACTCTATCAGTTAGAACCAACTGAGACACCCCCAGAAGCCTAATAGATACCCCACAATGGGGCTACAGACACAGACACCCCATGGTGGAGCTACAAACAGACACCCCTCAGTGGGGCTACAGACACCACACCATAGGGCTACAGAACCAGTTGGGGAAGAAAGGAGGCACTGGCAGTACCTAGGATACTCACCAATCCAGACATCCTACAATGGGGCTACAGACAGACACCCCACCATGGGGCTACAGATAGACATCCTGTGATAGGGCTACAGTTAAGGGACAGCTCCCCAGGACTATTTCTCCATTGCAATTAAATCCATGAACATTGGGTCAGCAGTGCACCGCCAGTAGAGAGAGTACCAGAGTCAGCCTCCAGTCCAAGAGAACTAGGAGGCCTCTTGGGCTGGCTTCTGGATCCATTGCTGAAGGGGGGCCACTGAACCAGGGGCAGGTAGCCACAAGGACAATCCTGGATGAGCCCCCAAATTTGCAACTGCCCAAGGGGTTCACCTTGCCTGCTGCCTAGACAGAGCTGATTCATCAAGACAGGGGAATTGCAATAGAGAAAGAGTAATTCACACAGAGCTGGTTGTGCAGGAGACCAGAGTTTTATTATTACTCGAATCAGTCTTCCCAAGCATTTGGGGAGCAGAGTTTTTAAGGATAACTTGGTGGGTGGGGGGAAGCCAGTGAGCCAGGAGTGTTGATTGGTCAGAGATGAAATCATAGGGAGTCAAAGCTGTGTGCTTGTGCTGAGTCAGTTCCTGGGTGGGGCCCACAAGATTAGAGAAGCCAGTTTATTGATCTAGGTGGTGCCTGCTGATCCCTCAAGTGCAGGGTCTGCAAAATATCTCAAGGACTGATCTTAGGAGGAGTTTAGGGAGGGTCAGAATCTTGTCACCACCAGTTGCATGACTCTTAAACCATAATTTTGAATCTTGTGGCTAATGTTAGTCCTATAAAGGCAATCTAGTCCCCAGGCAAGAAGGAGGTCTGCTTTGGGAAAGGGTTGTTACTGTCTCTGTTTAAACTATAAACTAAGTTTCTCCCAAAGTTAGTTCTGTGTATGCCCAGGAATGAACAAGGACAGCTTGGAGATTAGAAGCAAGATGGAGTCAGTTAAGTTAGATCTCTTTCACTGTCTCAGTCATAATTTTGAAAAGGTGGTTTCACCCACAGCTTTAAGCCTGAGGCCTACCTTATAAGAAGGTGCGGGGGAGGGGGTGGACATTCTGGGATGCTGCTTCAGGGACTCAAAAAAACCTTGTCACCTGTGTCTGGCAGGCAGATGCCTTTAGAGGCAATTAACTACAAATGTGTCTCACTACCGGTGAGGAAACCAAGGCCCAGAGAGATTTGGAGATTTTCCACAATGTTCCAAGGTCACACAATGAAACAAAGGGACAGATATTTCAGAAGCGCATTCTTGCATTTCCGACACACCAGAACTGTCATATACAAATCTCCTCCCCAGTCTGTCTGCACTGCCATGGGCATCAGCAAATGGACTGGCTGTGCAGGCACTGGAGAAGCAGGCAGATCTAGGGCCAAATATCTGTGAGAAGGGGCTAGGAACATGGGGTCTTGGATCTTAGTGAAGACCCTGAGCCGGGGAGTAGATCAGGGCTGGAGACAGATAGGAGTGGGAGAACATTGCTGCAGGCTGAGGGATCCCTTCTGGTGCAGAAAGGAGATGAGCAGATAGCTCTGACTAGCTCAGAGATCAAGTTTTTATTACTCTGATGGAGCAGGCAAGCCAGTACTATCAGTTATGGATAGCATTCAGCAGCAGGTAACCAAGACTCAAAAAGCTAAGGCTTAACAAAAGCAAAACACAAAAGATGAGGCGTATCTTTCTCTCTTGCACTGTGAAATCCAGGGGCGATCAGAACTGCGGCCACAACTCCAAGGTACTGCCAAAGACTGTAGCATCTCCTAGCTTTCTTCTCTGCCAAGTGCCTCTGCTAGTGGTTTTCACCCTCAAGGTCACCTTGTAATCACAAGGTGGCCATTGGCTCTCCAACCATCAGGGTCACATTCTAGGTGGGAGAAAGGAGGAGGGGGAAGGGTGCCTGGCAGCGGAGTCAGCTTCCTTTTAAAGGAGACTTCTTGGAACCCCACCCAAGAAGGGAGCAACTTTGGCTTTTGCCTCATTGATCAAAATTGGTCATGCAGCCAGCCATAGCTGTAAGAGAGGTTGGGAAATGCAGATTTTGTAGCTAGTTCATGGCTGCCCCAATCAGGGCTGTGTGAATAAGGAAGAAGGGAATCATAGATATGGGGTGAACAGACCACAGTCTCTGCCTCCTTCCCATAATTTGCAGGTGAATAAACAGGCTCAGGGAAGGAAGCAGTTTGTCCAAGATAGTCAAGGGCACACCTGAGATCAGACTCCAAAATTGCTGCCTCTGAGACTGATGCTTCGTCCACTGTCTATACCTCTTCACTCTGTAGCCACACACCTGGCCCCAAACAATAAAGTTATTCTTTATGAAGCATTAACTATGCACCAGGTACTATGATAAAGGCTTTCGAAGTTTGTTTTCATTGAATCTCATAACACCTTTTGAGGTGAGCATTACACAATTCCCATTTAAAGAGGAAGCAACTGAGGTTCAGCTAATGTCTGCTGCAGGTCACAGAACTGGTAAGTGCAGAAGGAAGCCTCAAACCCAGGTGCCTGATCCAGGCTGTGAGCAGTGAGTGCTTGTGATTAAAATGATCCAGGGACATCCCCAGTAAGCTGCTGAGTGGAGGTGGGTCTTTCTCAGTGACTCTGTAGTGTCAGGAATGCCTTTAGTTGGCCCAGAATAGTTGGGCGACAAGCCTGGTATCAACTGAGGGAGCTCCCAGCCCCCCGCCCACCTGGCCAGCCTCCCTCTCCACAGTTTCCCATTCCAGCCAATTACTCCTAATGGAGTGATATGAAATGTAACTAACTCGGGGAAATATCTGTATACTTTAATTAAATCAGTTTGCAATTAGCCATCTGAGTAATGAGGCTAAGGTGTTTTATCTCCCCGTGAGCCAGCGGGCTAGGGGAACCATAGGCAGAGGTACTTTGCGTGAATAGCGTGGTCCTGGGGGCTGAACTCCTCAGGGATATGGAGGCAGGTGCTGGAAGCCCCAGGAGAGGGTTTGGCCCGAATTTACTATGATTAAATAAATATGGCACTTTAGAGAGGAGTTACTAATTTGTAGGACTAAATTTTTAATGGCTACAGCATGTTGTCTTATTAAAGAAATAGCGGGGACTTTCATCCAAACACTTCATGGCAAAGGACTAAAAATTACACATATCCACTGGGTGTCCCTGATATCCCCAGACATGGCAAGTGCCTGGCTGGGCAGGTTGACCAGTGTGCAGCAAGGGGCTTTCCCGGGAGGCCTGCAGCTGGTATGGAGGCCAGGGCTAGGGCAAGGTGGGTGAGGCGACTGCATTGAGAGCAAAATTTAAAGGGGCACCCAAATACTCAGTAATCAAACAATACTTTCATTTGATACGTTTTTTAGAAAGATGATACACAAAATTTTAGAATTTTAAATAAAGACAAGGTCAGCAACAGTGCCACGCATCATAGCCATATTGGAGCCTCAGGCCAACGGAAACATTGGCAAGTAATACTGATCTTGTCTTTACTTAAAGTTTTAATATTTTGTTCATCATGGATTTTGTGCATTAATTTTGATTTTTAAAAAGACTGCAGTAAAATAGGATGTATCTTGATAACTGAGCCTTAGCTGTGTTTCTGGGGGGTGAGGCCTCACTCACTCCGCCCCCGCCCCACACCTGCCACCGGGCTGCCCCTCAGTATTTGTGTCTTTTTTGGGAAGGTGCTCATTCTGTGTGCCCCTCCAAGACCCAGCTGGGTTCTTAGGGCTCTAAATGTTAGACTTCATGGTGGCTGAAAGGGGGGTGGCACTTGGAACTCGAGACCCTTCAAGCAGACAGCAGTCTCATGATGGCTCCAGCATGGCCGCGAGACCAGAGGCATCTGGCCTGAGGTCACACAGCCGGTTTGCAGCACAGCTCAAGCTGGAGCTGGATTTTCCTGTTTCCCTACAGGGCTATTTCTCATGGGAGGAGAGGCAGGCCTTTCAGGTGACCCAGGGTGAACGTCCCCACAGAGCCACCCTGCATACTGGGAGGCTCTAATAAGATGACCCAGGGCACAGAGTGTCCTGCCTACCCCCAGTGAAACCCTCTTTTCCCTTCCAGTGACTGAACAGAGGCAGCCAAGTGACCCAGCTGTGGCCATTAAGATATAAGCAGAAGTCACCGAGTGTGGCAAACGGAGACAGACTCAGCTAACGGAGCTGTCTCTCTGGCCCTTTGCTTACTCTCTGCTTCATTCAGGTCTTTGCTCTCTGTCACCTCCTCAGAGAAGCCTTCCCTGATCATCTTATCTGAAATAGCAACCCCATCACTCTCCACCACTTTTTCTTTTTTCTTTCTTTCTTTCTTTCTTTTTTTTTTTTTTTTTTTGAGACGGAGTCTTACTGTTTCACCCAAGCTGGAGTGAAGTGGTGTGATCTCAGCTCACTGCAACCTCCACTCCCCCAGGTTCAAACAATTCTCCTGCCTCAGCCTCCTGAGTAGCTGGATTACAGGCACCCACCACCACACCTGGCTAACTGTTGTATTTTTTAGTAGAGATGGGGTTTCGTCATCTTGCCCAGGCTGGTCTCGAACTCCTGACCTCAGGTCATCCACTGGCCTTGGCCTCCCAAAGTGCTTTAGATGAACATATGCCCAGCCTCCATTTCTTTTTCTTGCCTTATATTTTATGGCCCTTATCAATCCTCTGTTTCACCATTATATTTACATAATTAGTGTACTCCTCCTCCCACAGAATGAGCTCCACGTGGGTAGGGCTCTTCTGTCTGGTTTCAGGCTATATCCTCATGGTCTAGAATGGTGCTTGGCACATAGCACGTCCTTAATAAATATTTATTAAATGAATGGACATACTCTGAGCCACCGGATGCCTGAGCCTTTACTCCTGCCTCTGACATCTGCGAGCTCTCGATGGTGGCCAGTTAGCTTTGTCCCTGGAATTAGAATTTCTGCCTCCTCTGGCACAAGCTCTCAGTACCTAAATGTGAATTCCCATTATTGGCCCCTGTGCTCCCCTGCAAGGGACACGCCTGGACACAGCAGATCCCAGTCAGCTTGCCCTCGGGCTCTGCTGCCCCCAGCTCTGTCTCACCAGACACCCAGCCATCTCCATCCCCAGTTATGACTGGGGACCCTCTGCTAGGGACATCCTTCCCCATCCTTCTTCATTCTTATCCTCAGTGTCATCGTCCTTGTGGGATCCCAGGCAGTGATGACACTGTATGAGGACTTCCCTCCTCCCCCGTTGGCAATCCTTCAAAAGCCATTACCTCTTGGTTCTGATTTCCAAAATGGAGCCTGCCTCTAAGAAAACAAAATGAATGGGTTTGGTGTGCCAGCCTCCATTAACTGGCTACCCGAACTAATCAACAGCAGAAATTCAAGGAAATTGCTGGAGCAAATTGAGAAGCCAGATTATTTGGGTTTCTTGATTGAGATTGGAAGAATAATTATTTGAGGGTTCCATTTAATAAGCTTTGTTTACTAACCCCAGGTCCTGTTTTGATATTTCTGCCTCGATTATTGGGGGTGGGGCCCCCCTTGGATAAATAATTTCGACATTATTGCTGATAGGGGCCTCGGAACTCATTTAACTCAGTCCTTTCGTTGTATACATGGAGAAAATGAGGCTCAGAGAAGAAAAGGAGCTGCTCAAGGTCCCCAGGGATTAGAGACTCCAGCCAGGGTGCTTCTATTTGTAAGAAAACCAGCAAGAGGGTCAAGGAGCCCGAGGGCATCCTTCTGAGATGAGACATCAGTGCATCCTGAAGAAGGCTACAGACCCCAGTGTCCTCACCAGGTGAGGAAACACTGAGACAATTACCCTGGCAGGGAGAGCGTGTCACTGTCTCCAGGGACCCAAGTCTTCCTAGGAAGGTAAAAATGGCTACCACATAGGTGCCCCCTTCTGCTTGGGATCCCCGTCTTTACCTTGTAATTACTGACAATGCCGCGAGTCCCAGTACTTCAGAGAATTACTGAGTGTGAGGGGTAATCTGGGGAAGCTTCCAGGAGGCCCGGGGAGGGCACAGGAATTGCCCAGTTCCGGAGCAGCCAGGGCTAGAGTCCAGGTCTCCAGAGTCCCCAGAGAGGGTGTCGCTCCCCACTCCACACTGCCCCAGTTCACAGCACTGAGATGTTGACCTGGGAGGCAGTGAGGCCAGACCTGGATGGCCAGCCCTGACAGATGTCCTCTGGTCCTTCATATGAGCTGGGGAACAAGGTGAGAACGGACAGTAAGTGATCTGGGGAACCAGAAGAGGCAGGGTGTGGCCAGGGAGGCTTCCTGATGGGAGAGTGGAGGCTCTGTGCCTGAAGGAGGAAAAGAATTTGGTGGGCCAAGGGATGTTTATCAACAGTAACGCTGAGTGGGGAATCAGGGTGCATAAGAGGGGTCAGAGGAAACTCATTCCTTCTACACATTTTCTGATCCTTTATTAGGTGCTGGGTTCCTGTATGTGTCATTTATTTTAATCCTCACAGTAACCCTCTAAGGAGGCAGTCATCGTATTTTCATTTGGCAGTTAAGGGAAGTGGCCCAGAGAAGTGACGTCATGCATGTTCACACAGGAAATGGTAGAGAAGGAATTTGAACCGGGAGTAGATGTCTCTTTCCACTCTAAGATATGCAAACTGCTCATAGTGGATTCCTAGGAATAGGCTTTCAGGGAAGGCTCATAGGTGGGCACATAGGAAACGGGGTTCGGAGGGTCAATTATATTCTGCGCCACTGCCACTGTTGGGCCTATCTCCCTCTTTGAAATATTCACAGAAAGTCTCCTGACACCTCTAATTATTCATATGTTTGTTCTTCCCACAAATGCAGCCAGCACCTTCTCTGCGTCAACAGTAACTATTGGAGGTGTAGAGGTGCCTGCTTCCTTCTGCGGCTCAAGCGTCACTCATATGGAATGACTGCAGGATCCCTGACCAGCTCAGCGCAGCAACCCAGCTTCCAAGGGGGGCAGGGCTGCTTCCCCAGAGGTGCCATGTGTCTGATGGGCACCATGACAGTGGGTCCGGCACCACCACCATCTTCACCCCACACTTGCTGAGCTGACATTAGTTCTCTTAGCAGCTATATGACGTCTTTATTTTTTAAGTTTCTGTTTTAGTTCTCTTCCTTGCAAGATATACCACATGTTTAGTTAGAAATTCGTTTATGGATTACTAAAACCTTAGGGAATTTATTTATTTTTTTTTTATTTTTAGACAGAGTCTCGCTCCCTCACCTAGGCTGGAGTGCAGCGGCGCCATCTCGGCTCACTTCAAGCTCCGCCTCCCAGGTTCACGCCATTCTTCTGCCTCAGCCTCCCGAGTAGCTGGGACTACAGGCACCCGCCACCTCGCCTGGCTAATTTTTTGTGTTTTTAGTAGAGACGGGTTTTCACTGTGTTAGCCAGGATGGTCTCCATCTCCTGACCTCATCTTATAAGAACCTGCTATATCACATCAAGTGTCCGCCATCCCATGCTCATGCTCTGGCAATTGATTGTTTGAAACTAAATGGGAAACTTCACATTTTTTGTTGGTTCAATTTCACTTTATTGCATTCAGCCCGTTTTTTGTAGCCTATTAAACACTTTTCTAATCCAGATTTTGTCACTCAAGTGCTTCTGCCCCATGCCTGGAGATGCAGAAAATCTGCCTTTAGAGTCTTCATAAAACAGAGTAAAAAGCAGAATAGAACAGAGATAAGGATGGGTCTACAGAGTTTCACCAGAGACCTCCCTCTAATCAATTGCTCCATATTCTGTGTGCAGGGTTGATTAACCAGCTGTGTATCTGCATGTTTAAACTCTCTTCTTGCCTCACCTCTCCACTTTGTTCACCAGTCTAACAAGAGAGACTTACAAAATGCTTGGCAGAAATAAAAATGCATTAGGCCTAAAGCATCTGATCAGAAGGGAAGCCAGGTGAGTTTGGGGTAACTTTTCTTAGTGAATCTCCACTGACTTTTAGCAGTCACCATTTCTTTTCTAACGGCTTGTAAACTAGAAGAACACTATCAATTGCAAAAGAAAGTTCTCCAAAGGGCAGCAACCCCTTTGCAGGTCAAGGATGACATGATTCCATTGCAGCTGGAGATCCAGCTTCCCCCAGGTGCAGTCGGTGCAGATCTGGAAGAGATTTGCAAAGAAAGCTGCACCGGGGAGGGTGTGCCAGGAACAAAGCCACAATAGCGTTCTGTGAGATGACAATTAAAATCCCGAATCTGGAAAAGATGGTAGAAACAGAATGAGCTGGGACCTTTGGTCCTACCTCAAGATTGAGGCCATGGAAGAGAATGGTCCGTTGAGTACAGCTAGAGCTGTACCCCTGAACCAGAAGCAGCTAAACTCCTGGACCAGAAGCAGGTTAGACACAAGACATGGGCGCACTGGGAGCTAAAGACACCAGAGAGTGTGACAGCAGCTGGAGCTGGGGGGGTGGGGGGACATCTTCAGAGCCATTAGACTTGCAATCACTCAAAGAGGCTGGGTTGTTTTTTTTTTTAAAAGGCGGAGTCTCGCTCTGTCACCCAGGCATCTCCCGGGTTCAAGCAATTCTCTGCCTCAGCCTCCTGAGTAGCTGGGGTTACAGGCGCCCACCACCATGCCCAGCTAATTTTTATATTTTTAGTAGAGACAGGGTTTCTCCATCTAGGCCAGGCTAGTCTTGAACTCTTGACCTCATGATCCACCCGCCTTGGCCTCCCAAAGTGCTGGGATTATAGGCGTGGCTCACGCCCGGCCAAGACTGGCTTTTTAATACAGATATGCCCCCTCAAATCCTGGTTAACTGCCCCCTACGCATCGTGCCTGCAAATCTCAATATAACCACCAGAGGCGGCATTTGCCTTATTTGATATAGGTTGAGTTTTCCAAAACTTGCCACCTGGTGGCTGCTATTGGAACCACAGGACCGATGGTTAGAGGAGACACATTGGTTAGGATGACACATAGGATAATGCTTAGGATAAATCATTCAGTTTGCATAAGAGTGTGCCAACTTATTTAATGTTTGTAAATTCACAGTAGCCATAACAATTCTGAGTGGTGAGAAAGCCACTTATGGAGGAGAAACAAAGAAAAAAGGCCAATGGAAAGAAATGAAATAGGAGTATTTATGTGTTGGGGATAGATGGAAGGAGCTATTCAGACAGGACAGGTGACAAAAGGCAGAGATTTAGAAGGAAAAGCAAATGGGTCATCTTAACGAGATTAGAGGAGTTTCTGATCCATGCATCAGACCCAGCTAATCCAGTCACTCCTAGGGCCTCCCTCACTTTGCCACTTAATTTAGTTCAACAAGCTTGTATTGAATACAGAAGTGTTTTTCAAGAGGTGGCCAGGCCTGAGCGACCCAAGATTCTGTTCTTCATCAAGCCTCTCAGAGAGTTTGTCTCCTGACTTCTGTGACATGCTTTGGATAGGAAAGATGTCTTCCTACTTAATGCATTTTAAAAACATTATTTTTAATTGTAGTAAAATATACAGAACATAAAAGGTACCAGTTTAGCCATTTTTAAGAGTACAGATCAGCAGTAGTTTTTTTGTTTTTTGTTTTTGTTTTTTTGTTTTGTTTTGTTTTGTTTTTCTGAGACAGAGTCTCGCTCTGTTGCCCAGGCTGGAGTACAGTGGCGTGATCTCGGCTCACTGCCACCTCCACCTCCTGGGTTGAAGCAATTCTCTGCCTCAGCCTTCTGAGTAGCTGGGATTACAGGCATGTGCCACCACACCCACCTAATTTTTGTGTTTTTAGTAGAGGTGGGGTTTCACCATGTTGGCCAGGATGGTGTCAAACTCCTGACCTCATGATCCACCTGCCTAAGCCTCCCAAAGTGCTGGGATTACAGGCATGTATCACTGCGCCCGGCCCAGATCAGTAGCATTAAATACATTTACATTATTGTACAGCTGCACCACTATCCACCTTCAGAACTTTTCATCTTCCAAGACAGAAACTTTGACTCCCCACCCCCTTTCTCTGCAGCCCCTAGCAGTGACCATTCTACTTTGTCTCTATGAATTTGACTCCCCAGGTACATTGTATAATTGGAATCATACAGCATTTGCCATTTTTTTTAAGAGACAGGGTCTCACTCTGTCGCCCAGGCTAGAGTGCAGTGGCGCGATCATGGGTCACTGCAGTCTTGAACTCCTGGGCTCAAGAGATCCTTTCACCACAACCTCTCAAGTAGATAGGACTATAGGCAGAGGCCACCACACCTGGATTTTTTTTTTTTTTTCTTGTAGACACAGAGTCTTGCTATGTTGCTCAGGCTGGAGGATTTATCTTTTGGTGACTGGCTTATTTCACTTAGCATATTGTCCTCAAAGTTCATCCATGTTGTGGCATGTGAAAGAATTTTCTTCCTTTTCAAGGCTGAATAATATTCCATGGTATGGCTAGACCATATTCTGTTTACGCATTCATCTGTTGGTAGACACGTGGGTTTCTTCTACCTTTTGGCCCCTGTGAGTATTGCAGCTAGGAACATGGCTGTGCAAATAACTCTTTGAGACCCAGCTTTCACTTCTTTTAGGTATATACCCAGGAGTAGAATTGTTGAACCACATGATAATTCTCTTTTTAATTTTTGAGGAACTGCCACACTGTTTTCCAAGGCTACCTCATGCCTCCTTGTGAGGAAATGCCCTCTCCACTTAAGCCAAACACAGAGTCCTCCAAGAAGTGAGAGGCAGAGCATTCCCGAGGTGGAATTCCATCTCCAGCTGGAAAGGAAGGGCTTGTATTTTTCCAGTTGTACCTTTTGCTTCTCCCCCTCATAGCCCCCACCCTGAACATGAGTGGAACCCATATATTTAAGCCAAATTTTAAATACTCCCAAGGCTGGAGTGAAGAGCCTCAGTTTCCTGGTGGGATTGGAGGAGGCTGAGGCCAGGTAGCGAGTTGGGGGCACTGTTCTGTGTCCACGGGAAGCCTAGTCCTCTTGACCCTGGAGGAAGCTGGGATCCAGATTGAAGACTGATCAGATATGGAAGGAGAATACAAGCCAAGAGGTAATGGAAAGACACAAAACCAGTCTCTCCTTCTACACATTTGGCCTTGCCTCACTGCAGACTGGACAGCTAGCACCTCTCAGAGCAAAAAAGGATGATGGAACCCAGTCCTGCCATTACTTTATGCCACCTGCAGGGGACAGCCTGGCACAGGGGAAAGTGCAGCTTTGGAATCAGAGAGAGCTGGGTTTAAATCCTTCCTCTGCTACTTACTGGTCCTGTGACCTCAAGTGTTCCTCCACTTGGAGACCCATTTCATAGTCCTCAAGGCCGGCGATGATCATGTCGAGTTCTTCACTTTTGTTTTAAAGAAAGGTGACAAGACATAGCAGATGGACAGTGTCAAGCACAGTGCTGAGAACTTGGGTGTTCCATGGATGTTCCTTTTCTTCCTTCTTCTCCAGTCCTTTCTCAATTATTGACTTAGATCATCTTCTCCCAGTTTTCTTCTCTCCAGGCTGCCAGGTGCAGACTTGGGTGCTGATCTTAGCAACAGTGGCTCCACTTTTTATTATTTCATGTCAGTTTCTGGGTCCCCGTGTATAGTTTAGACTCATCCTTCTCACTCCTCCCTCTCCAAAGTGTGACTGGGGATGGGGGGTTGAAACCACCCCTCCCAGAGCCAATTCCAAGGCCACGCAAGCCAAGTGCTCTCTACTGGGTGCAGACTCTGTGAGGGAAGTTTTGGTTTTGCCAGCCACCACCAGGTCAGCCCCTCCCTTGTCTGGCTTTTGTTAGATTGTGTTACAACCTTACTGTTACTTAACTGTAGAGGACTTTGGGGTGTGCGTGCTGTGCGTGTGTGAGAGTCTGTGTGTTAATAGTAACTTGTGATAGATGCCTTTGGCGCCCACACATTCAATAACACCCACACTCACAAAAAAAGAAGGGGGGAGGGGAGTCGTTTTTATGGGAGATAACATAACTGCTTGCAATTTGGCTATTCATTGTATCTTTGGCATTTTATGTACTGCATTAGCGGAGGCAATTTCATGCATATGGATATAATGCATTAAGTGGAGGCATTTAAATATAGTGAAACTAATTTTATGATGATTAGTTGAAGGAAAACATTGCATTCGTATCATCTATATAGAAGCCAATTTGCATGAAAATACCCAAAGTTGCTATGCCAACATTTTCTATGCTGCTGGTCGGGGTCGTCTCCGAGTCAAGACTTTGTATTAAAAATCGGTCTCCAGTGCCCATGTCTTTTAATTCATTGCAAGCTGTAGGCCATTTGCTCACAAAGCGCTCGCAGTAAAACAAATGAATAGCTAAAATACTCATTTGCATGATTCCCATTTGAAAACGATTCCCCTGAAATTAAAAAAGCGTGTTACTCGGTTGTGAAGATGGATGGGCCAGTGAGGCGGGCAATTAATATTTTCAGTGTTCTCTTTAAAGCCCTCCCAAGACTGAGAACAGCACATGCTAGACAAATTGGGCCCCACAACAGTTTCAGGGCCTCGGCGGCAGCAGCTTGCTTCCACTGTCTCTCCTTTATTGTCTCACTTACATTATGCAGTAATTAAAACTATTTACCATTCCTACTTATCCGCCATCTGCCACCACGGAAGGTTCCTCTTCTTTAGAAAGCCTTCTTAAAGAGCGGCAAGAACAGGGGAAGGCTTGGCGCTGACTGTGGAAGGGGTCTCGGGGGTCTTTTCCTGCCCCTGCCATGCCCACCCATCCCTCCATAAAGCAAAGGTGTCAGGAGGTCATGGTGTGTGAAGCTGAGTTTCTGAGTGAGTTGGTTGTATGTGGGGTGGGGGTGTTAGAGCACAGCTTCCTCCACCTTTGGGAAGGAATCTTGGCTTAGATCTGGGGTTATCTTTATGTCAAGGGAGAGCCTAGGCCTGGATCCTCCCACAGGTGACAGCTGAAAGGGGTCTGGGAGCTTTGGCCGTGCAGCTGGCCATCAAAGCCACCAATTACAGTTGTACAGGTTGTTCACTGTACAAGCATAACCAACCCAGGGCATTGTGAAGGCTGAAGTCCATCCTGTGATCTGTTCATCCATCTGAGGTCCTTGTGGAGTATGTCTGCCCCAAGGGGCCACCTTCAAATGCACACAAAAGGCGTTCTATGACCTAGCCGGAGCCTTGTTTGAGGGAAGCCATTTTGAAAGCAAACAAGTCTCTGCCACCTTTTCTGTGACAAATGATATCTCCCAGAGTGGTCATTCTATAGTGGGACCTAGCTTTGCACAGGCTTAGCATTTGCTTGCAGAGGCTGAGCTAGGCTGTCCAAAGAGCAGCCTCTTCTGTGGCCTTTTCTACTACCTCCTGCACCCAGCCCCCAAAGCCAGCACAGACCGTGTAAGGAGAAGCCAAACGCAGTCAGAAATGGGAACTAGCTCTCACCAGGACGCAGTTGCCAGCCTGGAGCTTGCAGACTTGTAGCAGCTGGCAGGCTCTGGGAGGACAGGGCCTGTTTCGAGAGTGGTTTCTGCTTCCTCTTCTTTTCAGAGCCCACCCCAGTGCTGGGCACACAGCATGTTTCTCAAAGTAATTGTTGAATTAAGTGGACAGCGAAGTTTGCAGCCTTCCCTTCACTGTCCAGCTTTGAAGCCTCCTCTGAAACTTTATCCAGTAGACACTCTCAGCTCACATCTTCCCATTTTAGTGATCCTTTCCTGGTACAGAGCCAAAGGGTTTGCATTTGCCTAGAACTGATCCTCTTAGCTGTGACCTTTCTGGCTGCATTCCTCAGCCCATGCCTCAGAGCCATGCATAGCTGTGTTTGCCGTGTCTGCCCAAGGTGCTATGTCTGCCCAAGGCCTGGAACGCCCCTTCCATGTCTTCTCATCTCTGATACTTCATTTCTGTTTCTCCATCCTCCTGGGAAATGGGACCTTGCTTGCCCAGGCCCACAGACTCAGCTCTCTTGGCCTCAGCTAACTTATGTGGGTTTGAGTTGGTACTTGGTATGACTGGCGCACCCTCCATCACCAGGGGGCTCTGGAACCTCCTGGCCTTGGGCAGTTCGGGGAGGATGTCTGGCCATTCATAATGAAGTGATAATGCTTTATTGAAGATGTTGGCTTGGGTTCCACACCGGGATAGACGAATTTCAAACAAGAGCTTTGTCCATCAGTGGTGAGGACCCCATCTCTGGAGTGAGTTAGTGAGTCCCATGTTGTTGTCACTAAGGATGTGGTGGCATTTGAGAGTCACACAGAAGATTCTCCACCCCTAACTAACACAAAGGCCCCTGCTGAGCACTGAGGGCTATCCTGCTGCCTAGGCGAACCGGAAACTCATTCTCACTAATGGGGCAGAGAAGGAACATTTGTGGACCATGTGGGTTATAGAATTAAAACAGATAAGTACATATGTGGGGAAAAGACAAGACTTAACTTAAAGAACAGTCCTCTCTAAGGCCTGGCCATGGGCACGGAGGGCTCGGGGGTACTTGTGTAGCATTTCAAATGATGTCACATCAGCAGCTGCTTATACCATCACCAGGAAACACGCTTCCCACACAAACCTCACCACCGTCCACCCAAGCTCCTGCAGACTGGCCAGGGCACCAGAGGCTACCAGTTCACTGGAAAGTACACTGACCTTGGAGTCCATAGCTCTGGGTTGGAATCTGCCCTCTACCATCGACTGTCTGTCTGATTCTAGGTCGGTCATTGAAACTCTATGCTACTGTCAGTTTTCTCATTCATGAAATGGACTTCCATGCCTGCCCATCTTGAGACAGGTTGTCATGTGTCCATGAGTTAATAAATAGGATTCCAGGGCCCACCCTGTATCCCTAGAGCAGGTGTATGTCCTCCCGGAGCAGATGGAAACACGTTTGTATGCTAAGACAGTCTCTGTCTGCAGATCTAAGATGACAGTTGCTCTTAGCTTGCATCTGAGTATAGTCCAGTTCTGCAATTCAGAGTCGGGCACTTGAAAAGCTAGGCCTGCCCCTGCTGAGGAAGGACAAGACAACTAAGGTCATACCCAACATTGCTTAACAGCCACTCTATACCTAGCCCTGTGCTAAACTCCCAGCAGCAACTCTTAAGGTCGTTGTTCTACTGATGAGAAAATTGGGTCTCAGGGGATCCCAGAGGAGGAAAACGGGGGCTTAGAGAATCCCAGAGGATCTTAGAGGAGTCAGGAGTCCAGTGCACTTCCTAACTCACTGTGTGACCTCAGGCAAGTCGTTTGCCCTCTCTGAGTCTCCATCTCCTCATTTCCACCCCACATCTGCTGCGGTTCCCCAACCCACACTGCCTTTCAAATCCTCTCCCGGCTGTTAAGCTTGCCTCTCCTGGCAAAGCATGACAACAATTATTATGAAGCTTTGTTATTAAGACGTGAGCAAGAGAGAAACATTCCTGGTTGCTGAGGAAGACATTAGTAAAAGTAAACCAGGAAGCAGGAATCTGAAATGGAAGGGAAAGAATGAGCAGAAAATTCAAAATCAACCCCACGAAAACCTGCACCTGTTTGTATTGGGAAGGAACTGGCTACAGGAAAAGAAGGGGGAAAAAGCCAACAACCCACTTAGCAACTACCACTAAAGATCAAAATAGAATCCCATGTAGGAAGCGATCTTGCTTCACAGCTCCGGAAAGAAAAAGCAAAAAAAAAAAAAAAAAAAAAAAGTTAACATAGAGAAGCCATTTAAAGCAGAAAAAATATTTGTATGTAAAAGGAAATATTTTAGGTAGGAGTTGAATACCAAATGATTTTGGGTCTCTGTGGGGAGTAATGAGGCATGGCAAACACACAATTCTATATGCATGTAATATTATCATCGCACGCCTCGGAAAGCTTTTAAATCACAGAAATGCAGTTAGGGACCATTGTACAAAATAAACATCCCACTTGGTGTCTTCCTTGCCCTAAGTTCCTTGATCTAGAGCAGCACTGCCAGATTTTTACAGCCCCGTAAATTAACGTGGTGCTGATTTGATTGAGCTAAATTAATAAGACTTGTGCTTTGTTGCAAAATAACTATTACAGTATGTTGTGGGGACGTACTGCCGATAAGGAAATTGCCGCCTTTAACAATCCCACTGAAGTTTCATGGAGGATTTCAAAACCAATTTTAATTAAAACAAAAGCCGATGTGTGGCAATAATGTGGGTGTTAAGGAGAGAAAATGCAAAATGTCTTTTTAAATCCATTTTAATATGTCTTAAGGACTGGATGATCGATGTGGTAAGAGCCAGCGGCTGACACTGAGCTGGGAGGCTGCCCGTGCGCCTCGCTCCAGTGACAATGGCACCGTGGGCTCACCCGGTGGGCCTCTGCGCTGGCTCTCAACTTCCAGACCTGGGGTCATCTCCCAAGTTGAAGCTCCGGGGAAGGACCCCTTTTCTCAGTCCAGGGGACTGTGGCAGAAGCTGAACTTCATCCTGCCGGCCACACAGGCTGGAGCAGAGGTAGACAGAGCCTCGGCCTCCGGGCCCGACTCCAGCTTCAATGACAGGTTCTCCCCAACTCCCCACCCACCTGTGACCAGCTCCCTGGCTGCTGCCAGCACTTAAGGCACCTTCTGGAAAGCCTGGGGGTGGGGAGGATTTTGAATGAGAAACATCTGGAGTGCGCTAGCAAGAGGAAGGGCTGGTGCCCTGAGGACAGCAGGGCAGAGCAGTGAGGATGGAAAACCTGCAGACCGGGCAGAAGAGACCCTAGACCCGCAGTGAGGGAGGGCTCTGGAGGCTCGAAGCTGGAGCTACTGGGGGCCTAGGGGGCAGAGAAGACCCCAGAGCGGGGCAGGAGTGTGAGTTTGGTTGAGACTTAAGAAACTCACTCTTAAGTCTCAACCTCCTTCACCTCAGTTTCCTCCACTGTAAAATGGAAACAGTAATAGAATTTGTATCACATAGCTGCTATGAGGATTAAATGAGGTTGGTACCTGACACACAAATGCCTAAAAATGATAGTCATTGATATAAAAAGAACAGCAACAACAATATGACCTTCTTTTTACCTGTCATGTTTTCAATCAGGGACAGCTCTTATTTGAGGTCCTGCCGTATGATATGGACAATGATAACATGAACAGGTACCAATATTTAGAGGTCCTAGGATGTCTCAGGTGCTGTTCTGAGCAACTTGTTCACAAGTACTGTCTCATCAGTCCTCACAGCAGCCTGTGAGGGGAAGGAAGTGTCACCCGATGTAGGAAATGATGGAGCTGGGATTTGAACCAAACATGCGTGACTTCAAATGCTTGCTCTTGACCATTTGGAAGGTCAGTGGCCTTCAAAATTCTTTGAACACAACCCACAGTAAAAAAGCAAAACACAAACAAACAAACAAAAACAACAACAACAACAACAAAAACTTTTCCACAAGACCCAGGATCATACACATACACCACACACACACACACACACCACACACACACACACACACACACACACAGAGACAGAGTTATTAGTAGGTTCCACAAAATGATACTCTTATTACATATGATGCATATAATGTTTTATTCTGTTCTATTTCCTTTTTCAAAGAAATTATTCATGACCCACTCCATTGTAATCCAGCTTTGAGACTCCCATTTTGGAAAATGCTGCCTGCACCCACCGCTGTGTGAGAAAGTCTGTGTGCCCTCTCATTTGACCATCCCCCTGCCCCGGAAGGCAGGTAGCGGTGTGCCATCGTACAGGTGAGGAACTGAGATTCAGGGTGGCATAGTGATTTGGCCCTGGCCCCCGCACATCCCCATGCTAGCACCGACCACGCAGCTCGTGAATGCTCAGGTCTCAGCTGTCCCTCTGCCCCCATAAGCTCCATGAGGGGAAGCCCCGCGTTGGCCTTGGCTCTCCATGACGGGGTGACCTTAGGCAAGTTATTTCAGTGCTCTGAGTCGTAGTTTACCTGTCTGTAAAATGTGATAATTCGGGTTGTCCCCTTCTTCTTGCTGCAGCCCAGAGGGGTCCGGAGGGTGGAGAGGGGAGTGCCTGGCAAGGGGCTCTCACTCCCTGCAGGAACCCTCCAGACTCTTCTCTGTGGTCTGATGTTGACTGGATTTTCCCTCTTTGTTCCCTAATTTTGTCTTAAAATCACCTATCTCCTTCTCTCCTCCTTTTTTTTTTTTTTTTGAGATGGAGTCTCACACTGTCACCCAGGCTGGCGTGCAGTGGCATGATCTCAGCTCACTGCAACCTCCGCCTCCCTGGTTCAAGTGATTCTCCTGCCTCAGCCTCCCAAGTAGCTGGGACTACAGGCACGCGCCACCACGCCCAGCTAATTTTTTGTATTTTTAGTAGAGATGGGGTTTCACTATGTTGGCCAGGCTGGTCTCAAACTCCTGACCTCATGATCCGCCCGCCTCGACCTCCCAAAGTGCTAGGATTACAGGCGTGAGCCACTGCGCCCGGCCTCTTCCTCTTATTTTTAGGTTTGTATTATCTACCTATTTTTTTAAATCTCATATTCCTATTTGGATCCCTTTTAATCAATCATCACATTTTGTATACTTTAAAAAAGTATTTTATTATCATTTTAACATTTTGAATGGGAGAAACCCTTTTAGTTGCTTCAAGTGAATCCTTCTCACTTTACATATTTTTATGTAAAACTAGCATGGGGATGTTTGGGGACTGGGGCCAAATCGCTACTTCGATTCCTAACCTGTACAGTGGCACACCACTACCCGCCTTCCGGGGCAGGGAGGATGGTCAAATGAGAAGGCACACAGAGACTTTCTCACATGGCGGTGTGAGCAGGCAGTGTTTTCCAAAACAGAGACTGAGTCTCAAAAATGGGTTACAATTAAGTGGGTCATGAATAACTTCTTTTAAAAAGGAAGTAGAACAGAATAAAAACATTATAGGCCAGGCACGGTGGCTCATGCCTGTAATCCTGACACTTTGAGAGGCCGAGGCAGGTGGATCACTTGAGTCCAGGAGTTCGAGATCAGCCTGGGCAACATGGTGAAACCCTGTCTCTACTAAAAATACAAAAATTAGCCAGGCATGGTGGCACACGCCTGTAATTCCAGCTACTTGGGAGCCTGAGGCGTAAGAATCACTTAAATCCGGGAGGTAGAGGTTGCAGTGAGCTGAGATTGCGCCACTGTACTCCAGCCTGGGTGACAGAGTGAGACTCTGTCTCGGAAAAAAAAAAAAGAATAAAAATATATGCATCATATATAAGGGTGTTATTTTGTGAAACCTACTAATAACTGTGTATTTTTATTTCACAATTTCTTTTTTTAGATTAAATTGAGTTTATTATTTATAAACTCACTATTTTCTACTCTTGAATTATTTGTAACGTGTTTTTTGAAAAATTTTTCATCTTATTCTCATTCTTTATTTTGACCTTTTACAATTCTCTTATCCTATCTTTGTCATCTGACTCTGCTGTCTTTTTTTCAGAGATGGTGTCTTGCTGTGTTATCCAGGCTGAAGTGTCACGGCACAATCATGGCTCACTGCAGCCTTGAACCCCTGGGCTCAAGTGATCCTGTGCCTCAGCCTCCTGAGCAGCTGGGAATACAGGTGCATGCCACTATGCCCGGCCATCTGACTCTGTTCCTTATTTTCCCCTTCTCTTATTCCCTTTTTGTGATTCTTTCCACCTGGGAGTGGGCATTTACCACAAGAAACAGGATGAAAGGATGCAAAGGAAGTCATAAGAAGGGCCCCATTCATACCTCAGGATAATGGGGCACCTTGGCCCCCTATATTTGTATTGTCAATCTGGCATGCCCATTTAAGGAAAGGGCTTCAAATCCCTCGCCCAGGCAGTCTCACAGTGAGCTCTCCCCAAGCCACAGTCCTCAGTGTGGCCACAGGACTGATCCATTGGACTGGAGTTACCTCCTGGCCATTTATGTCAACTGAGCCTCAAGAAGACCTGACCTCTTAAACCTGCAGTCTTCACTGTATCAAGTTCATGAGGAGTGATCGTGTCAACAGAGTGATGCTTGTTGGTGTCACCTCCTAATGTTACTCAATTTGCCCACTTCTTTCCCCCTCCCAGTTTCCAGTTCAAGTTCACCTTGATTGAGATTCGGGTTGGAGTGGTGATTTGGCCCCAGCCCCGAGACATTGCCATGCTAGAGCTGACTACACCAACTTGTGAAGGCTTGTGTCTCAGCTGACTTGAGCAACAGCTTCTGGACTTTTCCACCCAAGTCCACTGTCTTCAATTTCTCTTTACCCAGCAGCCGAAGCCATCTTTTTTGGAGTTCCATCTGATTTCATTTGCCTGCTTAAAAGCCTCCAATGACTTTGGCCTTAAGCCCTTCTCCCCTCCTCCCTCCAACTTCATGCTGTTTCCTCCCATGATGTCTCCTGCTGTGTCTCTCTCAGGACCCTCTGAGTGCCTGGCACTGGGCTGGGCATTGGAAATGCAATGAACACTCAAGGAGACTGCTCAGAGCCAAGCCCAGAGTTGGCCACTGCAAGGCCAGAGAGGAATCAGACTGAAGCCACACCTTCAAGGGGCCCCACAGTCCCAGGGAAAGATGTACCCTCCTCCATAGCGTCCAGGGACAAGGAGAAGAGATGAGGGCCATCCTGCTGCCAACAGGCAGCTCCATGGTGCTAAGGACTTTCAAGATGCTAAGGGCTCAGGGCCATGTACACAGCAGAAGAACTCTAACTAGAGATGGAGACCTGAGGCCAGATATGTGCTGGAAGCTGACGTCAGAGTACAGGGTAGGAATAGGGGCCAGGAAGAGGAATGAGGATGGAGAAAAGTGAGGCAAGTGGCCACTAAGCCAAGGTGAGTGAGGCTAGGCAAAACAACTGGAGGTCAGGACAGTCAGGACCATCCTCCCTGGAGAACGCGAACCAATTACATAGGTGCATGGGCGAGGCTCATGTGCACTGGGTAAGGCCCCACCATCCTCAGCAGGAGGGTTTGCCCAACAACCACCTCTCCATTACTTACTCTATCCAAGACACTGGACTGTACCGCCTCCTGTTTTAGTTTCTGCAACAGAGGAACACACTAACCTAGGATTATGGAAAAAGCATTCAGCAGACGGCCATTTCCAGTAATATGGCAAATTGGGTTACTTAGACCAACCTTCATGGTAGAGACAACAGAAATGGTGAATAAAATTTAAAATGTCTTCTTAAAAGCATTTAGGGGCTACAAGACAGTAAGAAGTTACCAGGCCAAAAGCTAAGTGAAAGTAGGGACTCTGAGAGCACTGAAGCTACTTGTGCCCTGTGGGCATTTGCTTAACCAGCAAACCTGAGCTTCAGTTTTGATACCATGGAGGGCTTTGGGGAAGAGAAGATAAAACCCAGTGCTCAGCAAAGATGAGGAATCTAATAGGACATCCTCCTTCATAAAGGTGGGACTGCAAAGGGAAAGTCTCAGTAAGTGTGAACCAGAAAGAAGACTACCTCACCACTCCCACACCCAGGGGCTTCAAGAAAAGTTATCAGAAGAACAGGAAGGAAAACAGCCATTCATGAAAATTAGATTTACAGCCCAAATTTACATCACCTCAACGGTCAGAATAACCATTATGATTAATTTAATTTAAAGTAGTCTTGGACTGTCTTTAGGGTACGTGGCAGAAGCTACTCAGATCTTTTCAACCCAAACCTCAAAGAAGTACCAAAAATAATTTTCCTGAGGAAAATGAACAAACAACTCAGGCCAAAAGTAACCAAGAACTTGAGTACACAAGGAAACAAGGCTCTAAGTGAGAAGAGCAGAAACAACAGCAGAAACATCTGCAAGATTTCAGATATTGGAATTATCAGGTACAGAATATAAAGCAATGATGCTTACTATTCAGAAGGAGGAAAAAGACAAGATTGATAATATCTACAGGGAACAGGAAAGTGTTTAAGAGAGAGAGAGAGAGACTTAGTAGATTCTAAAAAGAAGGAAATATCACATCTAGAAATGATAAATAGTCAAAGGAAACACTCAGTGGATAAGTAAAACAGCATATTAGATATAGCTGAAGAGAGAATCAGTGGACTAGATGAATCCAACAAAGAAAGAAAAAGAGATAGGGAATATGAAAAAAAAAGTTAAGAGATATGAGAGATAAAAATGAAAAGATATAATATACATCAAATTAGAACTCCAGAAGGAGAAGAGTGAGAGAACTGGACAGAGTTAATAATTCAGAAAATAATGGCTAAGAATTTCCAGATCTGAAGAAAGAAACCAATTTATAATTTTAAGATCAATAAATCCTATAAAGGTTAAATAAATGAAATACACATGTAGATTTGTCAGAGTGAAACTGGAGAACACCAAACACAAACAGAAATGTTGTTTTCTACAAGCAAGTGATTTATTTCTACAGGATATATAACAGTACATATAGGACTCACATTTTTTTTCTTAATATATAGGACTAAGAAGATTCAAATATTTTTAAAACTGTCAGTGAAAGGGAAAAACTAGATTACAATATATTCAAAAGATAAAAGCTAGATTAGCAGGTTACTTTCAAAAGCAACAGTTGGGAGCCAGAAGACAAAATTGTAGCATGTGTTGAGCAAAAATAACCACTGACCTAGAATTCTGTAGCTAGTGATAGTGTCTTTCAAGAACGAAGTAAAATTAAGGCTCTCAGATAAAAAGGAAGAAGAAAATTCCCACCAGAAGTGCCTCAGGAAAGGCAATGCCAAAGTTTGGACTGAAGGGAGAAGGAAAATGATTCCAGGATGAGGAGCTGAAGTATAAAAGCAAACAAAGAACAGGAGAACTGGGAACTACGTAGAAAAGACTAAGTAAGCATTAACTGCTTTAAGCGCTACTAATAATGTTATGTGGAATTAAAAGAAAAGATAGAATCTAAAATATGAAAACATCAACACATAAGTCAAGGGTTAAATGGATTTAAAGTGTTCTAAGTCCTTTTTATAGTTTAGGAGAAAGAGAAGGGTATTGATTTATATTAGCTATTGATAAGTTTTGAATACATGTGTTGTAATTTCTAGGTGAACTATTAAAATAATAGAAATAGAAAATATATCTTTCAAATTGAGGAAGTCATTCTGAATAGTCAAAAATATTTCATTAATATAAAAAAGGCAACAAAGGAGAGCAAAAGAAACATAGGCAAGGTGAGTCATGCAGAAAGCACAAAATAATGTAGAAGAAATAAATGCAAATATACCAAGAATTACATTAAATGCAAGTGGATTAAATGTTCCTGTTTAAAACACTCCAGATTGTCGAACTGGGGGTTGAGGATCTTTTTCCAGGGAAAGTCACCCTCTTAGCTATTGGCTGAAGGCCTAAGTTCTTCACCCCATGAGCCTCTCCACTGGCCAACTGAGTGTCCTCAAGACGTGGCTTCCCTCAGAGCAAGAGATCAAGAATGAGGAAGTCACAGTGCCTTTTACAGATGTTGGCATTTCCTCTCTGGGTCTCAGTTTTCTCACCTGCATAGCGGATAAGTTGGACAGATTATCAATGGCAAGTGGGCTTCATCTTGTCATAGAAATGCATTGATGCAGTTAGAAGGGTTCTTAGACTGAACCTGAAGTCAGAGTTATAAAGTGCAGCAATTGATTAGCAGGGGAGCAGGAGCCTGGCAGCTTACTTCCCATGTGTATTTTTCCCAGACTGAAGGAAGGATCATGAAACCCAGCGGAAAGCATCTCAGTTTCCCTCCTTGACTAGATAGAATTCTTTTGTCAACCCAAGCTCCTTACCTTATCAGTGGCAAAAGCAGCCACTCTCCTTCTAACACAGGGGCCTTGTCGTCCCAAGCCCTCATGTTTGACATCACTTAACTAAGGAGCATTGACCAGGGCTCTGGGGATAAACCTGGGTTCAGATCTTGTTTCTCACTTCACATCTGTGTGACCTCCTGCAATTTATTTCATCTGTAAGCCTCAGTTTTCTCAAGCTATAAAATGGAGATTTCTCCAACTGAATGAAACATGGCAACTAGCCAACCAGTGCATCAAGAGTCATTGGCTCACACACCATGAGCCTGCCCTTGAGCTAGTGGTGTTTTGGAGGATAGAAAGAAATGGCCTAGAGTCCCTGCCTTTGAGGAACTTGCTGTCTATTTGAGGAGACAAGCTATATGACACTATCAGAGAACATTTCAAGCAAGTACAAGTAACAAGCACAGTGCCTAACGATCTGGGGCAACTGGATATGCTCTAGGGATTCTGAAAGGGGGGTCCCCAGATCAGCATCACCTGGGAACTGGTGAGATATGCAAATTTTCAGGCCTCCCCCAAGACCTCTGAATCTACCACTCTAGGACCGTGTCATAACATGCCCTCTCAGAGACTCTGATGCATGCTCAAGTTTGGGAAGCACTACTCTGGGAATTTAGGACACAGAGGGACCAGGAGAGGCCTACTGGAGGATCTGGAATTTGATTCATAAAGAATGCCTGGTTGGATGGACAGAAGAAAGAGCAAAGGCAATTTCAGGGAAAAGCAACAGCCTGAGCAGCGGTAAGGAGGCAGGACAACTCGGCATGCACTGGATACAGCGAGGGAACCAGCTGTATGGAACAGAAAACAAATGTCAGGAAAAGTAGCAGCTCACACTGAATAGGGAGGCCCTCAAATGCCCAGGAAGGAGCTTGGCCTTGGCAGGGCAGGCCATGAGGAGTCAGGACAGGTTTTTCAGGAGAAGAGTGACAATAATCTAGTACCTCTTCGAGAGCCAGCAGCCACAGTCCTTTCCCAGGTCTCACTGCAATCCTAACTCAGACAAATACCTCTATTCACTGGCATCCTCCCAAGAGACCTCAGCTACTCGGCAAGGAGACCGCGAGCCAGGGAGGTCAGTTTAGCCCTCCTCCCTCCCACAGAGGGCCTCCGAAGCCCCAGCCCAGCACAGGCCTGAGCTGCTCCAGCAACCACCGGCCGTGAGCAGGTATTGAATTATGAATGGATGTTGCCCAGAAATAATTGCAAACATTATTGCCCCCCACACATGTGTGTCCTCCGCGGGGCTACAGCAATAGATTTTGTTGCTTTAACACTCCATGGTCATTATAAATTAGAGCTAACACATTAACAGTGGGTCAGGGGACATGGGGAGAGGGAATCCCGTCTGCAAGCTCTAAAAGGGACAGATCCCTCAACGGCGTACGTTGGTTACTGTCAACTGTTCCTTTCTTTTGATCTATTCCACCCATCCCTATTAAATAACTAATTATTTAACATCTTTTAAAGCTTTGTTATATATTAGAACAGGCAGGACACAAATGAGTGCTTTTAATAATATAAAAGCCCATTAGCTTCATTTACTGTTAATGTTAAAATAAACATGAGGCAATTTAGATATACTATTCCAATTTCACGGAAACTTTGATGTTTTTCTTCTCTAGTCACATAATTAAGGGAAAAACTACTAATGATATTAAGTTTGTACAGTGTTAATGACAGAAACAGGCACAAGCTGAAATTGCAGCCATTAATATGAAAAAATAAAATATTTAACAGGGTAGATAGATGAGTGCAATTTTAATAAACCAAAATGAAGAAAATTAATTTTAGAGAGTTCCACAGTCTTTCACATGCTACCATTACACCAGTTGTCTAATATATTATTTTTGTGGTCTGGATTATTTATTGACGGTCCGGAGGAATGCCCTGGTTTTTGCATATTGTTTTGTGGATGGTGAAGATTTTGCCTTTATTTGTTTAATTCTCCTCCTATTTCCTTCACTCTACCACCAGTCCCCAAACTGCAGTGGTTCTCTTACAGTGTGTGCTTTGACAGTGGGCCCTTGCCAATAACATGTAGGTGAGACACAAGGGATGGGGCAAAGTAACCTCCTGAGGGGGCCCAACAGGGGCTGGGTGGTCACAGGGGCTGAAATGTTGAGGTTGCCTCAGAGGTGACAGTGGCTACCCTGAGTCCGAATGGGGACAGCCACTGCTTTGTCTTCAGCTTGTCTTTACGGATCATCAAGGAGTCTCTTGGGAGGCAGGGTCCTGTTCTCCAACTTGCCACGTGTTATGTGTTGACAGTGTTTGCCGAAAATGTATGTCCACTCAGGACCTCAGAATGTGACCTTATTTAGACACAAGGTCTTTGCAGGTACAATGCAGGTAAGAATTGAGGTGTGATCATACTGGATGAGAGTGGGCCCTAAGTCCAATGAGAGTGTCCTCATCGGAGACAGAAAGGACACCCAGAGACACAGAGAGAAGATGGAGGCAGAGATTGAAGTGTTGCTGCCACAAGCCAAGGAACTTTCCCGAGGCCGCCAGACGCTGGCACAGGCAAGGAAACATTCTTCCCTAGAGCCTTCAGAGGGAGCACGGCCCTGCTGACACCTTGATGCCAGACTTCTGGCCTCCAGAACCGTGAGACAGTACATTTGTGTTGTTTTAAGCCATCAGGTTACAGCAACCACAGGAAAAGAATGTCTGCTGCAGAGTAGCCCCACAGAAATGAGCATCCCTGGCCATCTCATTAAGGCCATGGAAAGGCTCAAGGAGCAGAAAGAGGAACAAAACTGTTGAAAAGGGAGAGAATGCAGAAGCAGAACTAGAGCCAGCTTTAAGAAAAGGAAGTCCAGCTGGCGGCAGGACATGGCACCCATAGCACACACAGCATGAGGCTACAAAGCCGTAGCAACAGGAAATTACTCAGGCAACCCGAAGACATCAAGAACGACCAACCCAGAGAAACAGGGAGGAGCTGTGGGGCCTGGGAGTAGGTACTAAGCAGGTTATCGAGCTGGTGGCTTGAGCCCAGGGAGGTAAGGTGCGGAGCCTGGCTCTCTCTGTGAGGCACAGGGTGCAGCTGGGGTTTTTGGGTGGAGCATTCAAAACCTGTTTGTCAGAAAAGCAGCATGCAAGTTGATGGCCAATAACGGTAGCTAAAAGAATGCTTACTGTGTGTGAAGCAGGCCTAGCATCAGCACAACCCAAAGAGACAACTGGTTTTTTGTTTGTTTGTTTTTCAAGACAGGGTCTCACTCTACTCAGGTTGGAGTGCGGTGGCATGATCTCAGCTCACTGCAGCCTCAAACTCCTGGGCTCAAGGGATTCTCCTGCCTTGGCCTCCTGAGAAGCTGGAACTACAGGCACATGCCACCATGCCCAACTAATTTTTTTATTTTTATTTTTTGTAGAGACGAGGTCTCCCTGTTTCGCCCAGGGTGGTCTTGAAATTCTGGACTCAAGCGATCCTTCTGCCTCAACCTCCCAAGGTGCTGGAATTACAGGCGTGAGTCACCGTGTCTCTGGCCCAGATAACTGGTTTTGATACCCTTACACTGTAGATGAAGAAACGGAGGATAGGAGAGGTGAAAACTGGCCTGAATTAGTATGCTGAGGGAGGGAGCAGATACTCACGCCCAGGAATCTGAGCCAGGGTCCCAGTCCCTCAAGACCACACTAGCTGTGAGGGGGGCTTCAGTTCAATCTGATTAATGTTGACCAATGTAGCAGCCCTGTGCATGACACTGTTGGGGACAAGAGCTGAATACGATAAGGCTGTGTCAGTACAGAGGCTGGTTCATAACAGAAAAGCAGACCAGGAAAAAGCAGCTCACACAGGGAGATATCTACTTTCTCCCATGCCAAGAAACCAAAGTCAGGCAGCTCCATGCGTTTTTAGTTCAATGCTTAGTGATGACTTCCATGATTCAGGCACTCTCCATCTGTGTCAGTTACTGGGCTGTTATCTCAGTTCCAAATTCACCCTTCTACACTGCTTTGTGACACAAGGACTGGGACTCCACAAACCACATTTTTGCTTTGCCAGCTGCTCCATGTTAAATCCTGGCAATATGGGGAGCTGGATCCCTCCAGCACGGCTGGAGGAGGGAGAAGGACTTCCTGTGCCTTCCTAAGGGTTTTACTCTTCCTGTCAGCATTGCTCCAGCAATGCTTCTTCACCTCGGCAGAGGCAATTCCTCCTGATAGAAGGCTAAATCTAATCTGCTGCTTTTTCAACACACAGCCTCATTGCACACTGCCTCAGAGTCTGGGTCTGCCCTGCTGGGCTCATCCTCTAAGCTCAGGGACACCCACACCAACCGTGCAGCACCTCCTTCTCAGAGGTCTCCTTCTCTAAGTAAGTGTTAGTGACTCCCACCCTTTTCTTGTTTCTCCCAGCCCTACAAGTAGCATCTGCTTCTTGCAGTTGCTACCTCCCTTTTCACCCAGCTAGTTACCTAGTTGACATGCTTTGTCCCTAGTTAATGTGATTCATAATAAATTCTCCTTGTTAACATAACTGATATGGCTTCTGACCCCTGCCTGGTTCTGTCCTCCCCAATATGCTGGTGACATCACACCTCATGGTCACATGGTGGCTGCAGCAATCCCAATGGACCAATGCTGAACAGGTCCAGAGGCAGAATATTACCTCTTTCCTCTTGCCCCATGTCTTTTTAAGCACAAAAGAAACACTCCTGCAAGTTATCCTAGCAAATTTCCCCTCACATTTCACCAGCCAGAATCGGATCTCATGCCCTCTCCTCAGTCAATCCCTAGCAAGTGGAATGAGAAACTGTGATCAGCTTAGACGAATCAGGATCCATCTGCCTGGGGCTGGGGCTGTGGTCACTCCCATGGCCTGGCAGAAGGGGACCAGCTGAACAGGCTGGTCAGGCTCTGCAAGAAAGGAAGAAAGATCGAGGATGAGGATGGGTCTGATCTGCTGTGACTGCTCCACCATCCCGCCCTCTAGTGGGAGATGCTGGCACCTACAGATCCTGGTGTTAGGTGCTAGGATGGGCTAGGAGCAGAGGACTGGGCATGAGCTCTGCAGGAGATCCAGGAAGGTCTCACAGATCAGGTGGGGTGTGAACTGACACTCCAAGCCTGGGTAGACTTTCCCAGGCAACAGGTGAGGTAAGACTTTCCAGATAAAAGATAAGGCCTGTGTGAAGTCACAGGTGGGTGGTGAGAATGTGACACAACTGGGAACAGAAGGTGGTTGAGTGTGATTTGAGCACAGTGGGACACAGGGGATGTGGCCTTCCAAGTCAGCAGGGATGGAACAAGGAAGGCCCAGTAGGGCATGTGGAGGCCTCGGTGGGTGGCTACAGTGCCTGCTTCAGGTCTGTAGAGGATGGAACCAGGGTTGCGGATCTGGAAGAAGGGCCTATGGGAGGTGAGCACCTTGGGGGCAGAGAACATAAGGACCCCACAGCCCCCATCTCTGATCCTATCCCTTCCTTCCTCCCTCCCTCCCCTTCTCTTCACACAGGCATTGCCTTTGTTGATATCACCGAACAGAAACCAAAGACATAGGAAGTATAGGCTCTGTCCATGAGGAACTTAATGCCTTTTTGCCCTTCATTTTTTTTTATTATGGTAAAAAATACATATGATGCATCATCATAATCATTTTTAAGTGTACATTTCATTGACATTAAGCATATTCACATTATTGTGCAACCGTCACCACCATACATCTCCAGAACTTTTTCATCATCCCAAACTGAAACTCAGTACCCATTAAGCACAAACTCCCCATCCCCTCTTTCCTCATCCTCTGGCAACCACTACCATCCTACTTTCTGCTCTGAGTTTGATTACTTTATGGACCTAATATGAGTGGAACCATACCATATTTATCCTCTTGTGTTTGGCTCATTTCACTTAGTGTAATGCCCTCAAGGTTCACCCGTGTTGCAGCCTGTGTCAGAATTTCCTCTTTTTTAAGGCTAAATAATATTCCACTGTATGGATATGCCACATCTTGTTCATTAATCCATCTATGGACACGGGTTGCTTCTGTCTTTTGACTGCTGTGAATAATGCTGCTATGAACATGGGTGTACATATACCTGTTTGAGTCCCTGCTTTCCATTCTTTTGTATATATACTAAGAAGTGGAGTTGCTGGATTGTATGGAAATTCCATGTTTAATTTCTTGAGGAACCAACATCCTGTTCTCCACAGCAGCCATACCATTTCACATTCCTATTGGCAATGCACAAGCGTTCCAATTTCTCCACATTCTCATCAACATTTATCTTCTGTTATTTAGCCATCCTAATGGACATGCATGGTACAGCTTAGCTTTTGAGCCAAGGCAAAGCCATGGGAAAATGAACCAATAATAAAGCAGTTGAAATATCAGCAGCCATGAGGGGGAGACAGGGACTGAGCAGATAATGGAAAAGAGGCGTGTGGGAGGGATGAAGGATGCCTCAGATCCTGGAGGACATGGTATCCCATGGCAACCTTGGGGGCAAGCTCAGCTTTGGTCACTGCCTGGTAGAAGGGGGCATGTGGCCAAGAAAGGGGAGGGCAGGTCATGGATGTTGTGTGCCGGTGGGGAAGGGCATGAATTCACAGACGAAGCCTGGCCCCAGGGCTTGTCAAAACGGAACAATATTCCCAACCAACTCTTGCCCAACCTGCAGACCCTTTCCAAGGTCTTGCTTTCCAGGGCCTCTTCTACATCCTCCCTTCTCTCTCTTCCTCAGTTACAGTCCCAGGGCCTCCATCAGAGTCTGGCACACATCAGGACCTTAGGGAATCATTATTAATGGAAGGAAGAAAAGATACGTGAAAGATGGTGTTAGCCCCCATTTCACAGACAGGGAAACTGAGGGTGGAGCTGATCTCATTCCACGGAATTGCCGCCCAGCCTGGGTTTTCGTGATGCTCCCTGAGCTCTGAGCTCACTGCTGGCTACAAGGAGAGGAAGCATCCCCTTCAGACGTCTGTTGCACAAATGCTGCTCACAGGTAGTGCCCCAAACCATTCTACTTCCCTCTCTGCCCACTCTCTCCCTGGGCCATGCCAACTGGTTGCAACATTTCAAATGAAACTCCCCATGCAGAGACAGGATGCTATGATTTTCCACCTACCCACCCATTACAGAATATACTTACAGAATTAATTAAATAATTACAGGAATTAATAGAGTAAATTCCTTTCACTTGTATGGAACCACTTGTTTTGGGGCTCCAAATATGCATGCGTGTGTGAGAGTGTGAGAGACAGCCCCCCACAGCTCAAATGGTGGACATAGTCATCTGTTGGCTTCCTCGACTCTGCTGGCCAGGAATCAAGCCCTCACCTGGAGAGCAGGATTCCACTGGCCTCACCCAGGCATTTAGGCTGTAATGTATAACAGGCCATGCGTGATATCCCCGATCTCCACTGAGATGGATCCACAGGCCAAAGGGAAATGCATGAACTACTTTAACTGTCTGGGAATCCAGCATAATGAACATCCAAAAGTGTTTTATTCCTAGCTCACTGTTGCTTGCCTTTTCTTATTTGACATTTAATTTTTTCTTACATTAATTCTTGCGTGGGAATGTTTCCATAATTTCAGGTCCGAGGAAAGGGCTAAGTCTCTCTGTCAGCAAAGGGCTCAAAGTTTCACAGATTTGAGCCAGGCACAGTGGCTCACACCTGTAATCCTAGCGCTTTGGGAGTCTGAGGCAGGAGGATCACTTGAGCCCACAAGTTTGAGGCTGCAATGAAGCATGATCATGCCACAGCACTCCAGCCTGGGGTGACAGAGCAAGACTCTATCACCAAAAAAAAAAAAAAGTAGATTGAAACCATTTGGCATTTTTCATGACATGTTCACTTCTGCTTATTAAACCATGTCAAGGAGGATGGGCAAGGATAATTTTGAGACTTGACAACCTGGGTGATGAGGTATGAGGGGCATGGTGGCAGAAAAAGCCCTAGTTGATGAGTCCAGCTTCTCTTTTCCAGCTGTTGTTAACTCTTGGTGTGACCCAGACAGAGTCACTTCACCCACTGATATAGTTTGGCTGTGTCCTCACCCAAATCTCACCTTGAATTGTAGCTCCCATAATTCCTACATGTTGCGGGAGGGACCCGGTAGAGATAACTGAATCACGGAGGTGGTTCCCCCATATTGTTCTCGTGGTAGCGAATAAGTCACATGAGATTTGATGGTTTTATAAGGGGAAATGCCTTTCACTTTGCTCTCATTTTCTCTCATCTGCTGCCATGTAAGACGTGCCTTTTGCCTTTCGCCATGATTGTGAGGCCTCCCCAGCCACGTGGAACTGGGAGTTTATTAAACCCCTTTTTCTCTACAAATTACCCAGTCTCAGGTATGTCTTTATCAGCAGTGTGAAAACGGATTAATACACCCACTTTGGGTCCTGGTTTTTGTAGCAGACGTTATCAGTGCCCCATGAATATCCCCTGTGTTTCTCAACCAGGCACTATTGACACCAGGGGCCGAATAATCCTTTGTTGTGGCCCTTTCTTGTAAACTGGAGGATATTTAGCAGCATCTGTGGCCTTCAGATGCCAGCCAGACCCCTGTGCATGCCATGTCCTCAACTTAGCTCCACGGCAAGGCTAAAACTACTTAAGTACAATTGAGTGCTATTGCCCTCTCAATGCATGGCCACAGCCAAGCTCAGCAAGGGTTTGTTCACTCACCAATTGCCTCAACAGGGAAAGCAAAGCAACAGGGGCAGGGAGTATCTGACTCAGTGACCCAGAGGAGCACCCAGTGGGTATAGCAAAGTGGAGAATGGAAACCAACACTTACTGAGCATTAAACTTACATTAGGCACATAACATATATCATCCAACTTCATCCTCAGGATAATTTTTGGGGACCTCTGTTTATAATCTCATCTGACAAATAAGCAGTAGCGACTCAGAGATATTAAGCAACTTATACAAGGTCACACAGATAGTAAGGCACTGAGCTGGGATTTGAACATTCATCTGTCTGGCTTCAAGATTCATGTTTGTTCAACTATGCCATCAATCAGTCTCAGAAAATCTGTACTTGTGGTTGTGTGGTATAAGTCAACGTGAGGTTAAGATTTATCAAGCTAAAGATGATTTCAAAGTCATCTAGTCCAGCTACTCATTTTTACTGCTAGTAAACTGAAGCTCACAGCAGAAAAATGACTTGCCCAAGGTTGTGGCGGAGCCAAGACCAGCCCTTGGCTCTGGGTGACATCAAGGCCCAACCCCTTTCCTCTGTACCATACTCGAGGGAGAAGAAAGGTCGTGGACTTGGGAAATCAGGGAAGCTCATCCAGAAGGGAAGAACTCTGGCCTAGTTAGGGAAGGGAAGGGAAGTCTCCAGGATATAAACTTTGTTGGGGCACAGAGAACAATACCACAAAGCATGACTTTTTGGCACACTGAGCACTTTGCAGTAAGAAAAATAGGAAGGCCTTAATAGCTGCCTAAGTTTCTAACCTTCTCTTGTTTCTCTTCCCACAACCCCAGTGCAGAGGGAGGCTGTTTCTGAAAATTTCTTATCTGACTAAGGAAACTTCTTTCCAGAAGAAATGCAATTGTCTTAAGATCCCCTCCCTAGGAATCTCATCAAATAACCAGGAAAGATTAACCACTGGAGGAGAAACTAAAAGTTATCACCAGGCCCAAATAGGCTTTTCATCTGTTCTTCTGAAGGCACCTCCAAAAGGCTACCTGGGAGTCTTTATCTGCATGATGAGACAATCTCTGCTGACAGTGAAGTCATGCCCCTCACTTTCCTGCCACCTCCCCCAGAGCTCAGATGAACTGTGTCTCAGGCCATTGTCCTTTGGGCTCATCCATTTCCCCCTGAAAATCATTTACCATCCCTCACAATCACCTACATTCCCCCCATTTCTTTCTCCCCTATCAAGAGGGTGTTGAAGCCTCAACCATCTGGGTCTTCTTTGAATCTCACATTTTCAGGACTGCTATGTTCACATACATGTAAATAAATTGTTAAGCCTTTTTCTCCTATTTGTCTGCTGTCAGACAGGTCAGCAAAACATTAGAAAAGACAGAAAGAAGCTTTCCCTCTGCCCCATGACTTCATGCCAGGTAACAAATATATACTATCTCATTTAACCTTCTCACAGGCTCTTCAGATTGCCCCTATTGTAAAATTGTAGGAAAAGATATGAAGGTTTTTGAAATGAGAAAGAAGAAAAGAAAGAAAGAAAGAAAGAAAGAAAGAGACAGAGAGAGAGAGAAGAAAGAAAGAGAGGAAAGAAAGGAAAGAAAGAAAGAAAGAAGGAAAGAAAGAAAGAGAAAGAAAGAAAGAAAGAAAGAAAGAAAGAAAGAAAGAAAGAAAGAAAGGAAGAAAGGAAGAAAAAAGAAAGAAAGAGGAAGGAAGAAAGGAAGAAAAAAGAAAGAAAGAAAGAAAGAAAGAAAGAAAGAAAGAAAGAAAGAAAGAAAGAAAGAGAAAGAAAGAGGAGAAAGAAAAAGAAAAGAAAGAGGGAGAAAAGAAAGATTACTGGATGTCCTGAATAGTAGACTTTTCTGGGTTATCTGTACCTTTTTGTCTTTG